>NC_018390.1:3167600-3509855 GCF_000208865.1 Neospora caninum Liverpool
CCCGACCAGTGCACGGTGACTGTAACGGTCGCGGCGAGAGCATTTGCAAAGAACGGCCAGACCGTCACCTGCGCTTACGGAACGAGTAGCAATAAGGAACCTCAGACCATCACGCTGAGCCCGTCTCAGAACGCGTTCACCCTGGTTTGCGGGACTGACGGAGAAATTATGCCGAGCACGTACCAGCAACAGTACTGCGATAGCTCAGAAAATGGGACCACTGGTGACTGCCAAGAGAGAGACTACACTTCCATCCTCACGGCATACCAAGACACATGGTGGCAACAAACCGAAAACTCATCTTACACACTGCAGATTCCGCCGACCGATTTCCCAGAAGAGCCAGCAAATATTATGGTCGGGTGCAAGAAGTCAAAGGTTTCGAAGAGAGGCCAGACTAGTGAAGGAGAACCCTCAACTGTTTGCAAAGTGCTGGTGACGATTGAGGCTTCGCCAAACAGCTCATCTGCAACAATGTCCGGGATGAAGGCATACTTGGCTGTGGGAGCTGTCGCTATCATTTCTGCGTTCGTGCATGCCATGTGATGTGAGTTTCTCATGTCCGGCACAGTCGCGTTCTAGCGGTCTAGTCAGGGATGCCTCATCCTGCGCTAGTCCACGGGTTGTTCTGTTGCATTCGTGTGGCAGCTCTAGATTTCCTGGGCCGATCAGATTTCGGACACATCAGCCTCAGGACCATTACACCCGGAGGGCCTGACTACACGGCGGTGGTAATGAATCCACGCCAGAGGCACAACAGACCACTGAGCGGCCGGCCTTATCAAATGTTTCCCGAATAAATGCGAAACGAAGGTTCGGCTCTCTACATCTGAACGGAATCACCTCTGCAATGCACACCGGGATGCTCTGCGGCCGAGAATAACTAGGTTTTGCCACAGCTCCTTCCATATGATCACCCCGTAACGGAACCGTTTTTATCATGCAGTCGCGACGACTGCTAAGGTATTGACAACAATCTTTAAGGAGCCTGGCAGGGTGTCTCAGAAAGGAAACCCTTCACCACGTTAACAGGCAGACGCGGCAACACTGTGTAGAAGAGTAGCGCTCAATCGGTATCTGGCAAACACTTCATCTTTTTTGTTGGCACCCATGAAGCAGGCCCACAGGCTTTAGCACCGCTTTTCACTACTATCCCGCTTGAATATGGTCTGTGAGGTTTGGGAGACTGAAGCATTCTTCTCAACAGAAAAACTTCTCCGCAAAACGTCATGGTCTACTCACCGCGACATCAGGGGAGGATCTGGAAAACCCCGTCGGGGACTGAGAATTCTACGTTGGCTATCCTGCTTCCTAGTGAACGTAAGAGTGTCCGTGCACACCTTGCTGGTAAGGAGCTGCGGGGGCTTAACCGCGTTCGAAATAGGTCCGAAGCATGTGGCAAAGAAGGTCAACTCGAACCCAGCTACCCGGCCGTGACAATCAAGTGACTTCCTCAGCGTGTTCCTTTTTCCAGAGAGAACGAAGGACTCCTTGAAGGTCGATGGTTTGCACTACCCAGGTGTCTTGATCCACACAAGCTCCCTTCCGCTGCAGTGTCGAAGCTAGGAAAAGAACAGACTCAAATCACGTCTACAGAGCCACGACCAAGAAACGATTGACGAGCGGCCAGGGGTTGTCTTCAGCGCCACGGCTGCCGCCAGGCGACACACATCAACCAATCGAAGCGTGACGCGGTCAACCTGAACTCATAAAAGCGTTTCCCTCCTTTCAGAGGACGAACTACTCTCTCCACCACCGCCACAGCCTCAGAAAATGTAACTGTGGAGAAGGGGCCTGCTAGCACCCACTAGCGGGCCCGCTGCATGCAGAAAGCACGTCTTCCCACCGGCGTCATCAGGCGCTCCCCATTTGTTCCCTGACTTTGAGATCCGACCCCGTCAAAAGCTCTACTGCATTGGGCCTTCAGAAAATCACATGCTTTCACTACTTCCTCGAAGATACACGGGCGAGTTGCTCTGAAAGATCATAGCTCGTGATAGATCTCAGTCTACCACCAGTTGACGGGAGTCGCGCGCTGGTCCACTCGGACTTGACTTGCTTTGTTGTAGCAGAATTGCACAAGGCTAACTCGATCTTGGTGCGCGAGTTTGCAGGGTACGACGACAACGACCTCGAAGATGTCTCTGAATTACGAGACACAACGGAAATTGTCACACAATTTCCGAATGGGAGTGACTCTACTGGTACTCCTTGCAAGCGCGTATGTGCACGATGACAGACTATCATTTTTCTCGAGTGTTCGAGCGCAAGACGAAACACCCAAATCAAAATGTGTGGTGGACAGTCAAACGGGAACTACCAAGTGCACGTGCGATCATACAGATGAATCACCACAAACTTTTGCGGCAACCCTTTCGGAAGACCAAACTGTGCTGAAGGTGAGCTGCAAAAATAATGAGCTTCAGTGCGCTCCCGAACAACTGAACGGCGACAAGGTCTGCCCACAAAGCGCTAGGAAGCTGCATGAGTGCGGTTCATCAAACGGCAGCAGTGCATGTATACCACTCAGCGATATTCTTGTCGATCCCGGAAAAAGCGTCACCTGGTCGCGGGACACCACCGAGTCGTCGGACCAATGCACCACTCAGCAGCTAACGGTCCCGAAGCAGAACTTCCCGTATACTGACAAGAAGTTCGTTGTTGGATGTGTTCAAAAATCTGGGAACACCGACCAGTGCACGGTGACTGTAACGGTCGCGGCGAGAGCAAGTGCAAAGAACGGCCAGACCGTCACCTGCGCTTACGGAACGAGTAGCAATAAGGAACCTCAGACCATCACGCTGAGCCCGTCTCAGAACGCGTTCACCCTGGTTTGCGGGACTGACGGAGAAATTATGCCGAGCACGTACCAGCAACAGTACTGCGATAGCTCAGAAAATGGGACCACTGGTGACTGCCAAGAGAGAGACTACACTTCCATCCTCACGGCATACCAAGACACATGGTGGCAACAAACCGAAAACTCATCTTACACACTGCAGATTCCGCCGACCGATTTCCCAGAAGAGCCAGCAAATATTATGGTCGGGTGCAAGAAGTCAAAGGTTTCGAAGAGAGGCCAGACTAGTGAAGGAGAACCCTCAACTGTTTGCAAAGTGCTGGTGACGATTGAGGCTTCGCCAAACAGCTCATCTGCAACAATGTCCGGGATGAAGGCATACTTGGCTGTGGGAGCTGTCGCTATCATTTCTGCGTTCGTGCATGCCATGTGATGTGAGTTTCTCATGTCCGGCACAGTCGCGTTCTAGCGGTCTAGTCAGGGATGCCTCATCCTGCGCTAGTCCACGGGTAGTTCAGTTGCATTCGTGTGGCAGCTCTAGATTTCCTGGGCCGATCAGATTTCGGACACATCAGCCTCAGGACCATTATACCCGGAGGGCCTGACTACACGGCGGTGGTAATGAATCCACGCCAGAGGCACAACAGACCACTGAGCGGCCGGCCTTATCAAATGTTTCCCGAATAAATGCGAAACGAAGGTTCGGCTCTCTACATCTGAACGGAATCACCTCTGCAGTGCACACCGGGATGCTCTGCGGCCGAGAATAACTAGGTTTTGCCACAGCTCCTTCCATCTGATCACCCCGTAACGGAACCGTTTTTATCATGCAGTCGCGACGACTGCTAAGGTATTGACAACAATCTTTAAGGAGCCTGACAGAGTGTCTCAGAAGGGAAGCCCTTCACCTTGATAACAGTCAGACACGGCAACACTGTGTAGAAGAACAGGGCTCATTCGGTATCTGGCAAACACTTCGTCTTTGTTGTTGGCACCCATGAAGCAGGACCAATGACTCTAGAAGGTCTTTAAAGTACTACACCACATTAATATGGTCTGTGAGGGCTGGGAGACGGGAACATTCTTCTCTACAAAAAGACTGCTCCGCAAAACGCTGTGGTCTACACATCGCGACGTGAGTAGAGCATTTGAAAACCCCCGCTGCGGACTGAGAACTTCCTACGTTGGGTATCCTGCCTTCTAGTGAACGTGAGAGTGTCCGTGCACACCTTGCTGGTAAGGAGCTGCGGGGGCTTAACCGCGTTCGAAATAGGTCCGAAGCATGTGGCAAAGAAGGTCAACTCGAACCCAGCTACCCGGCCGTGACAATCAAGCAATTTCCTCAGCATTGTCTCTTTCTCCAGAGAGAACGAAAGACTCCTTGAACGTCGATGGGTCACACTGACCAGGTGTCTTGATCCACACAAGCTCCCTTCCGCTGCAGTGTCGACGCTACGAAAGGAACAGACTCAAATCACGTCTACAGAGCCACGACCAAGAAACGATTGACGAGCGGCCAGGGGTTGTCTTCAGCGCCACGACTGCCGCCAGGCGACACACATCAACCAATCGAAGCGTGACGCGGTCAACCTGAACTCATAAAAGCGTTTCCTTCCTTTCAGAGGACGAACTACTCTCTCCACCACCACCACAGCCTCAGAAAATGTAACTGTGGAGAAGGGACCTGCTAGCACCCACTAGCGGGCCCGCTGCATGCAGAAAGCACGTCTTCCCACCGGCGTCGTCAGGCGCTCCCCAATTGTTCCCTGACTTTGAGATCCGACCCCGTCAAAAGCTCTACTGCATTGGGCCTTCAGAAAATCACATGCTCTCACTTCATCCTCGAAGATACAGGGGCGAGTTGCTCTGAAAGATCACAGCTTGTGATAGATCCCATTCTACCACCAGTTGATGGGAGTCGCACCCTTGTCCACTCGGACGTGACAAAAAGCTTCGGTGTAGCAAAATGGCACGAGACTGGCACGTGCGGTGCGGGCGCTCACAGGGTACGACAACGACGTCGAAGATGTCTCTGAATTACGAGACACAACGGAAATTGTCACACAATTTCCGAATGGGAGTGACTCTACTGGTACTCCTTGCAAGCATGCCTATGCACTATGAAGGCCCGTCATTTTTCTCGAGTGTTCGAGCGCAGGACGAAACGCCCAAATCAAAATGTGTGGTGGACAGAGAAACGGGAACTACCAGGTGCACGTGCGATAATACAGATCCAACACCACAAGCCCTTGCGGCAACCCTTTCGGAAGACCAAAATGTGCTGAAGGTGAGCTGCAAAAATAATGAGCTTCAGTGCGCTCCCGAACAACTGAACGGCGACAAGGTCTGCCCACAAAGCGCTAGGAAGCTGCATGAGTGCGGTTCATCAAACGGCAGCAGTGCATGTATACCACTCAGCGATATTCTTGTCGAACCCGGAAAAAACGTCACCTGGAAGCCGGACACCACCGAGGCATCGAGCGATAGCGCTACTCAGCAGCTAACAGTCCCGCCGGAGAACTTCCCGTATACTGACAAGAAGTTCGTTGTCGGTTGTGTTAAAAAATCTCACGACGACACCGACAAATGCAGAGTCACTGTAACGGTCGCGGCAAGAGCAAGTGCAAAGAAAGGCCAGACCGTCACCTGCGCTTACGGAACGAGTAGCAATAAGGAACCTCAGACCATCACGCTGAGCCCCTCTCAGAACGCGTTCACCCTGGTTTGCGGGGCTGACGGAGAAATTGTGCCGAGCACGTACCAGCAACATTACTGCGATAGCTCAGAAAATGGGGCTACCAGTGACTGCCAAGAGAGAGACTACACTTCCATCCTCACGGCATACCAAGACACATGGTGGCAACAAACCGAAAACTCATCTTACACACTGCAGATTCCGCCGACCGATTTCCCAGAAGAGCCAGCAAATATTATGGTCGGGTGCAAGAAGACAAAGATTTCGAAGAGAGGCCAGACTAGTGAAACAGATCCCTCGACTGTTTGCAAAGTGCTGGTGACGATTGAGGCTTCGCCAAACAGCTCATCTGCAACAATGTCCGGGATGAAGGCATACTTGGCTGTGGGAGCTGTCGCCATCATTTCTGCGTTCGTGCATGCCATGTGATGTGAGTTTACCATGTCAGGCACATTCGCCTTCTAGCGGTCTAGTCAGGGATGCCTCATCCTGCGCTAGTCCACGGGTAGTTCTGTTGCATTCGTGTGGCAGCGCTAGATTTCCTGGGCCGAACACATTTCGGACACATCAGCCTCAGTACCATTATACCCGGAGGGCCTGACTACACGGCGGTGGTAATGAATCCAGGCTAGAAGCACGACGGTCCAATGTGCGGTCGGTCCCATACGATGTTCTTCGAATGAAAACGACACGACGAAACGATGGTTCGGATCTGTAGACTAGAACCGGATCATCTCCTTAGTCGGCACCCGGTTGCTCTGTGGCCGAGAATAACTGAGTTTTGCCACAGCTCCTTCCATCTGATCACCCCGTAACGGCACCGTTTTTACCATGTGGTCGTGACGGCTGTCATCGTCTTGGCAACAATCATTAAGGAGCCTGACAGGGTGTCTCAGAAGGGAAGCCCTTCACCATGATAACAGGCAGACACGGCAACACTGTGTAGAAGAACAGGGCTCATTCGGTATCTGGCAAACACTTCGTCTTTGTTGTTGGCACGCATGAAGCAGGCCCACGGGCTTTAGCACGGCTTTACACTACTACCCCGAATGAATATGGTCTGTGATGTCTGGGAGACTGCAACATTCTTCTCTACAACAATACTTCTCCGCAAAACGTCATGGTCTACTCACCGCGACATCAGGGGAGGATCTGGAAAACCCCGTTGGGGACTGAGAATTCTACGTTGGCTATCCTGCTTCCTAGTGAACGTGAGAGTGTCCGTGCACACCTTGCTGGTAAGGAGCTGCGGGGGCTTAACCGCGTTCGAAATAGGTCCGAAGCATGTGGCAAAGAAGGTCAACTCGAACCCAGCTACCCGGCCGTGACAATCAAGTGACTTCCTCAGCGTGTTCCTTTTTCCAGAGAGAACGAAGGACTCCTTGAAGGTCGATGGTTTGCACTACCCAGGTGTCTTGATCCACACAAGCTCCCTTCCGCTGCAGTGTCGAAGCTAGGAAAAGAACAGACCCAAATCACGTCTACAGAGCCACGACCAAGAAACGATTGACGAGCGGCCAGGGGTTGTCTTCAGCGCCACGGCTGCCGCCAGGCGACACACATCAACCAATCGAAGCGTGACGCGGTCAACCTGAACTCATAAAAGCGTTTCCCTCCTTTCAGAGGACGAACTACTCTCTCCACCACCGCCACAGCCTCAGAAAATGTAACTGTGGAGAAGGGGCCTGCTAGCACCCACTAGCGGGCCCGCTGCATGCAGAAAGCACGTCTTCCCACCGGCGTCATCAGGCGCTCCCCATTTGTTCCCTGACTTTGAGATCCGACCCCGTCAAAAGCTCTACTGCATTGGGCCTTCAGAAAATCACATGCTCTCACTTCATCCTCGAAGATACAGGGGCGAGTTGCTCTGAAAGATCACAGCTTGTGATAGATCCCATTCTACCACCAGTTGATGGGAGTCGCACCCTTGTCCACTCGGACGTGACAAAAAGCTTCGGTGTAGCAAAATGGCACAAGGCTGGCACGTGCGGTGCGGGCGCTCACAGGGTACGACAACGACGTCGAAGATGTCTCTGAATTACGAGACACAACGGAAATTGTCACACAATTTCCGAATTGGAGTGACTCTACTGGTACTCCTTGCAAGCATGCCTATGCACTATGAAGGCCCGTCATTTTTCTCGAGTGTTCGAGCGCAGGACGAAACGCCCAAATCAAAATGTGTGGTGGACAGAGAAACGGGAACTACCAGGTGCACGTGCGATAATACAGATCCAACACCACAAGCCCTTGCGGCAACCCTTTCGGAAGACCAAAATGTGCTGAAGGTGAGCTGCAAAAATAATGAGCTTCAGTGCGCTCCCGAACAACTGAACGGCGACAAGGTCTGCCCACAAAGCGCTAGGAAGCTGCATGAGTGCGGTTCATCAAACGGCAGCAGTGCATGTATACCACTCAGCGATATTCTTGTCGAATCCGGAGAAAGCGTCACCTGGTCGGAGGACGCCACCGAGACCTCGGAGGATTGCACTACTAAGCAGCTAGCAGTCCCACCGGAGAACTTCCCGTATACTGACAAGAAGTTCCTTGTCGGATGTATTAAAACCGCTGGGAAAAAGAACCAGTGCACCGTGACCGTCACGGTCGCGGCAAGAGCAAGTGCAAAGAACGGCCAGACCGTCACCTGCGCTTACGGAACGAGTAGCAATAAGGAACCACAGACCATCACACTGAGCCCGTCTCAGAACGCGTTCACCCTGGTTTGCGGGACTGACGGAGAAATTATGCCGAGCACGTACCAGCAACAATACTGCGATAGCTTAGAAAATGGGACCAATGGAGACTGCCAAGAGAGAGACTACACTTCCATCCTCACGGCATACCAAGACACATGGTGGCAAAAAACCGAAAACTCATCTTACACACTGCAGATTCCGCCGACCGATTTCCCAGAAGAGCCAGCAAATATTATGGTCGGGTGCAAGAAGACAAAGATTTCGAAGAGAGGCCAGACTAGTGAAACAGATCCCTCGACTGTTTGCAAAGTGCTGGTGACGATTGAGGCTTCGTCAAACAGCTCATCTGCAACAATGTCCGGGATGAAGGCATACTTGGCTGTGGGAGCTGTCGCCATCATTTCTGCGTTCGTGCATGCCATGTGATGTGAGTTTACCATGTCAGGCACAGTCGCGTTCTAGCGGTCTAGTCAGGGATGCCTCATCCTGCGCTAGTCCACGGGTAGTTCAGTTGCATTCGTGTGGCAGCGCTAGATTTCCTGGGCCGAACACATTTCGGACACATCAGCCTCAGTACCTTTATACGCGGAGGGCCTAACTACACGGCGGTGGTAATGAATCCACGCTAGAATCACGACGGTCCACTGTGCGGTCGGTCCCATCAGATGTTCTTCCAGTGGAAATGACACGATGGTTGGGAGCTCTACATCAGAACGGAACCATCTCCTTAATCGGCGCCCGGATGCTCTGCGGCGGAGAAGGCCTGCGTTTTGCCACAGCTCTTTCCGTCTGATGACCCCGTAACGGCACCGTTTTTATCATGCAGCCGTAACGGCAGCTACGGTATTGGCAACAAACATTAAGGAGCCTGACAGAGTGTCTCAGAAGGGAAGCCCTTCACCTTGATAACAGTCAGACACGGCAACACTGTGTAGAAGAACAGGGCTCATTCGGTATCTGGCAAACACTTCGTCTTTGTTGTTGGCACGCATGAAGCAGGCCCACGGACTCTAGAGCGTCTTTACACTACTACCCCGAATGAATATGGTCTGTGATGTCTGGGAGACTGCAATATTCTTCTCTACAACAATACTTCTCCGCAAAACGCTGTGTTCTGCCCATCGCGACATGAGTAGAGCATTTGAAAACCCCGCCTGCGCAATGAGAACTCCAGGTTGGCTATCTTGCATTCTACTGAACGTGAGAGTGTCCGCTGTCAGGGAGCCGCAGGGGCTTGACCATGCTCGAAATAGGTCCGCAGCATGAGGCAAAGGTCAACTCGAAGTCAGCTACCCGGCCGTGACAATCAAGTGACTTCCTCAGGGTGTTCCTTTTTCCAGAGAGAACGAAAGACTCCTTGAAGGTCGATGGTTTGCACTACCCAGGTGTCTTGATCCACATAAGCTCCCTTCCGCTGCAGTGTCGACGCTACGAAAGGAACAGACTCAAATCACGTGTACAGAGCCACGACCAAGAAACGATTCAGTAACGGTCAGGGGTTGTCGTGAGCGCGGCGGCTGCCGCCAGGCGACAAACATCAACAACTCGAAGCATGACGCGGTAAACCTGAACTCATAAAAGCGTTTCCTTCCTTTCAGAGGACGAACTACTCTCTCCACCACCACCACAGCCTCAGAAAATGTAATCGTGGAGAAGGGACCTGCTAGCACCCGCTAGCGGGCCCGCTGCATGCAGAAAGCACGTCTTCCCGCCGGCGTCATCAGGCGCTCCCCATTTGTTCCCTGACTTTGAGATCCGACACCGTCAAAAGCTCTACTGCATTGGGCCTTCAGAAAATCACATGCTCTCACTTCATCCTCGAAGATACAGGGGCGAGTTGCTCTGAAAGATCACAGCTTGTGATAGATCCCATTCTACCACCAGTTGATGGGAGTCGCACCCTTGTCCACTCGGACGTGACAAAAAGCTTCGGTGTAGCAAAATGGCACGAGACTGGCACGTGCGGTGCGGGCGCTCACAGGGTACGACAACGACGTCGAAGATGTCTCTGAATTACGAGACACAACGGAAATTGTCACACAATTTCCGAATTGGAGTGACTCTACTGGTACTCCTTGCAAGCATGCCTATGCACTATGAAGGCCCGTCATTTTTCTCGAGTGTTCGAGCGCAGGACGAAACGCCCAAATCAAAATGTGTGGTGGACAGAGAAACGGGAACTACCAGGTGCACGTGCGATAATACAGATCCAACACCACAAGCCCTTGCGGCAACCCTTTCGGAAGACCAAAATGTGCTGAAGGTGAGCTGCAAAAATAATGAGCTTCAGTGCGCTCCCGAACAACTGAACGGCGACAAGGTCTGCCCACAAAGCGCTAGGAAGCTGCATGAGTGCGGTTCATCAAACGGCAGCAGTGCATGTATACCACTCAGCGATATTCTTGTCGAATCCGGAGAAAGCGTCACCTGGTCGGAGGACGCCACTGAGACCTCGGAGGATTGCACTACTAAGCAGCTAGCAGTCCCACCGGAGAACTTCCCGTATACTGACAAGAAGTTCGTTGTCGGTTGTGTTAAAAAATCTCACGACGACACCGACAAATGCAGAGTCACTGTAACGGTCGCGGCAAGAGCAAGTGCAAAGAAAGGCCAGACCGTCACCTGCGCTTACGGAACGAGTAGCAATAAGGAACCTCAGACCATCACGCTGAGCCCGTCTCAGAACGCATTCACACTGATTTGCGGGACTGACGGTGAAATTATGCCGAGCACGTACCAGCATCAATACTGCGATAGCTCAGAAAATGGGACCAATGGAGACTGCCAAGAGAGAGACTACACTTCCATCCTCACGGCATACCAAGATACATGGTGGCAACAAACCGAAAACTCATCTTACACACTGCAGATTCCGCCGACCGATTTCCCAGAAGAGCCAGCAAATGTTATGGTCGGGTGCAAGAAGACAAAGATTTCGAAGAGAGGCCAGACTAGTGAAACAGATCCCTCGACCGTTTGCAAAGTGCTGGTGACGATTGAGGCTTCGTCAAACAGCTCATCTGCAACAGTGTCCGGGATGAAAGAATCTTTGGCTCTGGGAGCTGTCGCCATCATTTCTGCGTTCGTGCATGCCATGTGATGTGAGTTTACCATGTCAGGCACATTCGCCTTCTAGCGGTCTAGTCAGGGATGCTTCATCCTGCGCTAGTCCACGGGTAGTTCTGTTGCATTCGTGTGGCAGCGCTAGATTTCCTGGGCCGAACACATTTCGGACACATCAGCCTCAGTACCATTATACGCGGAGGGCCTGACTACACGGCGGTGGTAATGAATCCACGCCAGAGGCACAACAGACCACTGAGCGGCCGGCCTTATCAAATGTTTCCCGAATAAATGCGAAACGAAGGTTCGGCTCTCTACATCTGAACGGAATCACCTCTGCAGTGCACACCGGGATGCTCTGCGGCCGAGAATAACTAGGTTTTGCCACAGCTCCTTCCATCTGATCACCCCGTAACGGAACCGTTTTTATCATGCAGTCGCGACGACTGCTAAGGTATTGACAACAATCTTTAAGGAGCCTGACAGAGTGTCTCAGAAGGGAAGCCCTTCACCTTGATAACAGTCAGACACGGCAACACTGTGTAGAAGAACAGGGCTCATTCGGTATCTGGCAAACACTTCGTCTTTGTTGTTGGCACGCATGAAGCAGGCCCACGGACTCTAGAGCGTCTTTACAGTACTACCACGAATGGATACGGTATGTGATGTCTGGGAGACTGCAATATTCTTCTCTACAACAATACTTCTCCGCAAAACGCTGTGTTCTGCCCATCGCGACATGAGTAGAGCATTTGAAAACCCCGCCTGCGCAATGAGAACTCCAGGTTGGCTATCTTGCATTCTACTGAACGTGAGAGTGTCCGCTGTCAGGGAGCCGCAGGGGCTTGACCATGCTCGAAATAGGTCCGCAGCATGAGGCAAAGGTCAACTCGAAGTCAGCTACCCGGCCGTGACAATCAAGTGACTTCCTCAGGGTGTTCCTTTTTCCAGAGAGAACGAAAGACTCCTTGAAGGTCGATGGTTTGCACTACCCAGGTGTCTTGATCCACATAAGCTCCCTTCCGCTGCAGTGTCGACGCTACGAAAGGAACAGACTCAAATCACGTGTACAGAGCCACGACCAAGAAACGATTCAGTAACGGTCAGGGGTTGTCGTGAGCGCGGCGGCTGCCGCCAGGCGACAAACATCAACAACTCGAAGCATGACGCGGTAAACCTGAACTCATAAAAGCGTTTCCTTCCTTTCAGAGGACGAACTACTCTCTCCACCACCACCACAGCCTCAGAAAATGTAATCGTGGAGAAGGGACCTGCTAGCACCCGCTAGCGGGCCCGCTGCATGCAGAAAGCACGTCTTCCCGCCGGCGTCATCAGGCGCTCCCCAATTGTTCCCTGACTTTGAGATCCGACCCCGTCAAAAGCTCTACTGCATTGGGCCTTCAGAAAATCACATGCTCTCACTTCACCCTCGAAGATACAGGGGCGAGTTGCGCTGAGAGATCACAGCTTGTGATAGATCCCATTCTACCACCAGTTGATGGGAGTCGCACCCTTGTCCACTCGGACGTGACAAAAAGCTTCGGTGTAGCAAAATGGCACGAGACTGGCACGAGCGGTGCGGGCGCTCACAGGGTACGACAACGACGTCGAAGATGTCTCTGAATTACGAGACACAACGGAAATTGTCACACAATTTCCGAATTGGAGTGACTCTACTGGTACTCCTTGCAAGCATGCCTATGCACTATGAAGGCCCGTCATTTTTCTCGAGTGTTCGAGCGCAGGACGAAACGCCCAAATCAAAATGTGTGGTGGACAGAGAAACGGGAACTACCAGGTGCACGTGCGATAATACAGATCCAACACCACAAGCCCTTGCGGCAACCCTTTCGGAAGACCAAAATGTGCTGAAGGTGAGCTGCAAAAATAATGAGCTTCAGTGCGCTCCCGAACAACTGAACGGCGACAAGGTCTGCCCACAAAGCGCTAGGAAGCTGCATGAGTGCGGTTCATCAAACGGCAGCAGTGCATGTATACCACTCAGCGATATTCTTGTCGAATCCGGAGAAAGCGTCACCTGGTCGGAGGACGCCACTGAGACCTCGGAGGATTGCACTACTAAGCAGCTAGCAGTCCCACCGGAGAACTTCCCGTATACTGACAAGAAGTTCGTTGTCGGTTGTGTTAAAAAATCTCACGACGACACCGACAAATGCAGAGTCACTGTAACGGTCGCGGCAAGAGCAAGTGCAAAGAAAGGCCAGACCGTCACCTGCGCTTACGGAACGAGTAGCAATAAGGAACCTCAGACCATCACGCTGAGCCCGTCTCAGAACGCATTCACACTGATTTGCGGGACTGACGGTGAAATTATGCCGAGCACGTACCAGCATCAATACTGCGATAGCTCAGAAAATGGGACCAATGGAGACTGCCAAGAGAGAGACTACACTTCCATCCTCACGGCATACCAAGATACATGGTGGCAACAAACCGAAAACTCATCTTACACACTGCAGATTCCGCCGACCGATTTCCCAGAAGAGCCAGCAAATGTTATGGTCGGGTGCAAGAAGACAAAGATTTCGAAGAGAGGCCAGACTAGTGAAACAGATCCCTCGACTGTTTGCAAAGTGCTGGTGACGATTGAGGCTTCGTCAAACAGCTCATCTGCAACAATGTCCGGGATGAAAGAATCTTTGGCTCTGGGAGCTGTCGCCATCATTTCTGCGTTCGTGCATGCCATGTGATGTGAGTTTACCATGTCAGGCACATTCGCCTTCTAGCGGTCTAGTCAGGGATGCTTCATCCTGCGCTAGTCCACGGGTAGTTCTGTTGCATTCGTGTGGCAGCGCTAGATTTCCTGGGCCGAACACATTTCGGACACATCAGCCTCAGTACCATTATACCCGGAGGGCCTGACTACACGGCGGTGGTAATGAATCCACGCTAGAGGCACAACAGACCACTGAGCGGCCGGCCTTATCAAATGTTTCCCGAATAAATGCGAAACGAAGGTTCGGCTCTCTACATCTGAACGGAATCACCTCTGCAGTGCACACCGGGATGCTCTGCGGCCGAGAATAACTAGGTTTTGCCACAGCTCCTTCCATCTGATCACCCCGTAACGGAACCGTTTTTATCATGCAGTCGCGACGACTGCTAAGGTATTGACAACAATCTTTAAGGAGCCTGACAGAGTGTCTCAGAAGGGAAGCCCTTCACCTTGATAACAGTCAGACACGGCAACACTGTGTAGAAGAACAGGGCTCATTCGGTATCTGGCAAACACTTCGTCTTTGTTGTTGGCACGCATGAAGCAGGCCCACGGACTCTAGAGCGTCTTTACAGTACTACCACGAATGGATACGGTATGTGATGTCTGGGAGACTGCAATATTCTTCTCTACAACAATACTTCTCCGCAAAACGCTGTGTTCTGCCCATCGCGACATGAGTAGAGCATTTGAAAACCCCGCCTGCGCAATGAGAACTCCAGGTTGGCTATCTTGCATTCTACTGAACGTGAGAGTGTCCGCTGTCAGGGAGCCGCAGGGGCTTGACCATGCTCGAAATAGGTCCGCAGCATGAGGCAAAGGTCAACTCGAAGTCAGCTACCCGGCCGTGACAATCAAGTGACTTCCTCAGGGTGTTCCTTTTTCCAGAGAGAACGAAAGACTCCTTGAAGGTCGATGGTTTGCACTACTCAGGTGTCTTGATCCACATAAGCTCCCTTCCGCTGCAGTGTCGACGCTACGAAAGGAACAGACTCAAATCACGTGTACAGAGCCACGACCAAGAAACGATTCAGTAACGGTCCGGGGTTGTCGTGAGCGTGACGGCTGCCGCCAGGCGACAAACATCAACAACTCAAAGCATGACGCGGTAAACCTGAACTCATAAAAGCGTTTCCTTCCTTTCAGAGGACGAACTACTCTCTCCACCACCACCACAGCCTCAGAAAATGTAATCGTGGAGAAGGGACCTGCTAGCACCCGCTAGCGGGCCCGCTGCATGCAGAAAGCACGTCTTCCCACCGGCGTCATCAGGCGCTCCCCAATTGTTACCCGACTTTGAGTCCCGAGCCCGTCAACAGCCCTACTGCATTGGGGCTTCAGAAAATCACATGCTCTCACTACTTCCTCGAAGATACAAGGGTGTGTTACTCTGAAGGATCACAGCTCGTGGGGATAGTTCCCAGTCTACCACCAGTTGATGCGAGTCGCACGCTTGTCCAATCGGACATGACTTGCTTTGTTGTAGCAAAATTGCACAAGGCTGCCACGTGCGGTGCGCGAGTTCGCAGGGTACGACAACGACGTCGAAGATGTCTTGGAATTACGGGGCACAACGGAAATTGTCACACAATTTCCGAATGGGAGTGACTCTACTGGTACTCCTTGCAAGCATGCCTATGCACTATGAAGGCCCGTCATTTTTCTCGAGTGTTCGAGCGCAGGACGAAACGCCCAAATCAAAATGTGTGGTGGACAGAGAAACGGGAACTACCAAGTGCAGATGCGATAAGTCCGATAAAACACCACAAACCCTTGCGGCAACGCTTTCGGAAGACCAAAATGTGTTGCTGGTCGGCTGCCAAAATACGGAACTTCAATGCGCTCCGGAACAACTTGCCGGCGACAAAGTCTGCTCAGGAGACGCTACCAAGCTGCATGAGTGCGGTTCATCAACCGGCAGCAGTGCATCTATCACTCTCAGCGATATTCTTGTCGAATCCGGAAAAAGCGTCACCTGGTCGGAGGACGCCACTGAGACCTCGGAGGATTGCACTACTAAGCAGCTAGCAGTCCCACCGGAGAACTTCCCGTATACTGACAAGAAGTTCGTTGTCGGATGTATTAAAACAGCTAGGAAAAAGGACCAGTGCACGGTGACTGTAACGATCGCGGCAACAGCAAGTGCAAAGAAAGGCCAGACCGTCATCTGTGCTTACGGAACGAGTAGCAATAAGCAACCTCAGACCATCACGCTGAGACCGTCTCAGAACGCGTTCACCCTGGTTTGCGGGACTGACGGTGAAATTATGCCGAGCACGTACCAGCAACAGTATTGCGATACCTCAGAAAATGGGACCACTGGTGACTGCCAAGAGAGAGACTACACTTCCATCCTCACAGCATACCAAGACACATGGTGGCAACAAACCGAAAACTCATCTTACACACTGCAGATTCCGCCGACCGATTTCCCAGAAGAGCCAGCAAATATTATGGTCGGGTGCCAGCAGAGAGAGATTTCCAAGACAGGCCAGCGTAGTGAAACAGATCCCTCGACTGTTTGCAAAGTGCTGGTGACGATTGAGGCTTCGTCAAACAGCTCATCTGCAACAATGTCCGGGATGAAGGCATACTTGGCTGTGGGAGCTGTCGCTATCATTTCTGCGTTCGTGCATGCCATGTGATGTGAGTTTCTCATGTCCGGCACAGTCGCGTTCTAGCGGTCTAGTCAGGGATGCCTCATCCTGCGCTAGTCCACGGGTAGTTCAGTTGCATTCGTGTGGCAGCTCTAGATTTCCTGGGCCGATCAGATTTCGGACACATCAGCCTCAGTACCATTATACCCGGAGGGCCTGACTACACGGCGGTGGTAGTGAATCTAATCCAGAATCACAACGGACCACTGAGCGGTGGGTCTCATCAGGTGTTCTCCGAATAAATGCAAAACGAAGGTTCGGCTCTCTACATCTGAACGGAATCACCTCCGTAATGCACACCCGGATGCTCTGCGGCCGAGAATAACTAGGTTTTGCCACACCTCTTTCCATCTGATGACCCCTTAACGGAACCGCTTTTACGATGCAGTCGTGAAGGCTGTCATCGTATTGACGACAATCGTTAAGGAGCCTGACGGGGTGTCTCAGAAGGGAAACCCTTCACCACGTTAACAGGCAGACGCGGCAACACTGGGTAGAAGAGTAGCGCTCAATCGGTATCTGGCAAACACTTCGTCTTTGTTGTTGGCACCCACGAAGCAGGCCCACGGACTCTAGAAGGTCTTTAAAGTACTACACCACATTAATATGGTCTGTGAGGGCTGGGAGACGGGAACATTCTTCTCTACAAAAAGACTGCTCCGCAAAACGCTGTGGTCTACACATCGCGACGTGAGTAGAGCATTTGAAAACCCCCACTGCGGACTGAGAACTCCCTACGTTGGGTATCCTGCCTTCTAGTGAACGTGAGAGTGTCCGTGCGCACCTTGCTGTTAAGGAGCTGCGCGCCCTAGCAACGTTCGAAATAGGTCCGAGGCATGTAGCAAAGGAGGTCAACTCAAACTCAGCTGGTCGGCCGTGAGAAACAAGACATTCCCTCGCCACCTTCCGTCTCCACAGAGAGCGAAGGACTCCTTGAAAGTCGAAGGTGTGCACTAACCAGGTGTCTTGATCCACACAAGCTGCCTTCCGCTACAGTGTCGAAGCTAGCAAAGGAAAAGATCCAAATCACGTGTACAGAGCCACGACCAAGAAACGATTCAGTAACGGTCAGGGGTTGTCGTGAGCGCGGCGGCTGCCGCCAGGCGACAAACATCAACAACTCGAAGCATGACGCGGTAAACCTGAACTCATAAAAGCGTTTCCTTCCTTTCAGAGGACGAACTACTCTCTCCACCACCACCACAGCCTCAGAAAATGTAATCGTGGAGAAGGGACCTGCTAGCACCCGCTAGCGGGCCCGCTGCATGCAGAAAGCACGTCTTCCCACCGGCGTCATCAGGCGCTCCCCAATTGTTCCCCGACTTTGAGACCCGACCCCGTCAACAGCCCTACTGCATTGGGGCTTCAGAAAATCACATGCTCTCACGACTTCCTCGAAGATACACGGGCGTGTTACTCTGGAAGATCAGAGCACGTGATAGATCTCAGTCTACCACCAGTTGACGGGAGTCGCACGCTGATCCGCTCGGACGTGACTTGCTGTATTGTAGCCATATGACACGAGGCTCGATCTCGTGGTGCGCGCATTCGCAGGGTACGACGACAACGACGTCGAAGATGTCTCTGAATTACGGGGCACAACGGAAATTGTCACACAATTTCCGAATGGGAGTGACTCTACTGGTACTTCTTGCAAGCACGTCTATGCACTATGACGGCCCGTCATTTTTCTCGAGTGTTCGAGCGGCAGAGGAAACACCAAAATCAAATTGTGTGGTGGACACAGAACATGGAGCTACCAAGTGCAGGTGCGATAAAACCGATAAAGCACCACAAACCCTTGCGGCAACCCTTTCGGAAGAACAAAATGTGTTGCTGGTCGGCTGCCAAAAAACGGATCTTCAATGCGCTCCCGAACAACTTGCCGGCGAGAAAGTCTGCTCAGGCGACTCTACCGCGTTGCATCAGTGCGGTTCATCAACCAGCAGCAGTGCATGTATCAAACTCAGCGATATTCTTGTCGAACCCGGAGAAAAAGTCACCTGGTCGGCGGACACCACCGAGACCTTGAAAGATTGCACTACTAAGCAGCTAACAGTCCCGAAGGAGAACTTCCCATATACTGACAAGAAGTTCGTTGTCGGATGTATTAAAACAGATGGGAACAAGGACCAGTGCACGGTGACTGTAACGGTCGCGGCAAGAGCAAGTGCAAAGAAAGGCCAGACCGTCATCTGCGCTTACGGAACGAGTAGCAATAAGGAACCTCAGACCATCACGCTGAGCCCGTCTCAGAATGCGTTCACACTGGTTTGCGGGAATGACGGAGAAATTATGCCGAGCTCGTACCAGCACCAATACTGCGATACCTCAGAAAGTGGGACCACCAGTGACTGCCAACTGAAAGACTACACTTCCGTCCTCACGACATACCAGGACACATGGTGGCAAAAAACCGAAAACTCATCTTACACACTGCAGATTCCGCCGACCGATTTCCCAGAAGAGCCAGCAAATATTATGGTCGGGTGCCAGCAGAGAGAGATTTCCAAGACAGGCCAGCGTAGTGAAACAGATCCCTCAACTGTTTGTAAAGTGCTGGTGACGATTGAGGCTTCGTCAAACAGCTCATCTGCAGCAATGTACGGGATAAAGGCATCCGTGGCTGCGGGAGCCGTCGCCATCATTTCTGCGTTGGTCCATGCCATGTGAAGGGAGTTTATCACGTCAGGCACATTCGTGTTCTAACGGTCTAGTCAGGGATGCTTCATGCTGCGCTAGTCCACGGGTAGTTCTGCTGCATTCGTGTGGCAGCGCTAGATGCCTTGGGCTGAACACATTTCGGACACATCAGCCTGAGTACCATTATACCCGGAGCGCCTAACTACACGGCGGTGGTGATGAATCCAGGCCAGAATCACAACGGTCCGCTGTGCGGTCGGTCTCATTAGATGTTCTTCGAATAAAAACGACACGACGAAACGATGGCTCGAATCTCTACATCGGAATAGAATCATTTCCTTAATCGGCACCCGGTTGCTCTGCGGCCGATAATGACTAAGTTTTGCCACACCTCTTTCCATCTGATGACCCCTTAACGGAACCGCTTTTACGATGCAGTCGTGAAGGCTGTCATCGTATTGACAACAATCGTTAAGGAGCCTGACAGGGTGTCTCAGAAAGGAAACCCTTCACCACGTTAACAGGCAGACGCGGCAACACTGTGTAGAAGAGTAGCGCTCAATCGGTATCTGGCAAACACTTCGTCTTTTTTGTTGGCACACATGAAGCAGGCCCACGGACTCTAGAAGGTGTTTACAGCGCTACCCCACATGAATACGGTTTGTGAGGTCTGGGGGACTGAAGCATTCTTCTCTACAAAAAAACTTCTACGCAATACGTCAAGGTCTACACATTACAACATGCGTAAAGGATTTGAAAACCCCCGCTGCGGACTGAGAACTCCCTACGTTGGGTATCTTGCTTTCTAGTGAACGTGAGAGTGTCCGTGTACACCCTTCTGTTAAGGAGCTGCGGGGGCTGGGCAGAGACATGGAATGCACGTCTTGTCCCCCGTCCCGCCGAGAGAGCGATGTGGTTGAGCTCCCGGGGACCTCTGTCTTTAGAGTCTCCTGTTGTGACGCACTTCCCCAGTATGTCGCATGTCTGTTTTTCTTTAAACGGAATTCTCTTCCCTCGCCTCCCGTTCTCGCAGATACGCCGCCGATGCCTCCTTCACGCTCTCAATGAACGCCTGGGCATGCTCAGGACTCATCTCAGGCTCCATCCCGTGGCCGAGATTCGCAATGTGGCGGCCAACGCCGAACCGGCGAATCTGTGGTACACGGACAGCAGAGACAGATCGAGCTTCTCAAGAGCATGCGTGCACGTCTCCTTCGGCGCCAGCTCTGGATACTTTAGAGGGAAAAACGAAAACGTGAAGCCTCAGCGCGCTCGCCAGAGACTGGAAGCTGACCCTCCTGTGCGAGCCTCCTGCTCGGACAAAGGCAACAGCGGAAGAAGGAATCAACGCAGCAGGAAAGACGCTTCGACTGCCCGCGCCGTTGAGGCTCTACAAAGGGTAGAACGGGAGGGACGCCACGGAGTCATGCGGGGTACGGGCGATGAAGAGCTCTTTCTCATAGATTCAACTCCCCTTGAGAAAACGGTCTAAACTGTTTGGTCCGTTCTCGCCTCTTTTCTTTCTCCCCTTCTGTGTACTTACCATTTTGGCCGTCTCTCTTTTGATCGTGGCAATATCCGTATATAAGATCTGCGGATCGAGATTGCCTTGCAGCGCTTTGCCGTCCGCTCGCTCTCCGTTGTCTCGGTCTCTCCTCTCGCCGGCCTCCCCAGAGCAAGTTCCGCGGCTTTCCGCGCCCTCCGCTGCCTCGCCACTTTTCCCCGTCTCGCGTCTCCCCGAGAAACGGCGCTGCATGCTGTCGATCTCTGCCGAAGACCCCAAAGAAATCACGTCGAAGGCCGAGTCGGCAAAGACCGGCGACGGTCGGTCCTTCGGGAACGCGATCATCGTCACGTGAGGTCGCCGCTCCTTCACTCTCTGCAAAAGTCGAAAACCCCGAAAACAGGCCAGGTTCGTAGAGAAGACAGGAGTCCTATTTTATGCCTCATCCGTGCATTCGTCTTGCATCTCGTCTTCTGTACAGACGCGGTGGCCGCAGCTACGCCTCCACCCGAGGTCACGAAGTGCAAAGCAAGTGTGCTCGACGGAGCAGAGCGTCGACTCGAGAGACTTTCCCTGTTTCCTGTGCGAAGAGCGTGAACCGCGTCCGTGGCTTTTTTGGGAACTGGAGCAGCTTTTTTTCCAAACTTTTGTATGCGGGAAATGTGGGAATTATTCGGCTGATACACGCAAAAGCGAGCGGACTCCCGCCGACTTGCGTCAACTGTCCCAGCCGCGGAAGTGACCTGCGGACCGCGAACTGAATTTTCATGTCCAAGGCGAAAAGGAGCTTCTTTGCACGTGACACAGAAACTGTAGGGCTCGCCACAGTCTCCGTCCTTTCGGGTGCGGAGAGGCGAGGCCGAGAGAAAAGAGGGCGCCGCGAACGCAAATCAGAGAGGATTTCGGAAAAGGAGAAAGAGACGGAAGAAGAGGACAGCAGCCCATGTCGCTTTTCCCTTTCTGCGTGTGCACATACCTCAGCAATGGACGCAAGGAACGGTGCTCCGATTTCGTCGTACGTGTCGGCGGCGAACTGGCTAGCGTTCGTGTCAAAAACCTGAGGAACCGACGAAAACAGAAACACTCAGAATGCTGTCCAGTTCTTATGATTGCCTTTCTCTTCCCTTCGGGGTACCTGGACGCATATCTGCAGGTGTCCATCTCCGCACACATCTAGATTTAGATAGGCATAAATGCACGCAAACGTACGCGCATTACATGTACTTTCCTTATTACATATATACATTTATATATACATATATATATATATATATATATCCACCGATGTAGATATGGATATGTATATTCTTATGCGCATGCGTTTCGTCCCTCACCTGCAGCACTTGAGCTCCGGCATCAGCCTGGCCCACGAGGTAGTCGACACAGATATCCGAGATAACTTGGAGAAGGGTGTGGGTTGCCTCTGGCTCCTCGTAGATGAATTTTTTGGCACGGCGCCATGTTTTGCTTCCTCCACCCTCGACCATGTAAGTCAAAAGTGTCAGGGGACCTCCACAGAAACCAATCAGCGGAATGCCGCCGGCCAGGCGCTGAGAGGTGACGTAGACCGCGTCGAAGACATAGCCTGAGGAAAGAGAAACAAGTCCTGGGGAGGCTGAAAGAATGTCTTTTATTTGTAGTTAGACTCTAAAGAGGGGCGCATCTCCTGCGTTGCACATCTGCAGATACCTATGCCCACATATATACGTATATGCATGCACACATGTACAAGTATACAGTCATACGCATGCATGTATGTCTCTATATACGCACATTCGTGCTGTGTGTAACGGCCGCAATGACCAAAAACAAGAACACGACTTTCCACAAAAACGGGGTAGGACTGTACATTCGTGCTACAACTGCCTCCTCTTACAGGTATATATATATATATATATATATATATATATATATGCGAGCAGATACATGTGACATCTCAGTGCAGTATACACTTCAATTGCATGTACGCATGTGTGCTTGTCTATCGTTTAAATGTAAGTGGTATATGGGGGCATCGAACAGTACCGAGGGTGTTTTCGATGTCGGGCTTTAAGGTGAGTTTCTTGATGTCTGCTGGACTCTCAATGCGCCACGCAAACCGTGGGCCGACGCCTTCTTCCATCGACAGCTTCATCCCCATGGCCTGTCGACACACACACGAGAGCATCCGCCGGCCTCACCTTTTTCCTTGTTTGTGAATGCAAAAACAAGGGTAAGAGCATCTATGGGAAAGAGATACAAAAACGCATCTGTCCCTCCCGCTGTGTGCGCACATGCAATACATATATATATATATATATATATATATGAATGAAGAGAAGCACATTAGAATACAAGGCCCGCGGGCATGTACGTCCGTGTTTGTGCAGAGTTGTAGAGACAAACTGGTTGAAGTGGTACCTCAGGAATGACGAGAATATCCGAGAAAATAATGACGGCGTCCAGTTGAGGGAACCGGTGGTAGGGCTGCAGGGTGAGCTCCGAGGCGAGACGAGGATCTCGGCACACCTGGAAACCCGAAAAACACACACGCTGGACGCTGTAAACCCAAAACCCTAGTGGCACGACAGTCCGCGACGCTCGGGTAGACGAAGAGGTTCATCAACCCGGGAAAACCAAGCAGCATTGAAGTTTTGCGGAAGCCGCGCTTCCAAAGCTGTCGTGAATCGCTTCAGGTGAAAGCTCATTGGGCTCTCGGCATCCCTCCGCTGCCACTGTTTTACAGCACGGGAAACCGGCCAGAGGGCAAGCACGGAACACGGAAACAAACGCGCAGTTAAGGTGCACGCAAAGGCCATCGGCTGCGGCCGACGCACCTGCGCTTTCTCAGGCGCGTCTACATCGCATCCTAAAGTGCTTTCAGGCGGTTGCTGAGGTGTACGTACACCTCAGTTTCTCGTGCATACCTCGAGAAATCCGTGCTGGCGCCGCATGTTGCGGAATTCAGGTAAGTATCTTCCAGCTTGTCTCATCATCCATACGGGAGTGAGGAGGGAGTGCTCCTCCGCCGTCTTCTGGTCCTTGTTTTCGCCACCATGTCCTGCACTAGGAAGCTCGGCCTTCTTCTCGACGAGACGCGCGTAGCGCTCCGGCCCTAATGCGGCACGTCGGAGGCTGTCGTTCACGCACGCCTCTCTGGGATTGGCTGCGAGGAACCGGATCGAACCGGCGAGGGGCCAGAGAAAAGAACGGGGGAAAAAGCGAGACAGGCTGAGATCCCCACGACGAAGACACGCACGTGCAGGGAACAGCCAATCGAAAGAAACTCGTGAAATTTATTTTCCTCCAAAGGATGGACGCCGAGGCAGCACGCGACGCTTCGCGTGATTTTGTCCGGAGTCGGAAAACGGAGAAAAAAGAGAGGTAAAGAGGAGACAGAAAGGGAACAAGGTGTTGAACACGGGGTGGGAACGAATAAAGACGAGGCGCGCGGCTGCTGGCGGAAATGGAAGCTGGACGAAAAGAGAAAAAGGAGCATCGTGGTGACGCTGACACGGAGAGAAACGAAACAAGAGGCTCACCTTTGTAAGCTAACCGTTGCGACCGAATCAAGGCCCTGTCGTCCTCAGGCGTCAGCTGCAAGCAGAGCAACAAGAGACCCCCCAAAAATCGGAGAAACTCGAGTCACGGAAGAGCAGTATGAGAATGGATGAGAGTTGCAAAGACTCTCTCGGAAGAAACGGCTGTACCTGTCTGACCTGGGGGCCTACTCAGGTGAGTACGATTACACCTCTCTACCCCGTGTTGGTCTGCCTGCTCTCGAGCACGATTCACCATCAACTGCTGTACATACCTCCCTACGGACATCTGCCTACCGCTCCGCATCCTAATCCCCCTCTTGAGCTACCTGTTGATATGCATGCTCTCGCTATCTGCCTAGCTGGATATCCACAGACGCGTGCGTGTCTGTCCCTGCGGCTGCGTGTGGCGTGAACGTCTTTCTCTCTCGAGCTGCCTGAGTCGCCCTCTCCACAGACAACGTTGCCGGCGCGTCGGCCTCCATTTGCCAGCGCGCAGTGTCGGCTCTCGAGGCCAAAGCTTCCGCGTTTGACTCCTCGCCGAACGACAGCACGTCGAGTTACCGTGTAGAGAACGGGCGGTGCGCTGCCGTCGCTTCGCTCGCCTCTGGCGGTTTCCATCGGAATCCCTAGATCGCCTTTGGGGAAGAAGAAGGATCGGATACCGCCGGGAAAAAACCCGAGAGACGAGGCCAGGAGTTGCTCCTTCTCCGACTCCGTCCACCTGAGGCAAACGCGAGTTTACGAGAAAAAAGGAGACAGGGAGAGGGCAAACGGGAGGAACAGAGAGTGAGAGGAGGCGAGGAAACGAAGGGAGAGAGAACAAGAGACAAAACAACACAGAGAACACGAGAGAAGAGGACGCGAGAAACAGAAGCCCAGAGAAAGGAAAGAGTATTAACCTAAAAAAAAAAACGAGAGGACAGGACGGAGAGAGGGACGCGGGGAGAAACACCCAAGAGCAAAGGAGAAAGACACGTCGGGACGTGTCTCTTCTTTCGCAGCGGATACTCGAACAGTTTGCAACCAGAGTGGAGCCTGCTTTTGTGAACATCCCATCGGTTTGTTCTCCACGCCAGCATCCACGTCTTCTCCCTCCCACAAAGCGACACTCTGTTGCAGAGCACCTCGGGCTGCAGCCGGCAACACGGCCTCGCCCCCTGACAGCGGAGGCGCGTCTCCCCTTCACAGCGACTCCGCCTTATACGAGGGAGAAGATAAAAAGTGGATTGTTCACCTCCCCCTTTCCTCGTGCAGAAGCCTTTGTATCCTTCGCTTCTGCGTCCCTTTTCTCTCCCTGCTTCTCCGTCGTGCTCCTGCTTTTCGCCGTTGGGGAAATCGCCACAGGCACGTACTCTCTTTGGGCAGAAGCGTCCTCGCCTCCCTCTTTCCTTTCCTTTTGTCCTTCGCTCCCCGAAGCGCCGGAAAGACTGTGCTGCGGGCGTCGCTCTGTCTGAACGGTCCCTGCAGCAGATGGCAAGCTGCCAAAGAGAGAAACACCGGAGACAGGAGGCGTCAGCGATTGGCTTCCTGCCCCGGTTTTGTCCTCCGAAATGCTGTACGCGAGAGCTGTCTGTACACCCGGGCCTCGCCAGGAAGCG
Source organism: Neospora caninum Liverpool (assembly GCF_000208865.1). NCBI lineage: Eukaryota > Apicomplexa > Conoidasida > Eucoccidiorida > Sarcocystidae > Neospora > Neospora caninum. Next base: position 3,193,515 of record NC_018390.1, read on the forward strand.
CCCCCGCCTGCCGTTGACCCCGGCGAAGCCGCGAGCGGATGATGGGAGGCTGGGGACGCGGGGAAAAAAGGAAACAGAGCGACAGAAAAACACAGAAAGACAGCAGGCGAGGCAGAGCAAAGGCCACGCGTGCGAGACCCCTTGGCGCGGGGACAGATGCGCGAACCAGAGATGGAAGGTGCAGAGAAGAATCTCCTCAGCCTTGGGGGAAAGGAGGACTCTCTCTCATGAGGAAGAAGCGGAGAAGAGGACGAGGGCGCCTGCATTCTTGGCAGAGAGAACGACGAAAGTCCAAAGGAATGATGGCGGATTTGCAGAGAGAGGTAAACAGAGGCGTGCGGCTTTCGAAAGTAAAGAACAGGAAAATCAGTGGAGCGAGAGAAGCAGAGAGGCAGACGAGAGGAACGCGCAGGAACGAATGCGTCTCGCGCTACACCGGAATCCCGAGGTGTATGTACACCTCAGAAATCCCGCTTCTTCGAAATCTCGCTTCTCGTCGTCGAAGGGTGCCGAGGCGAAGGCCGTCCACGGGCGAAACCGACCTTTTAGTCTCTCTCCAGCCCCGAATAAGATATCCTTTTTTCCTGTTAAAGAACAACGAGTTTTGCATCGCTCGTCTTTGCCTGCGGTCGGGTGTCTGTGTACCAGGTTCGCGCTTCTCTGTTTGCGAGAGGCGATACGCGGGCCTTTGTGCATTTGGAACGCGAAAGCGCAGAAGCAGTAACAGACACTCGGCCCCCCAAGAAAGCAATCAGGACTGGGTTACCCTCTTTCAGAGGGTGGAGAGTCTTTGACTCGAAATTTCGCGCGAGAGAGACCGTGGTTCCTGTCTCTGCCGTTCTCGAAACCGACCGGCCAGGGGCACAGACACACAGTCGCGAGTTTTCGCACATCGCTCCTTCCTCGCGCGTTTTCGCCAATCCCTCCCCCAGGGTCTGTGCCTCTTTTCTGGCGGCCGTTGACGCCTGTTTCTGTCTCCTGTCCCGTTCGTGTTTGTTCACACTCCCACAGGAATCGCACATGTCTCGGCGTTTCTCGCTGTCTCGCTGTCTCTCCTGGGTGTCTCGACACCTGCCGCACAGCGCAGTTTTCTCGCGCGCAAACGCCCCCGAGAAAAGACGGGAACAACGGCCGGCTGGTCTGGAGGACGTGCTGAAAGACAGATAACGTATTTCACTCCTCCGTTTCTCTTTTCTCTCCTTTTTTGCATCTCTCTTCTCTCCTCTTCAGCTCGTCTTTCTGGATTCTTGCGCATGCACAGAGAAGCGCAGGTCCTCATCGCGACCCGCCGGCGCCGTGGAGTGGCTGCGTACGTTCTGCTCTTTGTCAGCAGATAAAAAACGAGGCAGTCTTTCTCTTTACAAGGATTCGAAAATAACGAATCTTCGGTTCGCGTTAGACTTGAGCATCCCCATTTAGGCGGCGATCCATCAAAAGAGGCGATTCAGTAGACGCGTTTCCTGGCACACTTTCCCAGGCTCCCGTTTCCATCGCTCGGTCTTCTGTTCGACAACGCAAAAACTCCGGGAAGAGCCGCATGTTTTGTGTCTAGACACTCGACTGCTTCTCGCGCTCTCTGCTGTTTTTTCGCTGCGCTTTCTTTTTGTCTCTCCTCGTTTTTCTCCTGTCTCTCCTCGTGGGTTTTCTTCTCGACCTCCTTCGGTTCCAGAAAAACCAGAGGAACAAAGGCTCAGCTGTCGATTTTTTGGTTCGCGCTCGTCGGTGGTTTTTTCAGAGAGTGTGCGTGCAAAGAAAGAGGGTAACGGAACACAGAAAGTGGCCGAAAGCAGAAAGGAAGAAAAACGCGTTTCTCCGCACGGGCCAAAGAACGAGCAGACGTTGCACCGTGTCTCCTCGCGTTGGGTTCGCTGCAAGTTTCGCGCCCGCGGCTTCTTTTCTCTCACTTTTTAAACGTCCCCTACCGAGCGCCTTCCTTCTCCTCTCCTTACTTTCGGCGAGGCCTCAGGTGTATCCGGACCTCTCTCAAAACTTCTGTCACACAAGGCCTTTTTCTGCTCGCAGACGGGACACACAGCCGCTCTTCTCTCTCGCTTCCTTCAGTTTTCTCGCTTTTTTCTCTCGCCTCCTTCTTCACCTCGAGCTTGATCCTCGTCCCTCCCCCCTCGTGCGCACCTCTTCTTTCACTGAGCCACCTACCCACACATACATAGATGGAAATATCTATATCTATATCTATATATATGTAGAGACATAGGTAGTACGTGTTATCTCGTATTTTGTGTACATCTGTAACAGCGACTAAAAATTTTGAAGCATATAAATATAAATATATATATATATATATATGTATTTTATATGTATATACATAAATTTAGTTGCATGAGACAAAATGTTGACGAATAGTCGAGCGTCTCGGCCGAGCCCTGCGAGCGGGCCGTTGGGTCCGACGCCGAGGATTCGCAGGCAAGTTTTCTCGCCGTCTCCAAAAACAGAGAAGGAAGAAGCGATTCCACTGCGTCCCCTCGCAGGAAGGGGACTCAAGCGAGAAGCTGAGAGCCGCCTCGGGCGTCCGAGCCGACGGGGCGGCGCCGTCTCCCAGGTACACGGAAGAGGAAGAGAAAAACTGCGTCGGTGGAGAAAAAGAAGAGAGGGGAACTCGCGCGGGAGGAGGGGGGCGAAACTGGCAGAAGAAGGAAGAGAGGAAAAGGCAAAGCACATGGAGGACAAAGGCCGATCTATGAACACAGGCGGCGCCGGGACAGGAGAAAGAAACAGGATTCGAAGCGTCTTGGAAACAGTCAAAGAAGGAGAAGAAGGAAAACGCAGGAAAGACGCAAAAAAGTGCTTTTGCGTGACTTGAGGCAGTCTTCGCTTCCCGTCCCTTCTGCGATATATGTAGGCTGTCTCGCTTCCCTCGTTTCTCTCCGTTGTCCCCCCACTCTTTATGCTCTTCATTTCTCGTCGTTTCGCTTTCCTTTCCGCGCTCCGCTTGCTTCAGCCGCCAATGGAAGAAGCCGCTGCGCCCGCGACTGCATCTGCATCGTATGTCTCCTTCGACGATCAAGTTCAAAACATCATCGCCTCTGGTCGTAAGTCTTTTTCGTTCTGTTCGCGAAAAACCTTGGAATCCCGTGCTCGTTTCACCGCCGCGTCCCCTCCCCCCCCCCCCCGTGTTCTCTCCTCTTTTCGCACCGCTGTTTTCTCTCGCATCTTCCCTCGCATGCTCAGCCTCATTCCCACTGTCCCTCTTCGCTCCATCTCCGTCTCTGTCTCTCCATCGATATATATCTATATTTATCTTGCTTTATCTCACCATACATATCTTCAACTATTTCTCCGTATATCTATCTCTCTATGTATGTATGTATGTATGTATGTATGTATGTATGTATGTATGTATGTATGTATGTATGTATGTATGTATGTATGTATGTATGTATGTATGTATGTATGTATGTATGTATGTATGTATGTATGTATGTATGTATGTATGTATGTATGTATGTATGTATGTATGTATGTATGTATGTATGTATGTATGTATGTATGTATGTATGTATATATATATATATATATATGTATATGTATATATATATATATATATATATATCCATGTGTCTACATGTCTCTCTATCTCTACCCTCTTCTCACGGTATATCTATCCCTACCGATAAATCCATCTGTATCTCTTTCTGGATCCCTCTTCTTCCATATTTCTGGAGTTCTAAGCCCTCCTTGGTGTCTCTTTTTGTCTTTGGATCCCCACTCCGTTCTCACGTAATCCCGCCGCTGCTTGTCGAGTTTCTTCTTCTGCTGTTTTGCCTGCAACTCTTGTCTTTTTCTGTCCCTCGAATCTTCCTCTGGTTTCCCCCGTTCTGTATCCGCCGCTTCGTCGGCCTCTTTTTCGTCGCCTCGCTCGCGCTGTCTTCTTTCCCGCCGTCTCTTGTCTTCTCTCCAGGCTCGTGTTCGCCTGCGTTTTCCCGCCGAATGCGTTTTCTTTTCTTCTCTTTCCCTTGCTGTCGCGCGCTCCCGATTTTTTGCGCGCTTGCAGTCGCCCAGCCTCGTGACCGACTGAGACTCAGCGGCCTCAATCGCGCGCGACCGCTCCTCATTGCTCGATTCCCCGACGCGCTCGCTGCTCTCCGGCAGCCCATTTCCATTCAGCAAGACATTCCCGTGGTGGGTTTCCACACGTTTTTCTCGATTCGGACAAGGAAACTTCCGAGCGGTATAAAGATGATAGACCAAATGTATTAGATAGAGTTTTCACCTGCGCAAGATCCCGTAGAGTGCAAGTGCGGCAAGCAAAAACAGCCTCCCAACTGCATGCGCAGGCTCTCGCTCTTCTCTGCGTGTGAGTGTGCTGGGTTCCACGCTTGGAAGCTGTCTCGCGTTATCTTCTTCGACTCTGTTTTCTGTTCTCCACCACTGCGGTCTTTGCTCCACGCGTCGCTCGTCCTCCGCGCCTCTTTCTACGTTCCCTTTCCTCTTTCTCTACTTTCTCTCTTTTTTTCCCGACTTTCTGTCTCTTGCCCTCGCCACACAGCTGCCTCCTGGCGAAGAGAACAACGCGCACCTGCGAGTCGAAGGCGAAAAGGCGGCTCCATGGCGCGTTCGCGACTCGTCAGACTTGGGCGAGGAGGGACAAAACGACGGGGATGCGAAGGGGGAAGGAAACGCGTGCAAAAAGCAGAAAGTTTTCGTCTCGAAGCCGAGTGACGTCAACGCAGACTGCTTCTTTCTCCTCGTGCAAGGCAAGGTGCGAGCAGATATCGAGCAAGATTTCTTCTCTCTTCGAACCTCCTTGTTGTCTCTTTCTCTCTGCATCTCTACGGGTTTTCACCTCTCTCTGATCAAACAACGCGCGTCCTTCGACCGCCATACTGGCTCTTTTCAGGTGTCTCTCTTCATCTGTGTCTCCATCCCTGTCCATCTTCATGCAAAGCATCCTATCTCGTCAACATTTTCTCATGTGCAATGTACACGTCTCAAAGAGAGATAGAGATACGATGTGCCTACATTCACACACACAACTCTGTAGGCATGTCCATATGTGTGTATATACTGTGTGGGCTGTGCGCAAGCTGTCTCTTTCGCGGGCTCCGCCCTGTCTCTGTCTTCTCTTTCGTCCGTCTCCTGCTTGTCCTCCTTCTCTTGGTCAGAGGGGATCAGTGTTGCCGCTGTTTCCCACGTTTTCCCGCCTCTCAGGAATTCGTCGAAGTGCTGCCGATCAGCGGCTGGGTAAACTTTGACCGGATGGTGGCCGCCAAGGGCGCGCCGACAGCTGAGGATGCAGAACTCCAAGTAAGCAAATGCGAAAAAAAATGAACCGAGTTACAAAACCCGTTACAAACTGAGCCACGCGAAGGCGCGCATGAAGTGAGGACCTGTTCACCGTTTTTGGTCGGGTGTTTGCAAAATGCGTCTACGGCCTGCCTCTCTAGCTGAATCTACCTGTACGTGTGATGCAGATCTATTCATATACACATATGTATATATACATATATATATATATATATATACATATTTGTATACATATTTGTTTATGTGTTGAGAAACAGATGAGGGGTGTGGAGCTTAGCGGTTCTCACTGGAAATAGACATAACACGCATCGACATTAACCTCTTTTTGGAGACGTGAGTCGAGAGATGGTCAGATCTTGTCTTTCCTTTCTCGATCCCTTCCTTTTTCTCTTTCCCAGGGGCGTCACTCTTTCTTGTGTGCGTCTCTTCCGCAGTGACTAGCTTTGCTCTCCTCACCACTTCTCTGTCTCTGCCTTTGGGTGTCTCTCTCTTATTTCCTGTCTCTTTTTCGTGTGTTCCTTGTCTCCAGAGTCGAGTGAAAGCCACGCGAGACGCCGCTCTCGCCGCTCGGGTTGCGCAGCTGCGGCGCACCGGCGCAGAGAGCGACGAAGATGGCGAGAGGGGAGGCGCAAAAGATGCGGTTAAGGAAACGCGCAGAGAAGGTTCTGACAGAGAGGACGACGAACTGGGGCTGAGACGGTAAGACCGCGCGACGGCCCTGCAAATCAAGCAGCGACAGACAGGAGAACGGCCGGAGAAAAGGAGAAAACTCCAAGAGAGGGTGGGGTCACGTCATCGCGAAGGGAGTTCGCTTTCTAGTTCGCTGTTTAGACGCGTCTTTCACTCGTCCCCTCTCTTTTTGTCGCAGTGCGCCACTCTGCCTTTATGATTCGTCTCTTTAACGCTGCCCCGCGTTCTTGCCACATGTTTTTTCCCACGTGTTCGTCGATGTTTGCGTGTGGCAAACAGGCAAAAGCAAAAGCGGATGAAGCAGCTTCTGCGGCAGAAGGCTGGCCAGCACCAGAAGCTGAACGAGTACATTGATTCGTGAGTCTGAACCTTGAAAAAGGAGGCTGTCGCCTGTGGGGGGAAGCACGCGGGTTCTCCAGTGACATCCAGGGGCAGCGGTTCTTGGCTGTCCCCTCTCGCCTTTGCGCCGCATACCCTCTCTTTGCCTCTTTCTCTCTTTCTGGTCCGTGTTTCGTGCGTTGCCGCTCAACCGCGCTTCGCGCATGCACGCTGTCGCTCGGCTGCGGAGCCTCTCGGCGAGCTCTGTCTCTCTCTGTCGCTTTTGTGCCTCTGCGTCAGGGCGTTGAGTGTGACGGCGCTCCGGCAGGCCGAAGTCGACTGGGATTTTGAGGAGATGCAGAGCGACGACGAAGACGACATCGCGACAGAAGTGAAGAACCAAGGCGCAGATGGCGAAGACCTCGCCGGTGAGGCAGACGACCTCGTCGCCACGGACGACGAAGCTGGAGTCGCCGACGAGGATCTCACCAACTACGGACAGGTAAGAGCGAGAGCAGCGCAAAGGACACGTCCAGCGCCAACACGAGACAGCGACGTCGCAACTCGCGAGAAGGCCGCAAAAAGAACAGGAAAACCGACACGCACAGAGAGAAAGATGGGGCTTGAATGAAGGAGAGAGGCGCCATCGAAAGACTATCAAAGGGCGAGACATATATATATATATATATATATGTGTGTAGGGAAGCGTGCGTGTCGGCTCAAGCCAAGAGTCTGTCTGTGTCGTGTCTGCTTCTTTGGTGTCTCTTTCTCCCAGCAAATGAAGACGCTGCTGGACAAAGCAAAGGATGACGAGGCAGACGATGAGTTGCACCAGTTTGAATCTGACGAGGGCGAAGAGGTAGGCTTCCCGTTGATTGTCGACAGGCGAGCCGGCGAGAGGAAGAAGGGGGCGCGTGAAAAAAGATGAATCAGGGTGCGCCAAGCAGCAAACTCGCGTAATTTCCTCAACCTCTCAGAGAGCAGACTTTCCTGTCTCTTCTCTTTTCCCGCGACTCTTCGCTCGGCGTTTCCCCTCCCCCCATGTGCGTGCATGAGGCAGTCTCGTTCTTTCTCGCGTGTCGGAAGCACGCAGCTCTTCGTCGAATAGTCCTGGTCCTCCTAGCCGCTAAGGCGTGTGTCCTCGCGCTCTTCAGGCGAGTTCCAGGAATCCACAGGGTACACCTAGAACGAAACCGAAGGGGAATCCCTGGCTGTCGTAGGCTTCTGTGAAATCCAGCGCTGTTTTGTCTTTTTGCCGCACACCCGTCTTTAGGGCGTCTGGCGTTGCTGCTGCGCTGCTCCTGTGCAAGTTCTCTGTTTCCGAGGGTCTAGCACTTGTGAGATGGCGTCACTCGTGAGGCGGCGCGTCGCCCCCGTGGCGTGCTTTTCGTTGTGTCACAGAACGAAGAAGAAGGCTCAGGCGGCACTTCCACAGGCGGCCCAGGTCAGGCGGGAGAAGCTGCGTCTTCCTCCAGGAGCGTCGCGGCCTCGACCTCAAAACCGCCGCACGGCGGGCTGCCGGCGTCGGCCAAGGGAGGGACCAGTCAAGGCGCAGAAAAGGGAGACGAAGGCACAGATCTCAAGAACAGGGTGGTTCGAATCATGCAGCAACACATGGGAAGAATGACCGTGAAGGTAAGGTGGAAAGAAGAGAACAGGCATGCGTCGAGAGTGTCAGCAAGCTACAGAGAGGCGTTAGGTGGATGTGTGTCGCGTTTTTCTGCTTTTCCGTCTGTGTGCTTCTTTCCCCAGCACTTTATGAGCGCGTTCAAGGTGAAGGAGAAGAACGAAGAATTCAAGAAGATCCAGGTGGGTTTCGGTCTCCTGCCCTTGCCTTTCTTCTTTCCCCTTCAAAGGGGGTGCCGGATGTCTCCGCGGTCGGGGCGTCGGCCTGTGCGCGTCTGTCGGTTCTCGCCTTCGATATCCCCGGCACCTGCTGATATGGGCCACTCCCCCGTGTCTTTGCTTTTCCTTTCTTTTTCGGCCCCGGCCGTGTTTCTTTTCTGCCGACGACTTGGATTGACCTCCGCATATACGCCCTTTTTTTCGTCCCCCCTGTTCTCTCCGCCTTGTCGCTGTGTGTGCTCTCTGGAGGCATTAGGAATGTTTAAAAAGCAGTTTCCGCAGTTTCCCCTTTGCCCTCCCTGTTTTTCTGCGCTTCGCCTCTTTCCTGAGCCGAGTGTCTCCTCTAGACCACAGCGCGTGGGTTTTCCGGTGGTTTTCTCCTTTTCTGCAGCAAGTCGTACACAAGATCTGCAAGATGGAGACGACGGAAGACAAGCAAAAGTTCATCATTCTGAAGCCGGAATATCGCATGTGAAGACAAACGTGCCTCTCCGTTGCATTTGGCTGGCCTCCTGTTCTGGCGCGGCCTTTTTCTATCCCGCTTCGGCCCGTTTGCTCTGTCTCCGTCTCGTCACTTTTCCTCGTTTTTCCCGTTCCCCCTTCCCATCTTCCCTCTCCTGTGCTCCGGTGACGATGCCTGTGTGCTCTCTGTGGGGCAAATCTTGTGCCGGAAAGAGAAGACCACCGAAGACGCGTCAGGGCATCTCCATCTGTCGAGGTGAACACACGCAGCGCCAAAATCACAACCCGTTGTGAGGAAGACGCGCACGCATGCAAGGGAGCGGAAAGGACTGTTTACCGGGTGTGGTTTCCTTCAGTTATTGGTGCCGTCGCTGCATGTGAGAACACCGTGCAAGGAGGATTTTCTGTAGTTCTTCGCTTTTCTCTGCCGCCGGTATCCTTCCTCCAGCTTCTTCGTTCCTCATTGCCCCTGAGACAGAAAAAGACAAGCTGTACACCTGCGACAGCTGATGACCGCAACTCAAATCCTCCCTGTTTTGTTTTTCATTCTCCCTCTGCGCCGTCTCTGCTTCCGCACGCGCGCCAATATATCTCTACAAACACATGTGCATGTGTAAGCGGGTGTAGATGCACATGGACGTGTGGGTACATACGCGTATGCAAGTACGGGCATGCGGATACCTAGACCTGTATGATGTGCCTCTACGGTGGTATCTGCAAATAAGTGATTTTCGGAGCGTGTGCAAGAACACTGACTGGAGTGTGGAGTATAGAAAAAGGTGATGTGTTGTGTCTTTGGTCGAGTTTTGCGTCATTGGCGAATCTAAGAATCGGCCTCGCGAAAGTCGAGAAGCGAGACACAGATGCAGCAAGCAGAGCGTGAATAGAGGGGATTCCGCACGCAGCGTTCGCGCACATCCACCCTGGCGTCGCCTGGAGAGGCGCCACGGTGCACGATTCAGACAACGCGTGGTCCAAGAGAAGATTCTATACAACACTACATAATGGAAAAGAGAAATGGTAAGGTGCCAGTGTGGACTCTGGTCTCGGCGCTTTTCAAGGGTGGTGTCCGACCTTCCAGCTAAACGCCGATCGATGCGCCCGCCGCTTCAACAGAAGGATCGGCAGGCGCGGGTCGTGGCGGGGTTTTTTTGCCGAGTCTCAGCGAGCTAAACCCGTGAAAACGCGGAGCGCGTCGCGTGCAAGAAAAACTCGAAAAACAGGCTTGCCGAGTCCTGCAGTCACGCCTCCCCGTTTCCATGCCTGTTGAGGCAAAAAGTTCTACGTCCAAATGAAAGAGGTTCTACGTCCAAATGAAAGAGGTTCTACGTCCACAGGATGGATTTAGACGCTGTGCCCAGCCAGTCACGCGTGGTGTAAACTCTGCCTTCAAGCGACTGGATAGAGGCAGACCCTGAGATGGACTGTTTTTCGTGAAGCTTGAGAGTGCAGAAGTAGAACACCTATCGCGTGGGCGAGTGCTGCAGTGTGCGCGTCTGTGAGAAAGGCACCTTTTCAGCCCCTATGTGCCACGAGTGCATGTGAAAACGCAAATGGAGCAGCTGTCTTGCAATAAAGATCTGAGCGCAGTTTTCAACAAGCAGTCGCCGATACTGGCCTCAAGGCTTCGATATTCGTTCCGCTGGGGACGTGAGCCGGTCTCCCGATTTTTTGGCACCGACGCGCTTTGCTAAACAACAAAGCAAGCAGCCTCGAGTTCCATCCACGGCGTGTGTTCGCCTCAGACGCAAGTCAAAGAAAAACCTGGGGGCATTTCAGTGAAGAGATTCTTGCCCCGAAGGCACAAGTTGGAAACGAGAGATCGCGAGGCAGGGAGGGGCCATGCACACGCAGGTCGGCACGAAGCGAGGTCGGTGTGCATGCACAGGGGCTTCGAGGGACGCTGTCGGGAACAGGATTTTTCTGAAAAGAGAAAGGCGTGCACATGCGTGCGCAGGAGCCTCTCCCAAGAAACTGCGTTTCGACCGTTGTCTCTCAAGATACCCCGACAAAGGCGGAGAGGCCGTACAACCGCTCCTGTGCTTCTGTCATTCACGCTGCAGACGAAAACCTACTCACGGGAAGAGAAACCTTCAGAGGACCCGAAGATGCCGCCCGCTTTCGATACTGGCTGCGTTGTCTCTCCTTCGGCCTCTTCCGAAAAATCCAAAAATTCGTCGCCGCCAACGGATATTTTGCTCTCTGAAAGCACGTCAGCGCACACAGGGACAAGCAGGCGCCTGGCCAAGTCCGGACGACGTATATACATACGCTCCGACGCGTGTGTGGTGTGCGTCAACAAAATAGACAATTTCACGCAGACACCCGTATATATGCACACGCATGCATAGATGTGGATAGGTATGGGTTCTGAATCGCACTGTGTTGTAGATGCTTCGACTGCATGCATGCTCGGAAGGACGTACGGCCGGTCCTGCCTGTCAGGTTGACAGATACCGTCGCGAGCACTCCTGCAGAGAACACGAGAGAGATGCGCCGATGTCGCCTTTCGCGAGTCCCTCAGTCGCACAGACAAGACCGTCCCGCGTTCGCGCATGCGTTTCCTCGGCGCCAACTCGAGACTTGCACGGTTGGGTATCAAACCGGGAGGCACAATCCGTCTTCTCGGTGCACAGAGTTCGAAAACGGCCTTTGGTCTTACGCTCCTTGACGAATCTGTAGAGTTTGCGAGTGCCTTTGTACGCCTGTTCGAGGAGCAGGAACGTTGGGCCGAAGATGTAGACCACTATCACCGAGTAATAGGCTGCGGTGTAGGTGTCTTCTAGCTCGTGCATGTCGGCAAAGAAGGGCGTTTGGTTTTTCCACTGGGGAATCTGTTTGAAGTACTTGACGACTTGGCTGTACGCGGAGTCAGTCGAGACCACGAGGATGTTCCACGTCGCTTTCTTGGCCAACGAGGGAGGGAATTCCGCCAGCAATTTCTGCTCCAGTTCCTTCGCGTCCGTGCGCAGCTTCTTCTCCGCGCGAGAACGGCCAAACAGAATGAACGTCCACCAATCGCGGTCTTTCCACTCCTGATAGAAATCAAAATCAAGTGCATGCACGTCGCACACAAATATGGACACTCGCAAAAAGGGACATGAACGGACACATCAGCAGTCAGGGGTACGTCAAGAAGTTCGGACAAGCAGGCAGAGACACGCAGTCTCCTGGATTTTCGCACGAGTACTCTCTCCGAAACGGTTTTGCCTTGTGTGCTTCTTCGGGAAAAGAGAGAAGGGAGCGGAGGGGAGAGTTGCGTATTAGATTCGCATGCATGTAAAAAAAAACAGGGCTCTTCGGGGACGCCTTCTGTGTATCGGCGGTTCCCTCTCGCAATCTATCTTCCTCTGCCTCCCCTGCCCGATGTCTCTCTCCCGTTCTCCTTTTCCGTCAGGATGTTCGGATGTATGGAAACAGATTCTTTGCCAGCAGGTGCGGCGAGGAGAGGTTGCTGTCTCTCTCTCGGACCAGAGAAGGACATCTCAAAGGCAGCCCTTTTCGCCGACTGCCAAACGGTTGGATGCGACTGAAAAAAGGTCGGGAAATGTTTGTCCTTGCAAAACAATCGCGCAGAGAAGGCTCGGTCTCAGTATTCGCTTGCTGCCGGTTTGCCTCCTGCATGCGTCCTTCTCTCTTCAGTATTGCTGGTCGCGTGGAACTGCGCAGGAGGCTCCGCGCATGTTAATCTGTTCTTCCGTGTCAGGCCTGAATCGCGCCACCGTTCACTGCCCCCAGGCGAGGCCGAACGAGCAGACGCAGCGGACCTAACGACGAGAAGCACGAGCGAAGGCGGAGTTTTCGGAAGCCGAAAAAGCGGGTCGCGGGAAACAGGAACTGACCTGTTTCGGTTCGGGTCTCGCGAAAGGCGACTTGGTCCACATGAGGAGATAATGGTGGGTTTTGAGGGCCATGAATCGCGGACTGTCTTCGTAGAAAGTCTTGTAGAACGTCGGCGCGAGGGCTTTCTCGCGTTCTTCGTGTTCTTCTTCTCCGTCCTTCGGAGGCGCGGCAGTTCCCGTTCGCTGAACTTTGATCATCACCGTTCTGCCGAGCATGACACTCCCCAGGAGCTTGTAGAGCTCCACAGGCAGCCAAAAGAGCCTCTCGGCTAAGGAACTGATGTCCGAAAGCTTCGAGCGGCCCACGCAAAAGTGGGGCGTCTCGAGGAGAAGCATGCGCTGAATGAGAGGCACGTAGGCTCCACACGCAACGCTCGCGACGAGTGCCTCGTCGATGGCGTCCATTTTGCCTTGCTTCAGGAGCGCCTCTCGGCTGTGCTTCTGCAGGATCTTGCTGTAGTCCAAATACCCCAGAGGAAGCAACACAATATCCGGCTCAAAGCCCGAAAAGTCTTTTACCAGGCTCGAGGCTGACTGAGGCCCAAACACCTTGTCTTCGTCCACGCTCGTCACACAAAGGTTCACCTTTTTGTTGTGAAACGGAAACGAGAAGCGACAAGACGCCGCGGCAGCAGGGGGAGAAGAAGAGGAAGAGGAGGCAGAAGAGGAGGAAGAAGAGGATGAAGAAGAGGAAGGAGGGACGGGGGGAGGGGAAGAAGAGGCAGTCGTCGAAGCCCGAGGCGAGGCCGAGGGAGGATGTAGGGCAGAGGGCGAGGTGAGAGAAGAGGACGAAACAAATGAGTGGAGACAGCGAGAGAGCGGAAGAAAAGAGAGACGAGGGTCGGTGCTACATACAACGGACGGCATGCCGAGCATTTTGTTTCGGGGTCCACGACTGGAACTGCTGGAGAGAGAAGAAAACACAGGCGGGAAGCGAGCAGAAGCTAGCGAGAGGAAGGAAGAAATAGGGAAAGAGGAAGGAACAGCAAGCGAAGCATGCGAAGGAAACGCTCCGTTGACAGCGGCCGGTGGGGATAGGGAAACATCGGCAAGGGATGCATCGATCGCTTCAGCTCTTTGTCTCTCGTTTCCCAGTTTCTGTTCCCCTCTTGTATTCTCGGTCTTCCACGACTCCGGCCCCCTGATTGAAAAGCACGAATATGCCCGCCTCCATCCTTCCGTTGTCTCCTTCGCCGCCGGTCGCGTTTCCTCCGGAGACCCACAGCGCGGTGGTCGCCTCCGCGTTGGCCGCGGCCAGAGAGCGCGAGACTTCGGGGAGGGACGAAGAGACAAAGGGGCGCACGGCGAAGAACGGAGAAGCGTGCGGACAGTCGGTGGCCCCATTCTTCGTTTCTCGTAGAGATCGGGACACGCTATGGGCCGCCCTCGGTTCCGTTCTTCTATTCACTCTTGGTGGTACAACAGGAGCCGTTTTGGGTAACGCAGGTATCACCAAAAGACAGCTTGAGGCGGCAGGTACTTTGGGGCCACGAAAGCGTATCGCCGTGGAGAGACGACACTGGGAGAAGGGAAAGGAGCAATGAGAGAGAAAAAGGGACACACGAAGCGGGGGCGAGAGGGGAAATGCGCCTCTTGAATCGGCAGAACTGGTTTGAAGGCGAAGACGAATGGCAGCAGAAATTCACAACGATAGGACGACAGACAGGGTTACAAAGGAGACAAAAGCACGCGCTACGATCTTGCTTCAGACGAGAAAGAAAGATGAGACATCGACGGTAGGGGCGACCCGTACACGCACGGGAAAAGAAATTTCTCTCGCTGCGAACAACGCGGGTAAAGTGTGTCGCAGGACCGGGAGGCGGAAAGAGCAGAACTTCGTTCTACAGAGATACAACGTGTGTTTATTTGCTGCCAACACGAGAGCATTTCCGAATCGACGGAACTGCGTGAAGAGAAAAGCTGCTGAAACCCGAGAGTGCATGCATCCACATGCGGCGTTGGATGAGGAACCTGGAAAACGAAGGCTAGATCGACACACAGGGACCCAAATTTTCTCATCCTCTCATCAAAGTCTTTTCTTATTCAACGGATAAAAGCCTGAAAGCCTATGAAAATGTGTTTCTCTGACTTTGCCGCTGCAACTTCGCCGGGAGGTCCAGGACGCGAAGCCGCTGTCCTGCTGCATGCGCGAGACAAAACGTGGACTTTCAGATGGAAAATGGAGAGGAGCAACACAATTTCCTGTCCAAAAGACGAGCCGTAAGCCGCGTCCTTTTGAACGAAGAAACAATACGCGAATCAAAACAGCGGAAGCTTGAACCTGAAGGCGCAAACGCCAGCGGAGAAGGCATAGGGTCACGGACCCCGCGGGAATCTGTGTGTGTGTGTAGGTGCCAGCGTGATCCGTTTTAAAAAGGTCACACAAGTGTAGAATTGTGAGAAGACAAACTTCCCGGAAAGCGTAGTCCTCCAGTCCGCCATTTTGAGAACCGCTTTGTGACGAGAAAGCTCCAAACTGCCCGCGCGTGAAACGGCAGTGTGTAGAACGTTTGGGTGACACGACCAGCACCTGTCGTGGAAAGAACGACTAAAAGTCCTGCTTGGAGTCATTGGTGTCAAATGGAAAACTCAAATGAATCAAAGACATGAAAGAGTGACGAACAAGAGGGGAAACACGACTTCAGCAATACATGACGCCACCGGGGGACGCGGTTTCCATTTTGCGAACTGTCACGCTCAGAATTGCAGAGCTGCCGAGCCGCAAAAGCTCTCCATGGCATATAGTGGAGTTCAGCGCGATACAACATTTATAATCGTCACTGTCATGGAGGGAAAGAGTAGCTGGCATCACGTTGACCCGATGCAACGAGGAGAGTTGTCACAGTGGTGTTCAAATGTAACATCGGCACGACCTCGCTTCCCATCCACAGCACGATCATGTCCAGAAAGCGAGATTCGTGAACGGAGGCGTTTCATCATGCTGTTTTCCCACGCTCACAGCTCTAACCCCAACGAAGGTCCAGCTGACGTAAGGTTTGTCAGACGTTTGCGGAGCGTTGCCGGTAAGTTGCACGTCCTAGCTCCGTGGGAAACGGGAAAATGGGGGGACGCGAATGTGTTTCGAGTCTCGATCTTAAGGTGAGCTCTGTCGCTGTATCGGATGGAACCTGGGAACAACGAGGCAGTTCTGGCTAGGAGTGTTGTATCCTTGACCGTTCCTTTGTCGACACGGCAGCAGCAGCCTGAGATTCCGTCTGCGCCTCTGCTACAAAGGGCTGCGCGCTCAGGTGCCAGAGAGCGTTGAACGATCAGAAGTGTGTGATAAACGGATGTTTAATGGAGCTCCGTGGTTGCCAACAGCGAATCGGAGGGGAAAACAAGGGGGAGGAATGAGGGGAACTGCAGGGCGTACCGCGTCTGCTCTCGCATCCCACCTTCATCTGCATGGACTTCCCACTGTCCTCACGGAACCGTCTCTCAACGGTCTGAAGCTGTAAAAGAAGCCCCGGAAGCTTCAGTCATGCAATGTACATCCAGTTTCACTCTTGTAGCTTGGTCGTCACTTTCATACGCCGCCGTTTTTTCGGAGGAGTCTCACCAACTTCCTCCCGAGAGCCACTGACGCAGGGATCTCACGGAATGCGCGGGGCCTCCTCGTTAAACGTTCAGAACAGCCCGCAAAATATGGTATGATCTTGTCTTCAAGCACTGCCACACTGCCACGGAGCAGGCAGCCATCGACTTCAAGTGGGTGCTGTGCGGCGTGATGCCGTTGACTCTCCTGTCTTTGCAGAGGCTATGGATCAGACTAACCGTTTCAGGTGTTCTGCAGCGATATACGGAGAACACGTTTTTGGGGAACTCAGGATGTATCCTGGGAAGGCTGGACCCTCGAGGCTCGTCCACTCCTCGCGTTCAGTCGGTACAGTGGCAGGTTGCATGAGAGTGGCCTTCGAAACATATTCAAGTTGGCTACGCATATTCTGATGCTTCTCGTCGGACTAACGAGATATCGTGCCTTTTTCAAAAGCCGTTCTCTTTCTGCTGCTGTTCTCATCCTTGCACAGGCGTCCCCCTTGGTGGCGGTCTCCGCGTGTGTACGTTATTTTAAGTTGGCCAACGCGCGAAACCGTTGTCAATAAACTGTGGTTTTTTCAGGAACCCACCCTACCCGCACTGACGTGCGGCCAGCCTTGTTTATCGTTCCAGCAGCCTGCGCCTTCGTGCGGGAGGCTCCACACATTTGTTTTCGTCCAAGGAATCCTGTGGGATTTTCCGCGAGACCAGTATTTGTGGCGTGTATTCGCGACACCCGAAAGATCTGGTCGCAAAAATGTGTGTGTCCAACCGGCCTGGCTGTTGAGGAGCTGTCGACTTTTTCAAATGTTTGTGCCACCCAATTCTCGTACACGTGTTTTTTGCGCTAAACAAATGTGCACACGTCCTTTCGCGTCTACAGCCGACAGCAACAAGGGTTAAAGGCACCCCAGAGGTTCTTACCGTCCGTTGTTGTCGGCGGCGCCCGGTGAAGCCCCTTTGTTTTCTCTGTTCCATCAAGGCGGTTCTTCCTGCCTGGCACCCCGGCGTCTATGCATGTCTGAGCGGTTGGCAGTTTTACGATAAATCGGTACGCGCCGCGCGCACGGAGGCGAGAGGGATTGTGTTTGGATGCTGCTTCGCGCGGGTCTGGGAACCGCGAGGCGAGCATCGCAGCCTAGGAGCCAGCTCGGGTGAACCGTACGCGTGCCGCACGTCCCCGAAAATTCTAGGAAAGGGTCTGGAACAGTTCCGGGTTATCTCGGTGGGTTGTCGCGCAGCGAGTGGCGCTGGATGCAGATCTCTCGGCTTTTAAAAAAAAGCTCTGTATTTTTTTTTCAAACATCCCTTCTCCTGAGGCTTGTTGAATATTGCCGCACGGCGCGCGCGCATCCGCGCGTGTACTGTCTTCCAAAGTCTTGCTGGTTCTGCTGGGTCGCTGCAAATCCTGCTGCTGGCGAGCTCCCTTCTACGCCTGTGGTGTCGCGTTTCTGTCGGCAGGTGCGCACAGTTCGCCTTCGGCCGGGCACTCTCTGTTCTGGATAAAAATGCGCGTCTCTTCAGCCCGACGGCTGCGCCACAGGCCAGCAGAGGCGGGATCATCTGTTACACCCGCCGTTGCAGGAGCGAAGAACCGTTCCACAAACCGCTTGGTCATCAACAAATCGTCAGCAAACGTTTCGATGGATCGCCAGAAAAACCAAATGAGTGGAACGAAGGCGAACGCGTCCAGCTCCAACAAGTCTGGCGGCAGCATCGCAAAAAAGGCAAACGCCAAACAACCCGCGACTTCTACACCCAAGAAAACTAGCAAGAAGGCCATCAGTGTAAGGCAAACCGTACACATCACCCGACCTGCAACCCTAGTGACCTCACCCACTGAGGTACACGTCTTTTGCAGGTTCCGTCCGATCCGTGGCGAACCATCTGAATCTAACACCGCGTGTGTATATACACCAGGGCTACATAGAAGAACACGGTTTTTTCTTTTGTCGAATGGGCCGGCATTCGAGCCTTCGGCGCGTTGGTGGCGGCAGGATGACCCCGGCAGGCACTGCATGGACAGGGAACTTGCCGTCGACCACTACGGATCTAGAAGGGCGGTGTATGACCGTCCAGGGGGAGGCTTTGATTTCGTTATGACCAAACAACGTGGCGTCTTGCGGATCCACCGGCGGGAGGGACCTGCGGGCGAAGGGGCCTGGATATTCTTCGATGCGGAGCCACGAAATGTATGCGAGGAGCTGACTGCGCGGGTGCACTCGTGGGGGATGAGAGGATAAGGAGAACACGGGCTGCGGCAACACGCAGAGTCTGTCCTGCAGAGGGCTCCGTCCTTGCTGTATGAAGCTTGCTGCTGATACCCTGACTACCTTTCACCTCGGATTTGCGGCCGTGTGAAAGAATGCGGCCGTTTTTGTGTGTGTCCATTGTCTTTACAGAAGAAGTCGACCAGAGGAACCTCGAAGGCGGCCAAGCCGTCGAAGGCGTCCCTCGTGAAAGCCATCAAGGCACGCGAAGGCAAGAGCGCCCCTGGGACGGCAGAGAAGGGAGGAGTGTTCACCAACGAGGTTAACTTTGGTTCTGGAGCAGCCTCGCCTGTCAAATTCCGCGGCTGCGACTGCGTCGCTGCGCTCGACTGGATCTTCCGCTGGATCTAGCCGTCCGTCTGCTAACTCTCCTGCGACCGCTTCAAAGTACAACGACGCTCGTCGATCGCGAAATGCCGTTCCGGAGAAACGCTCCGGCGGATTCTTTAGCTGGTTGCGGAGGCTCTGGGGTTGAGAGGAACGAAACGGCATGATCGTCGGCCTCGACAGGCCGGTTGTGTCTTTCGAACAGTGCCAACCCCCTTCACCATCTCTAGGTAGAGAACATGGTTTCTAGTGCGGTGGTTGCTCAGCCAGAGAGACGAGCACTCGGGGCGACTGCGTCTTTCCGTTCCATTTTCGCCCGGACGGTGTTCGTTCGAGGGACGGGAAAGTGTGTGTATACGCAGAAGCGCGTTGTCTTAACATCTTGGAAAAGCTCTTGTCAAACTATTTGAAGACGTTAATACTCAAATTGGGAAGCCGATGTGCTGCAGACTGAAGCACGCTGGTGAGGCGCATTCGGGGTTTCTGGCGAGGGGACCCCTAGAGGCCATACCGGGACGAATGACCCATGCCGGGCAACATGCTGGCGGCTGTTGTTTCACCGTGTGGGACTGTCTCAAAACGCATGCACCTGCATTTTAATCGTTTTCGCCCGTTTTCCGCCGTTCTGCAGCCTTGTGAAAAGCACGTCCTTTTCTTTGGCTTCGTTTGCGTTCTGCGTATTCGTGCCAATGCACGTCGTTAAAAGCTAGTATTTCTTCACAGTTTAAGATACTCGGACTCTGGTGAACTGTCGTTACACTCTCCTTCAAACGGACTTTGCACAGTGGTACGCGAAAGGGGACCACTCTAGGAGTAAAGATCCTGCGAACCGTGCAATTTTTCGACGCCCGGCACTCGGCGAGCTACGGCTGCAGTGAGAGCAGTGGCTGCGTAATAGCGTCATCTGTTAGTGCTGCGCAGCCCCAGAAAGGAGTACCTAAACTTGTCGAGATGTGTGCGACGACCACCTTACACATTGATAGGTGATCCCGCTCCAGAGGTTGACTGGGTTCTCCCTGGATACGCACGCGCTGGAGAGGAGTAACTGTCCACTTGTATCAGTTGCTTAAAGTGCTGCAGTGCACCCACATACGGCCAGTTGGTGCAGGCACGGCTACAGTGCCGAATGTCATGGACGCACATAAGCCATAAGATGGTTTTCGCACACTACAGTCGGTGCGGCGACCCGAGATGAGGCAAACTCCCATGAGTGAACAGGAGTCGCGCAGTTGGCCTGTTTGCACTTGGCGAAGAGGAGTCGTTTGGCGTGGCAGAAACCGATACGGAGAAAGCCACAGAATCGCAAGCGGACGGGAAGCCCAGGCCATCAGCCTTCAGAAAAGTATTGTTCGTGTGGTGTCTTTTATTTCAATCTGGTTTCTTGAAGCGCCTCGGTCCTCGCGAATCGCGGTCTACGGTCAAAGGGCGAACTGACGTACCTTTCCTGTAGCCGCCACTCGGGGGGAAAGCTTGGAGTACCAGCTGTTAAAAAATCATCCTGCCTGAGACCCAAACAGGATCAGCGTCTACCGAAGGGAGGTTCTCTTGTGGACAAAGCACTATGTGCCGGTAGCCCGGTTTCGTGTCCCTGACTGGGGAGTCACGCGCTTCTCGCACTGCGAGGTGACGGTGTGCGTCGGCGGCCTGTAAGATCCTATGAGAGTAGACGAGGGAAAGTGACCGTCCTGGCACAATACATCGTCTAGCTATGGTCTTCATGTTCTCAATGCCGGCTTTGTACGCTAAGCTGATGACTATTGAGGAAACGGAACCTACTGAACACTACGTAGTAATGAAAGAAAGATAATCAGGGCACGTCAGTTCAACGCGAGCGCACTGCGTTTAGAAAGGGCCCTCCGCTCATGACTTTGTATTTCTGATGCGGGAGGCACGCAGTGTGACCGTGTTTTAGAAATACCCGAGAGTGGCTGTTCCCGGGCGAGATTTCCGTGGTGTCTGTATGCATGCGGTATGCGCAGAACACTTTGAGCCTGTTACGAAATACCGACTCCAGATACAGACTTGTTTTTGTTGGGACCCTGTAAAACGCATTATGAGATGATGTGCTGTCTGTGGCATTTTCACGGCGTCTGAGCAAGCCCCCAGAAACGCTCTTCGATTCCCTCAAGGCTTCGCTCGGTTTCCCGCAGCTGAGCTGGGTCGGTTTTTTCCTGCCGATGAGTAAGGCTCCACAGAGGTCAGGACGCAGGCGTTTTCCTTGCGGGGATGATCGTCAGTGGCACAAACGGCGGAGCAGCTCGATGTTCGCTGCTTTGGCGGTACATAGGGGAGTTGCCGCTGAGGAATACCGGCGCACGTTCAACTCACTTCGGGAACGCGGACTCCTCCCCCCAACCCCCTTTTCCGAGAAACGCGCTACCACCTTTTCGGGGGGGGCATCGCCTCTGCCGAAACCCTGGAGGCTAACTCCAGAACTCTCCACGAAACTGGCTTTATTTTGCCTTCGATTCGCGGTTTTCCGCAAGAGACTGTGTGATTCCGCGCAGCTGTCTAAACTGCAGCCGCCTCTCGCGGGGGGAATACACACGGTCTCCCGCTCGCCGCGGACCGAAATTTACACAGGACAAGAGCCAGCACCGAGAAGAGGCCCGCCGTCTTCGTCCTACACCGTTCAATCTTAACTCTTTCCGTACCCGCCTTCGTTCCGTGGGACAAACGCGCGCTTCGCGGTTTGTGTTTGGCGCGGGATCTGCGGCGTTTGTTCGTCTCTTCGAGAAAACGCTTCTGACGCGCTCCCTTGCGAACAGAGAGAGTCGATCGCCCCGCCGACCAGCCCTCTTCCGCGATCTTTTTCATTCCCTCGACGCCTCGACGCACGCTCGAACTATCAATAAGGCGCCGCTGCGTGAAGACTTGCGGAGTCTTCACACTTCAGGCAGAAGCAGAGCTCAACCCTGGCTGTTGCCTCCCACCTCTGTCTGCTCGAGGACGGAGGGGTTGAGAAGACCAGTAGGGCGAGAAGCAACAGGGAGAGGATGGCACGACAAAACAGTTGCTGATGTTTTGGCGGACCCGCCATCGGCGACAAAACTGGCAAGGGCGTGAACGGCGTCTGGCCACCCGAGTCGCGTTCTGGACAACTTCCAGAGCATCTGATTAAAGGACACTGCTCCCGTCTTGATCTCTCCTGTTTCCAAGAGAAGCGCTCTTTCGGCGCCACTGTTTTATTTTGCTTTGTGGACCGAGTTCCCGTTTTGTCTCCGGAGCCTGCTGCGTGTCTCCGGACACCTGAAAAGGCAAGGTCTCGGGGTTTCGTACCCAACGCTTTTGTCGCTTTGTTGGGGCGGTTACACCCCACCGTTTTGAGTGTGCGAGAGTTGTGGAGCCGCTCCTCTGTACGCATTTGTCTCTAAATCTATCCGGAGCTCTTTCCCCGGGCAAATACCGATTTCGCCACAGAAATCGAGACAGAGTCCACTTCGCCACGCCTCTCGATCCCCCCTCGATCCCCCCCCCCCCCCCCCTCTCCCCCAATAGTCAAATCCAGAACAAGCTTTGACGGCAAATCCCGACCATGACCGCGTAGGATGTCGGCCGCCGTCAAGGATCCTGCCTGCGGCGTTGCCGCCGCGAGGAGTCTCGGCTCCATCCTCTCCCACGACGAGACGGCCTCAGGCCCAGGAAGCGGTTCAGCTTCTCGCCCTCTTCACTCTTCCGCGGGGCCCGACACGCCCCAGTGTCAGTCGCGTTCGAAGGCAGGCTGCCTCGCTTTGACCCAGCGCGGTGCGATTCCTGGGTCAAGCGCCTGCGAAGTCTCCACGGCGTACGGTGAGCGGAACCGCGACGCCAGATCCGGTCTCTGTAGAGAGTGCGCGACGCGCGTGGCCGACGGCTGCTGCGCACGATGCGGCCGCGAGTGTGTTGCCGAAGCTTGTGGCGGCGCCACTCCGTCTGCGAAGCGTGCGAGAACGGAACTTTTTTTGGCGGAAAAAGGGGCCGCGCGCGCCTCCGTGGACCCGTGCTCCACGAACGGGGCGAGCAGCAGCCCGTCGCGTCTGTCCGCGAAGGCCCTCGTGGCGTCGCCCGCAAAGTCGGGCGACTCTTCCGTTCCTCAAGACTCTTCGACACCCGCACGCGTTTTTCCGTCTTGGTGGCTGCAACAGCGCGAGCACCTCCTCGATCAACAGCGTCGGCTCGCCAGTTCTCTGCCGTCCATACACCCTGCGGCCTTCGTGGACCAACAGCAAGACTCACTCGACGCCCTCACGCGTCACGGCTACCGCGTGATTGCGGGGTCGGCCTCAGATCCTCTCGCGGACTTTGTCGACCGGTACGACACCTTCCTTTTTGACGTCGACGGCGTGCTCGTCATGGGCGGCCAGCAGTTCGCAGGCGCCCCGAGTGCCCTCCAGGCTCTTCGACAAAAAGGCAAGCGCGTCATCTTCTTCACGAACGGCGCGAGCAAGAGCAGACGAACGTGCGTCGCGCTCCTCAGAAAAGCGGGCTTCGAGGCCCGCGAAGAGGAGGTAAGGAACGAGGACCACCGAGCGAAGGACGCAGGCCACAAGACCGCAGGACAGTTGGCCGGACACGCA
The DNA here is from genome assembly GCF_000208865.1 of Neospora caninum Liverpool. Taxonomy (NCBI): domain Eukaryota; phylum Apicomplexa; class Conoidasida; order Eucoccidiorida; family Sarcocystidae; genus Neospora; species Neospora caninum. Next base: position 3,216,627 of record NC_018390.1, read on the forward strand.
CGGCGTAGCGGCACACATGTGGAGCGATGTTCGTTTTCGACACAGCGCCAGGGCGGGGAGAATCCTCTGCGCACATAAATGCATCTCGTGTGCATGTACGCGCTCCCCGGTGTGGTGCGGGCATTCAAATCGCGTCTGGTTTGGGTTCGGTGTGTAGGGTTGCGGCCAGAAAACCGTGTGATCCGCGTGGCTTTTTCTTCAGATGATTTGCACCAGTTATGCGGCGGCGCAGTACATGCGTCTGACGCATCCCCACGTTGAGAAAGTGATGGTTATCGGCGAGAAAGGTCTGCAAGAAGAGTTCGAGGCCGCGGGAATGGCTGCCGTTACAGCGGATGCGCATGCCTTGGCCCCGGGCTCTGCCGCGCCGTCGCCCCTCGCGATTTCGTCCGAACGCGATTTCCTCAACATGGCGCAGGCCCTCGATCCGTCAGTCGGAGCGGTCGTCGTCGGCTGGGACCGCCAGCTGTCCTACGCGAAGCTCTGTCTAGCTTCGCTGTATCTCCAGAGAGACAACGGCGCGTTGCCTTTCATAGCAGCGAACCGCGACGCGTACGACGTGATTGGCGGCGCCAAGATGCCGGCCAACGGGGCTGCCGTGGCGGCTCTCGAGCTCTGCAGTTCTCGGCAGGCCGTATGTGTGGGCAAACCGAGCCCGTGGCTGGTTCAGTTCCTCTTCAACAAGTTCAACCTCGACCCCAGGAGAACCATTGTGTGTGGAGACAGACTGGACACGGACATAGCCTTTGGCAAGTGCGCCGGCATCGACACGTGCCTAGTGCTCACGGGATGCACAACTGTGGAGGACTTGGTCGGCATGCCTGCGAACCACGCTAGTGCGCCCACCGTCGTGCTACCCCACGTGGGCGTGCTTCAGACCCTCAAGTACGCCGACCCAGAGAGAGATCGCGTGGACGTGACGACCGCCGAGAGCGGCGGCAACTAACGCGCCTGCACGACGGGAGACTGGGGAGCGAAAACGAAGACAGAGGAAAACCGCTGGGCATGTGCGGCGTTGAACTTGTTTTCGGAGGTCTTCGGAAGTTGCCCGTGGGCACCTCGGAGACGCCTTGGTGTCGTGCGTTGAAGGCAAAACAGGCCGGAGAATCACGGTGGAGGGAGAGAGAGGGGTGGAAGCAACACAGGTAGAAGGTGGACAGAAAGGCACACAATTCGTGGCCGAGAAATCCATGTCCGTGCACGCTTCATGTCACACAGTGTGTTCCACGTGGTTGCTCTGCGGTTGTTTGGTTGGAACCCCGACGACAGATGGCGAGTCTTTTTTTCCTGAAGAAGCCAAATGCGCTGGATCAAGAAAACGGAAGCGGAGAAACACAAAAGACGCGAGAAGAACGGGATGAGCGAGAGGAAACGAAAGCAAACGTCATGGCGAGTGGTCCCAAAACGCGGTGCATGTAACGATCCGCATCAACTCGGGACTGCCTCTGAGTTATTTTGAAATGCGCATGTGAACCGCCGCTGCGCATGCATATGTATACATACATACATACATACATACATACATACATACATACATACATACATACATACATACAACTGTCAGAGGACCGGAAAGCTCCCTTCAAAAAGAGATGAGGGAATAAGACACGAAAGGCGCGTATGGAGGAGCACAGATACAGGCACATCTGCGTGCAGTCCCGGCCGGTCGAAGCTTCCAGGGGCCTCACTTGCGTGACCGCCCACGCCACAGCTAGGAAAAAAGATATGTGGCATCCGACAAAACGATCACACAAAATAGGAGCAACAGAGAGGACGGCAATAAGACGAGGGAGAACGAGAGTGAGAAGAGAACGTTAGGTGATGCCGAAAGTAACCGGATCTGTTTTCGTTTCTGTTTCTACCGCTCATGGCGGATCGTTGCCACTGGTCGCACGCAGAAGAAAAAAGCTCGTCGGGATGCGGGTCTCCTACATCGGCACACGGTATCTGTCTCCTCGTTACGCAGTTGAATTCCACAATTCCAGAGTGAACTGTCTTTTCAAGACATGTGCTCTGTTTGCCGACAAGAGATAGGGTTATCCGGATTCGTTCTTCTACGTAAAGAACTTCTCTCAATCGACCTCTCTGTCTCCCGACGAATGGGCCAGCCAGTGCGTCTGTGCGAGTCTCGAACGATGGCGACCTCTCCGATTCTGTGTGTTTCCACGCGCCGAAAGCCCGTTTTCGAGCCGAAGGGGAGCTTGTGTCTGTAAATAGCGAAAGTACACGGCGAGAGAAATCGGAGCCATTATGCTCCGAAAACGATGGCGGGTGGCCGCCCCCCGTCTGTCTGTTTTTCATGGCCGAGATACAGGCTAACGGCACGTGTGCCTTTTTCTTCCAGACAGAAAGGCAAGCAGGTTTTTTGTCTTTATCCGGGTAAAAACACACCTACCTTGGATTCCACCGAAACACCGACGGCGAATATGCTTGTCGTGACCCATGCTCTCTCTTCTCCCCAAAAAGGAACTTTCCACTTTACACACACGCGCAATTCAATAGCCTCTCAAACAGGTGATAGGAGTAAATCACCGACTTTCGAGTCGACTGAAAAAATTCTGGACCTGCCAGTCGATTATTTCCCCCTCCGGAGATCGCGTCCTTACCTCAAAGAGAGGCGGCTGCCCTCGATCTGCTTCCTTACGTTCTCGTACTAAGAAGTTTGGTGGAGTCCTGTGAACAGAAAGAAGCTGTACACACTCTTTTCTGGGAGCATACGGTTTCCGGAGAACTGCGATTAGCAAAAGGTGCTTTCGTTCACGGGGAAAGTGGGGAATCCGAGGTAGAATCCTTCGCCACAGCCAACGGCACTGGACACGTTTCAGAATTAACAGCACAGGGGCTGTGATCCCTCGCGTGTGGAATGCGAAGCAGAAAAGGACCACGAACTTATTTATCAGCTACACACATGGAGCTAGGCCCTGTCCAGGCGATGTCTTGCTTCACGGTTCCCATGGACAGATCGGAGTATAGATCTGATTGCAAACGACACATCCCAGTCACTACCTTATTTCAGCTTTTCGTGCCTCCCGCGAAAAATGCGGCACTGCGTACAACTTCGATTGTTCTCTGTAGATGTCCAGGTTTGTCACCAGTCGTGGCCCGTCATCTCAATCACGCCTGTCTGGGGATGCGAAGGCAGAGAGCCTTGTGGCCTTTCTTACGTATACAGGTATTCTGTATTTGCTGCAACCGCATATGCAGTCCCGCGTTTTCGTTTCCAGGTCTTTGGTGTGTATTCGCCTTTCTTTCAAGCTCTAGACTGCGTGTGCGCTGTTCTCGCTCGTCCGTTGAGTTCTTCGGCTAAGACTTCTTCGTTGTTTCCAAAGGGACAAATATATACTGAAAGCTGGTTTTCATGGTGTTGGCGGGGCAATTGTGGGCGGAAGGCGAGATTGTGATTCACGGGGAACGGGGTAGTGACCAGTCTGAGGAAAAACACTGGAAACGCGTCCCCGTTCTTCCGGTTGTTCACGAGACCAACCACGCACGAAGCTTGACTCACAAACAGTGGGAACTTCCCCTTGTGAGGCGATAAGCGCGTCGCCCTCTCATCATTTTATCTCTCTTGCCGTTTCCTTTCCCACCGCCTCTTTTTCTCTTTGTTTTCTCCCCGTTTCCCCGCCTCGCCTCTCGTGGTTCTTCTTCCTCTCTGCGTCTTTACTCGTCCTCCGAAAGCGAAGAAACACCGTCGCTTTCGTCTCTGACACTTTGCACTTCTTCTTCGTCGGACGCTTCGCCTCCTCCCGACTGGGAGTCTTCCTCTTCATAGTCGACTTGCGCCTCCGACTCGGAGCTGTCGTCTGCTGGCGCCCGTCTCTTGCTTACACTTTTGGCCACAATTCTGACTTTTGGAGCGGCTTTTAGCGGCGGAAGGTTCTTGGGAATGACGGGCGACGCTCTGCCCACAGCGAGCCCGTTTTTACGGCCTTGCGAGTCTTCGTCTTCGTCTTCGTCGTCAGATACGAGGGCAGTTGGTATCGCACTGACGCCGAGCAGCCCGGAAGCGCTCGTTTCTTCGCCGAACCTCTCACGCATGCGTCTCTGGTGCTCACGCAGATCCGCGTGTTCCTTGCTGGGCAACATGAATACAGGCGGAGCACGGAAGATCCCGGCTTCTCGGGCAAGTTCCTCGGCGGTGTCGACGTGACCCGCGCGGTCTCGAACCACGGCGAGAAATCGGGCCAGCGACTCGGACGGCGCAGACAAGAAGGCCTCCCGCGACACGCGATCCAGCTGCTGCTTCAGAACCTGGTACTCTGCCAAGCCTTTCTCCAGGCGGACCTGAGGACACCCGGTTTTGCAGGGGAAAAAAAGCGACACAGAGAGCCTCTTCTGAAAGAAGGCACACACGCCTCCAAGACCAGACCCCCGCGACAACGACGCTGCAAAAACTTTGAGTGCACCAGCAGACTTACCACGTCGGCGAACGACTGCTGGAAAGGCGACGAAGCTTCCGAGAAGCGCAGCCTCTCGAGACTCCCAGTCTTCTCTTGCAGCAGCCGGTTACTGCCAACTTCGTGGGCGAGAGAAACATCCGGTTTCTCCATCAGCCCCAGCCGAGGCAGCTCCACAAAGTCGGGAAGCCGCAGTTCTGCAAACGCGCAAAGCAGCACAGAAAAAAACCCGCCGCAAACGCACAAGAAATCCTGGAACGGTCGCCGGGCTGCGGCGAGACCGAGGGAAAAACAAGGAACGGAACGCTCGCGGATTTTCCAGTCTCCGTTTTGATCCTATTTACACGCGGCGCGACTTTTCCAGCGGCGCAAAAGTGGTGTGAAGGCCAGAGGGCAAAACACAGGAGACACGCACCGACCGTACCCCACGCTAAAAATGCCAACGTTTTCGAGTTTTCGCGAACAACTGAAAACGCGTGAGGCACTCTACCCTCCCCCTCCTGCGAGAAAAACATCGTCAGGTTCTTGCTTTATCGCCCGGAAAAAGGCCTAAACACATCAAAGAGGTCCAAAGACGTGGAACGCGACACCGACGTGTAACTAAATATACGTGTAGACTCGCAGCAGTGCACATGCTCACAGCCTCTCACAGATCTACACCGATTCATAGATATAAAAACATTCGTGTGTGAAATGTAGTTCGCATGCGTTTTCGCAGCGCCCCCCAAAAGGCGCTTTCGCTTCACTTACCATCCGCAGCGATGTTCACGCCAAGGAGAGAATCGCGGACCATCATCTGCGTTGCTGTTAACGCGTACGGCGTATCCTTTTGTCTGAAGAGCGAGACACAAGAAAGGAAAACGCCCCTCACAGGCCACGTGAAAGCGAGAAACGAACCGAGGAACACAAGCAACGCGCCGAGCAGGCAACGCGCCGAGAAACGGGAACCAGCGTATTGAAAGGCCCGTCACATATCCATACATGCATGCGCATAGATTTGTCGATGCAAATGTATGTATGAGTGCATATGACGGTGAACAGAAGCTGGATATATGTATGCGTACATGCGTGGATACTACGTACATCTTTGTACGGGGACAAAGAGTTGCATGGACGCAAGCGACACAGCGATTGACGTGCAAAGCGGCGCGTTTTCTACGCCTTCAAACAACTTCGCTAGATCTAAAGACCTATTTAGAACGATGTCCAGGAGTTCGGAGGTAGCGTTTTCCTTTTTCAGTTGCGAAAGTCTAAAATATATACGAAGCAAGAGCCGGACGCAACTTACGTCGCAACAGTGCGGTAGACTCCGACACCGTGACGCCACATGCTGGGGCTGAGAGACTTGCCGACGAATGGCCAGAACGCCTTCGAAAATGTGTCGAAGCTGTGCGTGTGAGAATCAGAGGACTCCAGCCAAGCAAGAAAGAAAAGTAAGAGACACACAGGGGAGGAAGAGGCAAGAATGCCACACACGCGCACGACTTCCCACCCCGGAAGAAAGACGAGATGTAAACAGCGAGAAGGAACGGAGAAAGAAGGGATATGAAGAGACAGTGGAGCAGAGAGGAAGAGCAGAAGGTGACGCGACAAGAGATGAAAGGAGACTGACAAAAGGGAGCAGAAGAGACAAAAGTGAATCTACGTAGGAGAAAACGCAGCGCGAGCCGAGAAAGTCGAGACAGACTTACGGGATCTTCGCCTCGTCTATCATTCTATCATTGGAGATCAAATCGGATTCGATCCGTCGGAGCTGGTCGAGCATTGCATTCAGCTTGACCTGCGATTTCTTTGTCTGTTCACGGAAGACAAGCAAACAGAAAAAAAAGGGTTCCGCCGGCGCTTCCTCCTCTGGCTCTTCTCTCCGCGTGACCACGGGTTTTCAATTCCCTTTTCTACCTCACCAGTTGTGCCTGCCTTGTTCTCACTGTTCCCTCTCTCTCCCGCTTTCCTCTGCCTCCTGCGCGAAGCCGGCAAGAAAAACCGCCTACGGCTGTTCTCGCCTCACCAATCTCCAGCCTACACCCCCGACACCACGGCGTTGTGTCCCTCTTTTTCTCGGCCAGCTCCGCAGGCTTCCGGCCTCTTGCTTTTTCTCTCTTGACCCCCGTGGCGCCTCGCGTCTCGCTGCGGAAGGCCTCCTCTGAGCTTACAAACGTCACGGGTTCGTCTCTGTTCCGGAAGACAGTGTCGGCTAGCCAGGACATGACGGCTCTTAATGGTCCCTGCGCGGCGGCTTCCGCTGCGGGGATCTCTTCCTTCCTTCTCCCCTTCTTCTCCAAGACGTCGGTAGATTTCCTCTCCAACCCAAAGATCTCCTGAACGCGCAGGTCTCGGTGTAGTGTCCACCGGAAATCTTTGAGGAAGACCCAGCCGGCAGCGTTCGGCCGGCTCCGCTCGAAGGCTTCCATGAGCAGCGCAACTTGTTTGAGAGCTTTCTCGTCGGCCAGGACGTCTCCCAAGTCGCCTGCTTCCTTCGCGAGGCCTCCGCCCTCTTCTTCGTCTCCGCCGTCGTGCCAGTGAACCCGCCCTCGCGTCTTCTCCGTTGGGGCCGTGTTGCGCGAGCGCCTTTCCAGGCGATGGGTGCGCGTGTTCAACACCAACGTCGACGTCGTCGACTCCAAACCCATGTCGCTTTTCAGACTCTGCCCGTCCTCTGGAGTGTCGAGGCGCGTCCGCGGGTCGAGAAGGCCATGGTCCTTGCGCGCGTAGAGATGGTAGTTCCGATTTTTCGGTCCGAGAACCTTCCGCTCCGCAGCGTCGAGCTCCTCCCAGTCGGGACCGTTTCCGTGTGGAGGAAAGAGCGCCGTGTCTCCCGACGGGTGCATCCACGCAGTTCGGGCGCAAATGGCCGTTTCCGACTCGCTGTTCTCGTCCTGCGGACACCAGCGGCGCCGCAGGAACCACGTGGGGTCGCCGGCCCTGCCGGATGCATGCATGCGGCGACCTTCCGACCCCCAAGTCGACAGGTTCGACAGCCCCGTCGCGTGCGACGACCGCGAGCTCGAATCGCGTCCATGGAGTGCCCAATCGTCCTTCCTCCCAGCCTCCAGCCGATCGGCATCCCCGCGGAGGGCCCTCTCCTGGCCTGCGAGGACGTCGTGAGTGAGTGGAACGACCGTCGGAGGAAGCCGCCCTCGACTCTTCACGTTGGCTTCTTCCGGAAGATTCAAACCGATCATGCGCTCGCGGAGCGTGTGCAGATTGTAAATCCGCCCCGGCCGCAAGGCCTCCCCGGCCTTCGCCTTCTCAGACACCTCCTGGCCGGGTGCAAGCAGCAGCGAAGGCCCAACGTCCTCGTGCGCCTCGGCGTCAGCGACAAAGCGCGACCCGAGAACGCCCGACGGCTCAAACGCCGGCTCCTCCATGGCGAGTGCGGGGAAGGGGAAACCTAAGGTCGCCTGGCCTCGCCGCAGGGGGGCGAGGAAAGCGGCAAGCGAGCCACGCTAGAGAGGGGGAAAAGGAATGCAAAGAGAAAGCTGAAGGATATACGGCCACGACGCAGAAGAAAGGCGTGAGACGGGGCCGAGACAGCGGCACGCGCAGTGAGGAGGCGGGGGAGTCGGTGCGCGCGCCGGGAAAGGAGGACGAGAAAGCGAGAGATCTTGCGAGGCGGACGAAAAGGTTGGCGGAAAGCGTAACAAGCTTGAAGAAGCGCAGACAGGCAGACCTCGAAGGAAAGCAGAAGTCTGCACGCGTTTCCAGGGTTGACGGACACAGAACCCCGCTGCCGCCGAGCTGCCAGGTCCCGATACACCACTGACTCCCCCGCCTTCGACTATCTTGCGTCTGCCACCAGTTCGTCTTCGATATCGCCTTCGAGTTTTCGCTCCTGTCTGTAAAAAGGCTTCCTTCGTGCGCGGCCGCTCAAGCAGACAAGGGAAGAAGACAGCGGCGATCCCGGCCCGACGCCCGCTGTCCTGTGAGAGGCCTTTGCGCGTATGAGACTCCACCGCCACGTGAGTGGCTGACAAGTCGCTCGGAAGCCGCAGACGAAACCCGCGGGTTTTTGAATCTCGAGAAGCCTGGAGGCGTGATATCCGTTAGTCAAACTCTCGCGCGCGCCGTGAACCCGTGGCGCCGAGAGGCGGTGCGTGGAGGTTGTGAGGAAAGTCGAGAGAATCTCGCTGGAAGACTCTGAGAATCCCGTAGCGGACAGTCGAAGTTGACAGGATGGCTGTAGAAAAACTGAGAGCGTTTGTCCACTAGCAAAGGGGAGAGAGATTGCACGCTTCTCGGGTGCCTCGGCGGCAGAGTGGCCAGCGGGGGATGATGTGCCCAGACAAGCAAAGAGTACGAGCAGCGGAAAAGACGCGCCCGCCAGCGGAACTTGCGGAAACCGATCAGTTAGTGGACAAATAGCTCTTGGACTCCAGACTGGGAAACGGGGAAAAAACGGTTTTTCCCCAATGTGCTGCAGAGAAAAACGCCGCTCTCGCGTCTGCAGCCGAATCGGCGCGCGCTAGACACCTCAAACGGCAGTCTACCAAGCTCGCGTGCGCTGGATGCTCGAAGCATGTCTTGCGAAAGGTTTTCGCTCGTCCTTTCGCAGGGAAACAGCACGGCGGAGAATCAGCGTCGTCAAAGCGTTTGAAAACAGAAGAGATGGTTTGGACAAGGAGAAAGGACAGAACATGGGCGAGTCTCTCATGGAAAGATCTCGTCTTGGGTGGAGAGTCAAGTGACGCTTGGCCCCCCCGGTTCCTGAAGGCGCGGTGAGGCGACAAACTGTCGCTCGTTTGTCCCTCGATTCTAATCCATGGGCTGTGCACAAAGCGTGGCAGAAGGGCCATTCAGACACACAGATCGTCTCGCAGAGAACAGATTTCGCCAAAGGTATGTCGGGCTGTGTGAGGGGAGACGCTGCGGGGGGCTCTCTCGCGCGACGAGTAGTAAGCAGTCTGATATCTCACTCTCACTCTCGCTTTCCGGGACTAGCGCGACCGCAGCGAAAAAATCGAACCCCAGTCAAAGTCTACGCAGAGAACACCGCTGAATGGCTCTGGTTCGGCAACGCCTCTCAAGCGATGACTGCAGTGCATGGCGGCACCGCTTCTTCGGAACACAGGGGATCGAACCTCTGGCGTTCGAAAGCAGCGGTGAAATCGAGAATGCGAAAAGTGCCAAGGTCGAGGAGAGACTCTCAAAGGACTGTTCAAGACTCTTCCGTTGTTTTGTGTCTCATGTCTGTTTCAGGCTGACCACGCCTTCGAAGGCACATCACCGGAGAGACTCGCAAACGAAACCTTGCGAACGCCTTTGACAGTTGACGTCAGACCATTTCAACGGTTTGCTCCACCTGTCTGCTTTTTTGCGTGGACCATTGGAAAAGGGAAGGTGTTTCGGTCACTCTTGTGGATTGCTCGTTTTGCACCGACAGAGTTCTGTCTTTAAAAGTGCCTGGCTAGGTCGCGCAAAACCTTGTCGTGTGCAAGTGACACGGGAACTGACAGGCATTCACTGGAAGATCGGACTTCTCAATGCAGTTTTCCTGGCTGATAACAGTTGCTTTTTTGAGAGAAAACCACGCACACGGGAAACTCGAAAGGTTCGCCGGCAAGGCAGTCGCAGCCGCACTGGCCATGGAGGACGCACGGGGAGAGGTACAGTTTGCCGCCTAACCATGTACGTCCCTAAGCAATTCCAAGAAGCAGGTATTCGAGAGAAAGAACTTCGAGGGGAAGATGCATTTTCTGCAACGCGAGAACCCCCGCTGCACTGCAGAATGACTCGGAGCGCCGTTTGCGAGCGTGCTTTTGTGGCAAGAATGTGTGCATTGCTTCTTGGTAGACGGACACGAATTTTCTGTCCAATCCTTTGCTCCTAGAAACGTGTGGACGTCCTGACTCTATTCTCGCAAACCAATTGATCGGGGTACGACGATGCGTCTAGCAGCAAATTTGTGTGTCGGATAGTGTGGCGCGAGCATTGCGCGGCGCAGTCGAAGCAGTCATGGGGTTTTCCATTCTATTTGGTCTACGCAAGGAAACTTCGTTTTCGCCTGCGTCGAGAAAACTGCAGTGAGCGCTGGTCACTCTTAAGAACGAAAGGCCATCGGACCTCCACCGGATTCGGCGCAGGCATGATCACGGATACGCCGGAATGGCCCATGCATCTCTTTCGGTCGCATTATGCCGACAGTGAGGTTTTCGTTCAGCGCAGGAGCTGTGAAGCTGTTGACTTGAGAATGCTCGAGTTGGCAACTGTTACACACGATTGAAAGCCTTAATGAGAGAGTGAACCATTGGTGCCTTGACAAGGCCGCAGAACCGTCGATAACAGAGGCACTCACTTATGCCATGCGGGCGACTCAGAGTGTGTCACATGAAGACGATAATTTAAGAGATAAGAGAGCAGTGGCCAGCAGAAAAAGCAAAGGGTGGTGCCGCCTCGGGAGCAGTACGTGGATACCCTGTGCGACACCAGACGTAGGACTAGGTGAGTGAACCAGAGAGCCGATCCTCCGGAGCTTCCGAGGGTTCGGGTGCCTATCTCGGAATGTTCTATAATCGAGCGAAGGGAAGTGACCAGGTGCAACATGCAATACCTTCTCGTTCTTTCGCGTTTCCTTTTACCCCTCCTCTTCCCGCTGCCTCGCCGATGCTGCGGCTACCCACGAATGCTCTCGCGCGACTTCACCGTCCGGTGTGGTGGTTTCTATGCCTTTCAGTTTTTTCCCCCTTGTCACCTAGTCCTCGACGTTGCCCTTGCGTCCCTGTTCGTTCCCTTGTATCTCCAAACTCGCTCTATTCCTCACACTCACTTCGATTGCGAGCTTGGCAACAGGGCGGGTTCGTCAGCGCACTCGGCGGTCCCCTTGTTGACACGCACCAGCAAAGTGTATCTCACCATCTTCAGGGCGGTCTCGCGGTTCGGCGTGCCGGTGGCGGTTTGAACGGGCGTTGTATCCATGGCGGAACAGGTAATGGCAAAGCATGCGCGGCTTTGAAAAGTTGTAGGAATCGTTATGCTTGCATCGGCACCGGTTTTCGAAGTGGTGGCTCCGGCAACAATCTCCGTGATGCTGACCACCGAGCCATCGGTGGTGTACGCCTTTGTAAAAGCCGAATCCGGCAGAGGGAAAGCGCATGTGAACTTGCCGGTCTGCCCCGCGACGAGGTCTAACGTGCAGGCTCGGTTATGCACCGGTGCAGAGCACTCGGCGGTAGAGGGGAGTGCCGTAGTTACCGTGGTAGTCGTGCTGTTCACGGTTTCTGACGAGCTATCGACGGGGTTTTCGGAGGCGCCGTGCGCCAGTGGAATTTGTGGTAGCAGTGCGGGGACCGTGAGCGAAACGCTCGCCAGAGTCGACAGGCTTACGAGAAGAAGCAAGGCAGCTCCGGGGTAGGAGCGCGAACGGCCTCTGAATGTCAGAGCCATTGAGGATGGAGAGAGACTAGAGGCCAAAAGGAAGTGACTCAAGAGGCGAAACAGATTCTCACGGGGCACCTGGCGGCCGCGAGAGGCAAAAAACCGGCTGAACGGGGGAGAAGCGAGACACTGCTCCGGGAGCCCACGGAAGACCTGTTCTGACACACTGCGACGAGAAAGGACGGAGGAATTCACTGGAGAGAGCCGTGCCTTTCCGCAGCCGCTTGGAAATTTCGACCAGGAAGAGAGGGGCAAAAGGAGGCACGGCTAACCAGAGGGCGCCTTGCCGGCAGGTCGATCTCCGGCACCTAAGTACGTTCAACTCTTTGGCAACACAGTGCTGGAGGAAGGGAGTGGTTCTGAGGTTGGTACTGCGTCTGACTCGAAAAAGCGCTAGGGCCGCCAGCTGCTGTCCAATTGCCCCAAAATCCCTCAAAACACACACCCCTGTAGTCGGTCACTCTTTCGAGCCTGTGCGCGGCGCCAGGTTGGAGGCCTGTCACTGGTACGCAGCGCCTTGCGCCTGCGAAAACCTGAAGGCTTTCGTTCGAGGGGAAGGAATTCACCAGGAGCACTCCGGACGTGTTGACTGGGGAAACGACGGAAACTTATGGTACGAGACCGGCCAGTTAGGACAGAGTTTTCTTGGCAGGATGCGCAGAGAAAGATTGACCTCTCGCGACACGCTCGACACTGCCCCGTGTATATACAGGCGTCGAGCGAACGGTAGTGGCATACGCAATGGGAACACACACACTGACAGTGGACGGGAAACCAAGAGTGAGAAATGAGAAACGCTGTTTTACGGAAGCCACTCGTTTTCAAGTGAGGCTTTTCTCTGCTCCGTGGATCTCGCGGCGCGCGGTCTCTCTTTGTTCCTTTTTCTGAGCCCTCACCTGCGCGGCTCCGGTGACGGTGTGCATAGGGGCCCGGCGGCGATCCCCTGCAGTGCGCCGAACTGGCGAGACGTTCAGCAAGCCGGTCCCGCTCTCTTGTTGGCTCTCTACTGGAACTGCGATGGCTAGGAAACTGAAAAACAGCAAAGCCCATAATTCCAACGCATTCTGGAGCCTGGTTTTCTGCCACAGCGTCGTCCGATTCAGTTCTTGGAGGAGCAGGGGACTGGGGCAAGGCTCGGTTCGCCGGCGACAAAGAATTGAGGAGCTGAGGTGGGGAGGCGAAACAAGTCCCCCGCGGTGTCGATCTCGACTGCTCTGGTGTCCCCGCCATAAAACAAAAACTTGTGAAGTTCAGGGACAGTTCCCTTTCGCGTCTGAAGGGGCAGAAGGACTCACTGTAGGCAACTCGTGGAGTGATGCACTTCCACAGCGGTTGGTGGCGAGGAATCCTTTTCCAGGCAACGGATAGAGGCGGAGGCGAGAAGTCAGCGACCGGTGCCACGCTGCAGAGAGAAGACGAGCACGTCCGGATATCAAAGGCCTTCTCTCGTAGACGCCTGATGAGAGTTGCGTCGTCCCGTTAGCATTTCACGCACTGTGCACGTGCCCCAGTTGAAGTCAAGCGGCATATCGCACTTAGCGTCGTTTCGAACCGTAAATCGCTCCAGTTTCTTTCGTCTGTTTGCAAAAATATGAGAAATCGACTGGAAAGCGAGACTCACATCTGCGTGCTGTTGTCGCTCGAGGCGTGCTCCTTTCGGCGGGACCGGTGCTGCAGGGAGGGTAGGTTCGTCTCTATTTTGAGGTACGCATGGCCCCCGACTTCATGCGAGGGTATATACGGTCAAATGATCCACCAGATCGAAAAATAACAGCGCCTGCGAGGCAGTTCACAGTCTAGCCCTGTCTCTTGTTCACGGTTCCAGGTTGTATGCAAGGAGAGAGTGTGCCCATGATGCCGTGCAACTAGAGAAAGCGGAAGAACGACCGCCCCAACTAACATACCTGACGTGAAACGAAAGAAAGGGGAGGACCGACAGGAAGGCTGACTGCTGTAAGTGTCCTTGCACACACGTGTTAGTCTTAGCAGCTTGATTTCCGTACGGAATCAACAGCGCTGGTTGCCAGATGTCCAGGATGCGCAACCCTTGAAATAAGCTTTCTACGAAAGACAGCCCCGCAGGCCTCTCGAGGAAAGCCGAGCCATCGTTGTTTGTACTACAATCGAATGTCCTACGCTTTTCCTTCGAATTTGGTTCTGGGTGATGTGTATCGCTACTAGGAATACGCATCTGCCGTCGTTCTGTTTTTTCGAATCGTGGTTACCACTCTTTCAGTTCACTTTGCAGGTAAACTCCCGCCAGGGGACGTGCTCGCCACCTAAAGTACTGCGGTACAGATTTACAAGACAGCCGCTGATTCTGCTTGCAGCGCAAAGGTTGTGCGCCGCAGCCCGACAGACTGTAGTATAGCCGCGTATAGGATTGAAGGAGGAACACATTTGTCCACCAACTGGAGAACATTTTACATAAGCTATTGCTTGGCACAGAAAGGCTCTCTCTTGAACAGATCTGCGGAAAGAGGAACCTGTGACCTGAGCGAGCGGAGCTTTCTGGAAGCCAGTTTCCGGTGTACGTACACCGTAGCGGAGATGTGGAATCCTTGTTCGGGGCACCGTGTTTCTACCTTGCACTGAGATCTGTCGATCGCTCTCTGTTCATCTTTGTGCCGGTCACGTTCCCCCTTGCTATCTGCTTCGTACAACTGTTCCCTGCTAGTATAACCCCGAGACGGACACGCCTATGTATCAAGATCGGCATATTTAATCTAGTACCCACGTTGACACCTATACGAATCAACTGCTTCTCTTCGAATCTGTGCACGCTACGAAACTACACACACTTCTCTAAAAGAGGGGTGAATTTATGTACGTTTCTCTTGCTCTTCATCGTGGCAGTTTCTTCCTGTGTTGAAGCACGAAACGCATCGGGTGACGTGTCACCCTTTCCTGTTCTCACACGATTCTGAATGGTTTGAAAAAATGTTTCTCGCTTGCCTGCTCGTTTCTCCTCGAAACGTCCGCAAAGCCTCCGTGAGTACGAGCGGATACTTTCACGAGAGCCCAACCGCGTTTTCGCTCCAAAACTCCACCTCCCTATGTACGTACACCGCAGCACTGTCTGTCAGCTTCCACCTCCCGCGGACAACACATGCCGGCCGATTCTGTGTATCAGCACAGGAGTCTCTTCGCTACAAAACTACAGTGGTTCCGCTTTTCAGCTTTCGGAAAACAAGATGATACAGAGACGAATGGAAAGTCAACGTGGTTCTCTTCTCTTAATCGGCACGGAGGTCCATGAGAGTCTTCTCGATCCCGCTCTGGCTGATCATCACCACTTCAGCCTGGTCACCTGAACAAACAAGGCACGCACGCAACGCTCAAGGAATGCGCTGCCCTCTCCAGACAAAAAACGCAACGCTTCATCGAAGTCTTGTCAATTCTCCGTTCACATCTGTTGTGAAAAAACACTTTATACGCGCTTCTCAAAAAACGCGTTCTGAGCTGTCCTCGCGGCCTGAGTGCGAAAAGGATATGCATTCGTTACCTCGCAAGAGAAAACAAGGGAGGAAATGCCCACAAATAATCGTGACTGCCCCGGAGAAAAAACTCGACTTGTGCTTCACTCCCCACCATGCATACCTGTGAAAATATCGCGCTCTCCCGCAGAGGCAACTGCACTCTTGATGATGTCGACGACCTGTTCTCTAGTCAAAGGTGCCTTCTCGCCTTGCTGATTATTCCGGGAAATCTGAGCGCAACACACCGGTGTGAACGTCTCCCTTTTGTGTGCAACTGACCATACACTACAGATATATATATATATATATATAAACCTATTTTTTGACGCATCAATACACACATACGTACATATGAGTCACGAAAATAAAGGGAAGCGATACAGCCCTCCTGACTGTTGCGAAACTCTCCACAGCACAAAGCCTTCTTGTTCAGAGTAAACGCGCGTGTGTATGGGGTTGGCGACAAAGACATGCGGAAAATCCCATCTGCTGTGCAGTCGACCGTCTCTGGAAGCTTCGGGTTGCTTCCCGCGTTTCCCCTTCACCGTTTCTTTTGCCTTTTCGACATCCACATTCTCTTCCCGATATTTGACCTTGCTTTTTCTCGTTTGGGTCAGGCCGTGCGCTCTTGTGGAGAAAAGAACGAGAATGTCGACGCACCTGGTTGTCGAGGACGGGCATGATGAGGTGAGCGCCGGTACCCGCGCAGTTGTACCTGGCAGCCTCAAAAGAGCCGATCGCGTCGTAGCCATACACTGCACCTTTCCCTGAGCGAGAGAAAAAAAGAGCCATCTTGTATGCATGTGATGAGGCTCTCTCTCTCTCTCGCATCTCCAGATCCGCCTGCATATAAGTACTTCTACACGTATTTCCAGCTAAACACCTAGTCTGCGTCGAGGGAATAGTGGAAACCGCTGTCTATCGATGTGCCCGTTTGGAATTCGACACTCTTCTAGCAAGTCCTCCATGAGCCGATACAGAAATCATGGCGCAACAAGGTGTGGAAAAAACTTTGCGCGTCGGCTCCTGTCCAGCTGTACAGACACACCTTGGGCCCTCCCACAGTTGCACGTGTCCCCACCTCATACACGTGTATCTCTATATTTATATACACCGCCGTACACACCTACCAAACCTATATGTATATATGTATGCAGATGCACTTGTATTAGTGAGCCTAGTCGATAAGGAGACATCTTTGCGCGAGTTGCAAGTTTTCTTGAAAATGTGGATGCCCAGATGGCCCGTTGTTTTTACCATTTTCGTCGATTCCGCAGAGGACGTTGAAGGTGTAGAACGGGAAGAAGCGACGCGAGTAGAGCATCGTCGACAGGAGCTGAGCGATTGCGTTCAGGCTCGGAGGATGGCGGTGCTGGTGCGTGTACTGTTCGATGCGGATCTACCGACACGGGACAGAGAAAAAAGGAGAGAGCAGATGGGAAAGGAGAAGACGCTCGAGACGGAGCAGCGACCACAGCTGAGGAAAGGCCAAATGCTTCAGCTTCTCCACGCACCTTGGAAAAAAAATGCGAAGCTTCAAACCTCATGACGGGGATGCAAACACAGACGCGTCTGCTGAACCGAAGGGAGGGGAAGGGAGCTCAGAGCGCCACGCGAAAACCGAGAGAGACGAAGGCAGAAGGGACGAAACGAGGAGATAGAGAGAACCCAACGATGGAAGACACACAATCCGCTGAAACAGAGTTCGGAGGGACGAGAAAAGAGCGGAGAAACACACCACGCATCTTGGATAGTAACGCAAAGAGATGTCCCGCGAAAACACCTTGAGATCGTTCGATGCCGGAGATCGTTTCTAGCGGCGAAAGATATCCTGTGCCGATCTTCTCCCTGCTTTACACCCTGGGAGTTTGTCTTTCTTCGACCGTCTGTCGCTTCCTCTCTCTTGCGACTGCTCCGAACAGGCGCCCTTCTTCTCACCTGAAGGAGGTTGTGGAGAGTCGTCTTGTCAGCTTGCATGCCGGAGGTCGCAAGGACAACTTTGTCGGTCCTGCGCGGAGACATGCATCGAAATCGAGGTTGCTCCAAAGAAAAAAAACTCGGAAACATCCTGCCCTTGTCGCCTTTCGGCGCAGAGACAAAGGACAGGAGAGGACTCTGGGCAGCGCATATGTTGCTGCTCGGCCCCCTTCTCTCGCGTTTTTCCATAGCTTCCCGTCTCCGAACCTGCCTCCCCGTGCTGCTTGTTTGCGTGTTTTGACGAGGTCAATTTGCATGCATTCTTGCCGCCTCTGTCGCGTACAGTTTCGTGATTTTCGACTGGAAGCGCGAGTAGATGGAGAAGCCGGTCGATAGGCGCGTGTCTCCCACAGCGACGGCAAAGTCCTCGCCGGCGACGCACACCACCGTCCTGCAGAGGAAAAGGAAAGAGAAAGGAAAAAGCTCAAAACGGGGGAAACCACACGTGGAAAACCTGTCAAGACCTCCAAAAAAGAGAGAAGGCACGGAGGAAACCCGAACAAAGAGAAGAGGCACGGCCGAAACAGACACGCAACGGGAGATATCCGACGGGCCACGCCATGGAAGAATACCGAGCAGTTTCTCCTTTTCTTCCTCTGTCTCTCCATTTGCGTCCGGTTCGTTTTTGTCTGCTTACCCTCCATTGTTGACGTAGGGGCTGAAGCGGCGCTCCATCGGCGCTGCAAGAGACACCGGAAGCGAGCGTTCCTCCGCCTCGTCGTGGAGAGGCCGCACGGCCGGCAAAGGCGAGGGGCAAGGCACCAGCATTGTGTAGAGACCTGCACGAGAAAGAGAAACGGAGACAACCGTTTGAGGAAAATCCAGAACCGACTGAGTTCGCCGACGACTACGGATGTGGAAGGAGAGAAGGGCGGAGAAAAGGAACAAGGGGGCGAGCGAGGGCGTGGAGAGGAGACGAGAGTGAAAATCTGGTCAAAGTGCCGACGACTCGAGACCTCTTCACCCTAGACACTCGGCTTTGCCAGCTTGCCACCGAGAGTCGAAAGAACACATGGAGAAAACACACCAAAGCGGAAACGGTCTCGGCTCACAAACACACATCGCCCACGTGCCTCTGGATATAGCCCGCCTTGTCCGACGTGCATATATTTATAGAGAAACGAACCCGCGGAGTACACCGCTTCCAGAGCGATGCATACCACTCACACACACAGCACCACACTGCACACGCCAAAGTGTACATACACGCGGGAGATCGGGACGGAGCACCTGTGGAGAGACCGTGCGAACGAAGACAGAAACGAGGAGAGGCGCGCAAGTCGCACACAAAGAGGCAAAGACTGCCCTCGCCTTCGGGGATTTGCCAGCCGACAGCGTTCGGTGTTTTCAGAAATAATGGGTTATCCCCTTTCCCCCCTCTTTGGAGTGTATGTACACGCGAGTGAAGGAACCCGGGATGCCTTTCAGACGACCGACAGAACGGCCTCTCGCATGCGCTAGCGTTTCAGCCGCCTGCCGTAGAGTTTCTCACCACCTCGTTCCTGGCACTTCTTCCCCAGAAAAACACACAGAGGCACGTGTCACTCACCGTGTACTGTGATGGAAAGAGAAAAGACAAACTAACGAGAGGCGAAGAAGAACGAGGAGACGAAGAACGAGAAGACGAAGAAGAACGAGGACAAGGCGGCCCAAGCGAAGCCGAGAGAGTCCTTGCAGCTGGCGCGTGATACTTTCGAGGGAGTGGAGAGAGAGAAGGCAAACTCGTCCTTCTGAGCGTTACATTAACAAAGATAAAAAGACGGATTTGCGAAAGAGAGAACAAAACTGCTCCAGAACGTTTTTTCTCCCTCCTGCGAGAGACGTGTCCTGCGTGTCTTCCAGTTGTGTGCCCCAGTGCTGCGTCGCGCGCTGTTGCATGCACACCGGAAAAAAGCCGACGGAAGAGAGGCTCTGAAAAAAGGGGATTCTAAAAACAAATCTCTCCACCTGCAATCTCGAGGCCTGTCTGTTTTTTCTTTCAGCACAGCAGTAGGATAGGGAACAACACTTCTGCTCCTGACACACACGGTCAAATCTGAAGCGCAGACTCGAAGACGGCGCAGGCGACACGAAAGACAGAACGCCCGAGTCTCCGCCGAGAGCAAAAAACGAGATGTCTCGGCACGTTTTCATGCCTTCGAAGAAAACAGACTTCCTAGATATTCTCTAGAAAAAACGAGACGAGACAGAAACCGAGAAAGATCCCCAAGAAGTGTGTCATCTCTTTCCGGACAAACCTTTTTATATATCCCGACATCTAAACGTATATATAAATATATGTCCATACGCACATATATGTGCATATGTATACCCTGTATCTGCATATATAGAAGCATATACATATATACGTATACGTTCAACAAAGAAGACAATGAGATCGGTCAACATTCGTCCACCTGATTCCGTTTCAGCGGCAACAGACATGCGATGAGACAGCGTATGTGTGACCTAGATGTCCTTCCCCGTTTCCCCTCAGCTGCGAAGCAAATCTCAAACTAGCGCTTGCAGAGAAAAACACGCCTCTGCTAAAGAAGAAAGCTCCCATCTTCGATCTGCTGCAGCCCGATGGTCCCACGAAGTTTTCGCAAAAAAAAACTCGAGACACCACAAGGCCCCGAACACGGCAAGCCGTTCAAACCCTGAGTCGGCAAAAAAGCCACGCTCCAATTGGAAATATCCAAATATACACTGAATTAAAAGTATACATATATATATATATATATATATATACGCCTGTGTATAGAGCTGTACACACCTGTAGACATATACGTGCATATGTAGATGTGGTCTCTGCATATTTCCCTATATATTTGAATATCTGTATGGAAATGTATGTTGATAAAGATATATACACAAAGGTGCATTTTTGATGCAGGGGTGCGAAGGCATACCATTCGAAGCAGCCTCAATGCAAGGAGAGAAGAAAGGTGATAGCAGGTCCGTGTATAAAGGAGGACTCATCGTCGCAGAGGCTGCGCGACCAGACTTCAGCAAGAGCGGGCTGCAAGAAGCCGATATGGACCTTTTTGCGCATGCATCGCGAACGAAAAGAGACAAGGAAAGCCCGGTTCCGCGGGCCAGGGGAACTCGAGAGTCCCTGTGGAGCGCATGAACCTCGCCCTCTCGTGCCGCAGCAGGTACTGTACGTACATTGCGGTGGGCTGGTGTCCGGTGTGCCGTTTCGCCGCGCAGACCTCGATCCTATTATATGTATCGGCAGTGAAACGCTCTCTGTGTCTCTCTCGGTTTCGTCTTCCGAGGGAAAGCGAGGGCGCCTTCTAGAAAACGTGTGAGGTGTGCACACCGTGTGCGCGTTGTGTGTCCTGTGCAAAAGTAGGCTCGGTGCCTCGAAGGCGCCTCTCTCTCGCCAAGTTCTGGATGTCTTTTCTCGTTCGCGAAAAAACAAAGGCCCTTTCGTCTCGCCTTCTGTTTTGTTCCCCAGGTGTATGGACACTTGACATGCAGCGACCTTCCTGGACTCGGAAAGCTGCTCTACGGCTTTCCGTCACACATTTACCAGATGCACCTGGCGTCTTGTTCCTCCTCTTGTTCTCTTCTCGTCTGGGTTTTCCAGTTGAAGAACCCTCCTGAACCGAGAGAAAGAGAGCGGAAAAAGGCAAGAAAAGGAAGCGAGGAAGACAGAAGAGAGCACGGAGAACAGAAGCAGTGAAGAGAAGGCCCCGAGATGCGATGCCGTCCTTGCCCTGTGCCCCCACCGCCTCTCTTCTCTCTACTTTTTTCTGCCCCGTCTCTCCTCTCTCTTCTCGCCTTTTAGATAGTTCTTTGCCTGACCTTCCTTTGATTTTCGTAGTGTCATTTTCCTCTTCTCGTCCTTCCGCGCATCCTTCAGTCTCTGCTTCGTCCCCTGCTCTCCTGCAGTGTACCTGTTCATGACCGTCGCACACTCTCGTCCCTCTGTCTTCTTCTTCTACGCACTGAAGAAGGCCGTCTCCGGTGAACCGTAGACCTCTTCAAATGCCGTGTCCTGCGCCACCAGAAGGACACGCACCACTTTGCAGTGACTGAGTTCTTGTTCGTTCCTCTCTTGTGGAGTTTTGCGCTGGCCCTCTTAAAAAAACGTTCTGTCTCTCCCACTTCCTCGCTCTTCTTCGCCCTCTCTTTCCCCTCCTCTTTCCAACCTCTGTGCACGGTTAACCTGGGCAGACCCTAAAGCTCACGAGAACGGCACGCGAAGAAAGGCAGAAGAGAACGGGCAAGAGAAACACTCGGGACACAGAGGAAGCGAGAAGAGAGAGAGAAGAGACACAACAGACGACAGAGAACCCGAGACGAGCGAGAAACGCGTTTTCTTCTCGCATAAGGGAAAAAGCTAAAATGCAAGGAATCTGCGTGCACACCTTCGACTCCAGATAGTGAAGAATGTGCGGTAGCACATGCTCGATCGACAGCTGGAGTGAAAAACCCAGGAGCCCGAAAACCTGAAGCACACCCAGACCCACACACGCGGAAACACACTCCATGAGTCTATTGCAAGGAGAAAAAGGTTTCGTTCCTGACAAATCAAATGCATTCAACAAGCGTACCACTGATAAAGGCATTCAAATCCATAACCTGATTTCAAACCACCTCCCCAGAACCAGCATGTGCGTATACCCTCGCGGTGGTTCGCGAAACAACAAAAAAGCGCGTCGAGCGCTTCCTCCCTGCCCCCCCTCTCTCTGTACAGACATAAAAATACATTTTGTTTCTCTCTGTAGATAGATCTTTGTTGCCCCGCGACGTCTTCTGTCTGCTTTTGTCTCTGCGCCGAACATCGCCCTTTTCTACCTGGAAGAAACAGATGTCCCTCGATGCACCGCTCGCGACACGAACCAGCCAAAAAACAGCGTGCAGCCAGATCTCTGCGAATGCGGCTTGCATCGGAAAGCTTGACCCAAACGAGGAGATGCACAGACTCCTTTGGAAACGAAACCTTGGAAGTTGTCTGCGGCCTTAACTGGGCTGATTTTGGACTTGCGAAAAATGCCGCTTTCCCCGTTTGCTCTTTCTCTCGCAACCCACCGTGAACTCCGCTTGACAGAGCACATGTGCCGGAAGGCCGCGTTGGCGGTCTAGGTGCTTGAGGAGTCCGCAGAGACGCTGCACGATTTTGGGCTCGCCGTTCTGGTTGAACTTGAACGCGAGAATCAGGCACGCCCCGGCGTAGAGCTTCCTGACGGTTTTGTCGACGGCACCCATCTGCACGAGGCTGCGAAGCCAGCAGACGGAGAAACTTTAGAAGCGGTCGAAAAAGGGCCGAAACAAGAGACCACGCAGAAGGTTCCGTGTTCTTATCTCTGAAACAGACGGCCTTCGTCTTCTCGTCGAATATCGGGAAAGGAGATAAACACCCAGAGGGGAGAGAGGAGCGACAGGAGAGAACGCGACCCCCGTCTGGGAGCGGTGCGACATACGCTTCCGGTTAAAACCTGAGGAAAAGTCTTCTCTCCTACTGCTCTAGTCTCTTCTCTCCACCAAACAGAGGAGAAGCGACAAGAGAGAGACAGAGAAAAGACAGGGACGATCAGGGAGAGAGATGTCGTTGCAGAAAGGCAGGTAAACAGAGAGAGACCCCAACACACACATGGTTGCAAACAGACACATGGGCGTGGAGCGACGCACAGATAGACGTAAACAGAACGACGGAGAGATATCAGTGGATATCTATCTCCGCATAGATGGAAACATACGCATAAAGATAGACAAGAAAACTGCGAAACTCACCGCTCAAAATAGACCCAAGCACAGGCGACGGTCGAGACATCGAGATGCTCTTCCTGTTCAATCAAAGCGAACATGTCGAGCTTGAGGCTTCTGTCATACACCAGGAAAGAAAGCGCAGGTGCATCTGGAGATACAGCTGAGACCGGGGCTCGTCGACTTCTGTGACAGGTCTTGTAAAAGATCCAAAGACGCAAAGAGACGAGGATCGAGCTGTGCATAAACCCACTTGAGTGCTGAATGCGAGCAACAGAGGCGAAGAAGCGAAGAGAGACACCCCACACGAAAGGAGAAAAACGTCTGAGTTCGTCGGAAGGGTGAACAGGACCGCGAAAACATGAAAAGAATGAAGGAAAGAAACCGATGCACAAGAGAGATACGGAGGGGAAATGCATGCACACCACGATCGACACTCACAAAAAACACCAGAGCGACAAAGTCCACCTGCGTGCGCTAGCAAAGTTCCTTTTATCTATAGAGACCCCGGCCGTCTCGGCGCCGTCATGCCTTCTCGTGTCTACCCACGCATATACATACATATGGATAGAGGTAGAGGTATACATAAAGACAGATGGGTATGGACAGAGGCACACAGAGAGACACACAGGCACACACACGCAACGACACAACACACGAAATCTTGCGAAGAGGTTGGCGAAGAGGAACATAAGGAGAAAAACGACTCCTGTTGTGTGCTGCCGTACCTGAGTTTGGAGAGCGTCATGGAGGGATGAACAGAAGGGTGCATCTGCAGCAGAGCGCACGAGAAATCGGGAAAGTTAAGATTCTGGGGTATGCGTCCACGAGAGAACAGAAAAGGACGGCAATCTCAGGAAGAAAGGTCGCGTTCGGCGCCTGTGTCTTCGACGCATCACCGCCGGAAAAAAATTGTCAACGAGGAGACGCGCACCGCAAAAGACACGAGAACGGAGGAAGAGACAGAGGCGTCGTTGCCAGGGAACAGATGGTTCACGCTCTTCATACGCAGCTCTGGTGAGAGACGGAAAACGTGACCTGAAGAGACAGCGCGACTTCCGAAGCCACGCCACAGGCGAGGCAGAGGCGAAACGCGCGAGACTGCGAAAACGAAACGCGCCAAGAGGAGACAAGAACGGAAACTGCGAAGAACCAAACGCGAAAACGCGCGCGGCGCACCTTGTGAAACTGTTGATTGAGTTCTTCCTTGAGTTGGTGTGGAGGGAAGTAGGGAATGACTGAGACGCTCGATCCCAGCATGCACATGACGGTTTGATGTCGCCCCTGTTGAAAGCGCATATTGTCCAGGGCGTAAGGGTCGTAGCTGGAGAAAAGCGCAGACAAGCCAGCAGGAAGACAGCAGAAGTGAAAGAAACGAAATGGCGGGGCGAAGGGGGAGTCGCGAGAGGACGCGGCGAATAAAACATACAGGGACGCGAGAGAAAAGGGGAGGAACCCAACGAGAGCAGAAATTCAGAAACGAAGAAGCCGAGAGAGACGGCAAACCTCCACTCGCCACTCCAGAGGCCCGAGAAGACGCCACAGGCGCGACGCGTGAAGCACCGAGCAAGACAAAACAAAGGTGAAGACCCCAAAGGGGCGGCACTCGGTTTTGCTGTGTGCCTGCGTGTTTTCCTGTCTCGTTCCTTCCCGTGTCTGTCGCGACTCTTTCCGCCTTTTGCCTACGAGAACTGCGAAGGAAAGAGGAACTGGGCGTAGGAGACGCCTCGTCTCCGGCGTCGCTTGGCCGCAGAGACGCCTCGCCCCATCGCCTTGCGCAGGCCGCTGGGCGTCGCGCCCGCGAGGAAGTGCGCGTCGCGAGGCCTCTTGCGTCTCCATCTGGAGAATTTCCTTTGGAAACTGCGGTCGCTTGGCGCACCTTCTTCGCGGGGCCGGTCGCCTAGCCGTGTTCGAAAGAAAGCGAGCAGTCTTCGCGAGGCTTCCCGATCGCCCCGGTCTCGCTTCGCGCCGCGCAAGCGCGCCGCGTGCCGCGGAAGAAAGAAACCCCGTGAATCCGCGCTCTCGAGCGGACTCTCGCCACCGACTGGGACGCCCCGCCTTGCTTCCAAACCCCTCTTGGTTTCGTCCGCGCGGCCCTGTCGGCGTTGCGCGACTCGGCGGTCACGAGTCCGCGTCCAGGAAAACGCGGAGAAGATCGCTTCCAGAAACGAGGGACGAGGAGATCGCCTCCGAGGCGTCTTGTCTTTTCCTCGCGAATCCGCGCCTGTCTTCGGTCCCGCGGCGCCCGGTCCCGCGAGCATTCGCCGGCTGGGCTCCGGGGCGACTCCGGCCGCTCGCGGACCTGAGGAGGCGTCGCGGATCTGCGAGAAACACGCGACGCATGCGGCCTGGTAGCCGACGATGACGCGAACGCTTTCAGCTCCGCGCTGGGAAGAGAAAGGCCTTGCGTGCGTCTCCGCACTGTCCATGCGGCTGTCGCGCCCCGGTGTCCCCGCATACACCCGGTCGAGCAGAGCGCGCGCGAGACCCAGTTCGCCTTCCCTGAGGAACTGGAGGAGCTGCGCCTGCGCTTCCGTCCGCTCTGCCGGCGACGCCGTCTGAAGCGCATGCAGCAGAAACAAAAAGTTCTCGACAGTCTCTGCTGCGTCTCCACCCCCCAGCAGGCGATGCCGCCGAGCCTGTGCAGCCTCTTTGGCTTCTTCCTCCAGGAGCAACCGCGTCTCCTGACTCGAGAGACACACGACCGCATCCGGCGACGCAGGCGCCGAGACACCTGCGTGCGCCAGCGGGCCGGCCCCAGAGACTGTCTCCGCGCTGCGCCCCGGCGCGGAGACACCGGGGACGGCGCCCTGCGGGTACGTTTCCGCGCCGACTGTCTTTTCTTCGAGGGAGATCGACGTGAGAAAGGCGAGTGCGCACGACAGACAGACGCGCGTGTCCACTGTACAGACACCGCTGCACTGGCTTCTTCGCTTCGCGCCTGCCGCGCAGCGGTTGCAGCGCTCGCCGCGAGGCGCAGAGGAGACCGCAAGGCCCGGAGAGGCCGGGGCGGGAGGCGTTTCGCCTGCGGAAGGAGGGACACTTTGCGAAGGCAGAGCGACAGGCGGGAGGTGCGAGAGAGCGAAAAGAGAAGACGCGAGAGGTGCGTCGAGAGAATGGGGCGTCCTCGCGGGAGTTTCCTGAACCTCGAGACACTCCAGAGGCCCGACCGATGCCACGGCAGGAGACAGCGGAACAGACGACGGAGGTTGAGGGGTGTCGACACATTCGTGCAGATTTGCGAGAGATGCGTCAGCCTCCTCACCGAGATGCGCTTCCCCGTGACCGCCCGATACATGCACAGGCACTTCTCCCCCTTTACTTGGGTCTCCAAAAGACAGCCGAAGAGGAGACGCGTCCCCGGCACGAAGAGACACGGGCGCGCCGGCGCTCGAGACAGTCTCTGGCGCGGAGACAGTCTCTGGGGCATCGCGCAGAAAGAGCGGGTTGGAGGAGGGAGGTGACACAGGCGCTTGGGCCGCAGGCGTCAGGAGATTTCTCGAGGTCTTAGAGGAGGTTTCTCCATGCGCCGAGACAGGCGACCGCAGACGGTCTCCGCGCGAGGGAGAAGCGCCATCCCTGGAGGTGCGGCGGCGAGGAGAGGCAAACAGAGTCGAGGGTGTAAAAAACGAAGAAAGAAAAGAAGAGAACGGGGGCGCAGGCAAAGCAGAAGAAGAGGAAGAAGAGGAAGAGGAGTCTTGGGGAGGCGCATTCACCTCAGGGGTAACAAGATCTAGGCTGAGAGGAGAGGAGGTGAGGGGAGAGAGAAAGAAGCGTTTGACGTCTCCTCCGGACACACAACGTGTCTCGGTTTCCCTTCCTCTTCGAGCCGAAGGAACAGAGACGGATGCATGAGAGGAGACGTGAGAAGAAGACGGAGACGGAAGGAGAGAGAGACGCGAAGAACGGGAAGCTTCGCGCCTCCCGAGGGAGTCTTCTAGGGGCCACGAGAACCGCGAGCTCTGTCCCGTCTCCATGTGGCGGTTGTCGGTACTGTTGCACAGACAGACAGAGAGGAGAGGAGAGGAGAGAGCAGAGAGAAGAACAAATGACAGAGCCGAAGGAGGAGGTGGAAAACGCAGGAGAGAGTGAAGGAAGGGGTGTGAAGAAAAGAAGCGAGAGACACAGCAGACAAAGGGTGAAAACGATAAAAAGAGGAACGCGGCAGCAGTGGAAGAGCATACGAAAAGAAGAGGAAGAAGAGGGATGAATGAAGCGACGGAAAGGAGACCGCAAGTCGGATGAAAGGGAGAGGAAATGCCGAGATGAGAACACCACCGCGATTGGCCGCAGGCACGCCTCGACACATCGAAAAGTAGAGGAACATGAAAAAGCAAGCGAACAGAGCAAGGGACGAGGAACAAGACGGAAGACCGCCAGGCGAACGGAAGAGAACGAGCAGAGACGACACGAAAAAAACCGAGAGACAGCTTGGCGGTGCGAAGTCTCAGTTTGGCCTCTAGTTGAACAGAAAGAAGACAGAAGGAATAAAGCAAAGGTCGTGTTTCAGGAAAAAGACTGTTGCGGCCGGAATGTCTGTTTTTTGTGATCTTGAGAAAGGGTCACAGCTCTCCAACAGCATGCACCAGGGATGACGAGCTATCGCTCCCATTACGTGCGTCTGGATCGCTATTCCTGTGCGTTTTGCCGTCTCCTCTCCAGCTCACTTCTCAAAAACGAACAAAATCCATGGCGTGAGCCCTCAAAAAAGGAAGCGCCTGCGATCTGGGCTCGCCGCGCCTGCAGCAGCTACACAGCTGATTTGCCGTGTATGTACACCTCGAGAAGACACGCGTCACCGAATCTCGAGCAATTCTTGGACCGTTTTTTTTCACACACCTGCCTCAACGACAGACCAAGCCTGTCTGCGGCCTTGCTCTTCACGTTTAAGACAGACGCGTAAAGCTTTTCCCTCCTTCTCGGTCTTCCGACACGAGCTGCCGGCTTTCTCTGCAGTCATCTTTTTGCACGCAGTGTCAACTAAGGGACTGCGTGCTCGCCGTCTCCATGTTGGGCAGAAGAGAGACGATAAAACACCTTTTCCCGCTAGCCGCAAAGAGAGGAGGTGAGGCGGACTGCGTCAAAAAGCAGTGATCCTGTGTAGGAGCTGCATCGCTGCCGTCTTACGCACCGTTCTTTTGAAGACACCATAACTTCTCTTAAACTCAATCGTGTGCAGTACAGCCGTATAGCACGTGTTTCGAAAGAAAGGGATGTTTAGCCGGGATGCGAGACACAGTTCTTCACGGTTGCTGTTCACCCACTGGAGGGCTTTTACAAGAAGGCGAATTTCTTTTTATAACGAGGAAGAGAAACCATCTACACGGCGCAACGCCCCAAGCAGCGAGAGCAGGGACATAGGGAGAAGTTCGTGGCAGGTTTGCAAGCAAAGAGATGATTTTTCTCTCGAGGAGGCCGGAGAGAAATTGATACCAGCTGCCTCTGTTTTTCGGTTCTTTGAAGCGGCTCTTTTCTCACTCCTCTTCGGTTACTGCGTTTTCTTTCGCCTGGCTTCCACACACGCGGCGAGGCCTCAAAGGGTGTACTAACCGCTTCCTTGTTTCTTCCTCGTCTCCTCCCCTTTACTCTTTGGAGTGACGAGCTCTGAGTTGTCTACGCCTCCTCCCGTCCTCGCACATTCGTGTGGTCTTCCACGGGAAAAGAGCGAGGAAGAGAAAGAGAAAAAGAGGGTGAGAAAGAGAGAAAGTGGCAGCCAGAAAAGGAGAGAAAGCGAAAGAAGCAGAGAGGAAGAAAGCGAACGAGAGAGAAAGTGCCTAAATTGTCAGAGGCTTGGACAGCAAGCTTGTTAACTGAATTTTTGGAAAGCTGCACGCGGCTCGAATCCGACTCGCCGACTTACTGCCAATGCCCATATTCCACAAGTACACTGCGACTAGAAAGCGTTACGCGTGACACGGCTCGGGGGACCGTCCTTCGAGCCTTCTGCCCGGTGTATGTACACCTCTCGGCGCACTGGGAAGTGCCGGCGACCTGTGCGTCTCCTTTTCACGCATCCTTCTGGCAGAAGCACCCCAGAAAACCCGCAAGTTTTATTTTCGCGTGCTCGGTGCGTTTGCCCACTCCGACCGCTGGTCGTCTCACACAGAGGAAACAACGCAAACTGCCACGAAGAAAAACTCGAGAGAAAAGGGACTAAACAAGATGGAAAAGCGCTTGTGCCCAACTGCCGAGGCACTCGTCTGCATGCACTTTAGTGGTGCTCAGCGTCTCCTGAGTGCTCGTGGAAGTGCGGCTGCTGTTGCAGCGCCGGAGCAGTGTGAACCTGAAAAAACAAGTCCACATCCAGGATACTCACATGTGTCGTTGATCCGCCATATACTCCTACATTTGACTCTATAGACACACAGATATGTATATATATATATATGACACATATATGATATTTATATATACACAAACATATGTACCTCTGATTCTACTTTTATACGGATGAGTGTGGAGGGAGATGAAGCCATTTCCCTTTCATCCGGTGTCGTTCGTATTGTTTTGGTTTTCGGGGACTGCAAGTCTTGTCGTCGTTCTCTTCTTGAACGACGGGCCGAGGGCGCGGATCCCTTTCCCGAGACAGCTTTCTTCCCGCGCCTCTCTGCATGCATGCCTAGCTTGTCACAAGCTGTGCACATGTACATAGTTACCTCTCTCGCTATCTAACGCTACATGTATACTCCTTCGCATCCACCTCCCTCAATCTCCTTGCACATCTGTCTCTCGCTATCTGCCTTTCTATCGATGCCTACCTCATCTCTCTGCATGCGCCTCTCACTCACTCTCTCCCTTTAACGCTTCTAGCCGAGAGGCGCCCTTGGTGTCTGTTTTCTTACCTCGAGCGTTCCCGGAGTTGAGACTCTGTTGAATTGTCGGAAGACGAAGGGGAATTGGATGCCTTCGTATTTGTTGACGAGGTACTGCTCTCTGAGCTTGAAGAGAAAATCTTTCACTTCGTTCAGAGTGAACGGATGGTCCAAACCCCGGTAGCAGTACCTTGCCTCGTAAGTCATCAGCGAGATCTTCAGACCTGGACGCTTCCCAGGGTTGTGGAACGCCGAGAGAATGCGAAATTTAGCTGAAAACAAAACAAACACAGAACGCACCTTGACCAACAAACGGAACGCTCCTCAAAACAACAGATGATGCAAACAACAGTGCCTAGGATATATATATATATATATTCTACACACATATTCACGTAAATTCACATATACCCATATATATATATATAGATAGATAAAGCGCCGCTTCGTAGAAAGAGACGCATCTGGACGCTTGGTTCTTCCTTCTTTACAGGCCATGGTTTTCCTGTTTTTTCTTCGGGAAAGCTGGACTACACCCATTTTTTCTTGGGAACGCATGCACCTACCCATATGTAGATGCGTGTTCAACAAGCAAATGCATGCCGATATCAAGTGTGAATCACGAAACACATACATCTCATATATAGATGTGTATGAACATGCACATGTATACACGCGTGCGCGTAACAGAACCGAGTATGTGCGTGCACTCGAACGGCACTGCGCATTGTCTGGGAGAGAGCAAACCTCCGAGGCAAGGCGTGAAAGAGCCAGACACACAAGAAGCGAGACGGGAGGCTGCAGGCGAGAGGAGAACAAGAAGAGAAAGAGACAGGAGAGAAGGACATATCAAGGAAGAGGGTCATATAGAGAGAAGCGGCGACTTACGTGAGTTTAGCCAGTAGCGGTCAAGTCGCTCCTTGGGGGGAGGGTCTACACAGGAAAAGGAAAAACGGTGCAAAGAGAGAAAGACAAATGTCAGGAAACACTGTCGACTGTCCTGACGGCTGCGATGGGTGGCGCGAGAAAAAAAAAGAAAAAGCGCAGAATTATCCATTTCGTCCTTAAGGACGCCCCCTCACTGGAATGTTTCTTTTGTGTGGCTACACCACATAGGCAAGTGCATGACGAGAGACGAAGTCGAATCGCCGTCTACAACCGCACGAATTCCGATCCACGCACATGTATCCATACATGCACACTCTATATATACATACAAATGCAAATATACACATATATATATATATATATGCACGTATACATTCATAATTATAAATGTGTAGAGATGCATGGATGTCTTTCATAGATCCTGTTTGGTCCGAAGTCTTGAGTGTTTTTCCACGAGCGGCCAGGAAGCCTGCTTTCTTCCACAGCTCGGGAGACCAGCAGATGCGTTTCCTGTGTGCAGTGTGAGACGAGAAAGAGAACAGGACGACTCGCCGGTTTCCTGTCTTCCCTCTTCACCCCGAAAAGGCTAGCACTCCGGTCCCATCTCTTTCTTCTCTGCCACTGTCTAGGCTTCTTCCGCCTGCGTTCCAGAAAGTTTTTCTTCGTTTTCGCCTGCGCGAGCGCATGCAGTCTCTCACCGAACACGCGGCTCCACCAGATGAACAGGGCGAAGGCTGCAGCGGAGGTCCAGGCGTTGCCAAAGAAGAAAAAACTGCGGTTTGCGAACTGCGCCTCCCAGAACTGTTTCCACACGGGTTGTCTGAGGAAGTTGGGCGGCTCAATCACCCAGAGCGGTTGGAGGATCTCCTTCATCGGAACGTTCCGCTCGAGGGCCTTCGTGGCGACAGGAGTTGTGGCGTTTAGGCGAGGGCGCGAAGCCCGCAGGAAGGACGAGAAGAAGCGCGCAGAACTGCCGACACTCGCGAAAGAAGATGCGAAGACGGCAGACGCTCGGGCGCGGCTGGCCGCAGCCGGAAAAGCCGCAGAAGCCATGGTGGGAGGTTCACGGGTACAGAGAGGAAGGGAAACGGAGGGGAAGAGGAGGGGGAAGGAGAGGGGTGAACGAGAGAGACTGCTGAGAAGAAGGGAGAGGAGGAAGATGCGTTTTTCTGGGGAAAAGGAGCTGGGGATACGGAGCAGCACACAAGGGGAGAAAGAAAGAAGGACGAACTCAGAGAGAGACCAGAAAGAGGGAGGAGAGAGGAGCGCTCGGCGTCCTCTTGACGAGACCGAGGACAGGAAAGGATGGGAAAGAGGCAGGAGACACGATCCCGCCTTTTTTTCCACACGGAGAATTCCTTCGACTCCGCAAGAAGAGAAGAACATGTGCAGAGGAAGGCGAAACGAGGAGAAGTCACCTGGAGCGCCGCATGCGTGCTCTTTTCAGGTGTACATACACCGGACTGATACGCTGCTGGCGCTTCGTGCCGGCACCACGGCCCCGGCACACTGCAGCCGGAACGCGTATTTTTCTACAGATTAAAAAAAGCACCTTACTTTCCTTTTTCTTTCCTTTTTCATCTTTCCTCTTCTGCACTCCTGCCAGAGAAGTTCTTCTTTTGGTTTACTTTTTTATTCACGTCTTTGGCTCCAGGACTGTGCCTCGCTCCGTTGTCTCTTCGCCCCTCTCACATATAAGGCGTTTGTGCGGCCTCAATTCGACCGAGTCTCTCTAGCCCCCTTTTCGCGCTTGGGTGATAGAACGCACGCACCGCAACTGTCCTCTGTTGTCGAGCTCTGGTTTTCTCTTCTGCCCCGTGTTTCTGGACTGAAACGAACTTCCGAAAAGCGCTCTCCATCAAAAGCGAAGAGAGATACCAAACCGCGCCGAAACTCCCAAATCGCCTCTTTTTGCCGTCCTCGTCTTCCACGAAAGACTGTTTCGTCGGTACCTAGCCAACGTCGAGCCTCCTAATCTATACACAGTCCATAGACAGCGTCACTTCTGTTTCAACGAAAGCGTCCTTCTCGTCACCCAGCCCCAGA
Organism: Neospora caninum Liverpool; assembly: GCF_000208865.1. Taxonomy (NCBI): domain Eukaryota; phylum Apicomplexa; class Conoidasida; order Eucoccidiorida; family Sarcocystidae; genus Neospora; species Neospora caninum. The sequence continues at coordinate 3,249,294 of NC_018390.1, forward strand.
TTCTCCTCTCTCAGAGTCAAAAGATAGGCTCGCAGAAAAGACCGGAGTTTCCGCGCAGCGGCGAGTTGCAAAGAAGACCCGCCACAGGCGCCGAGGCTTTGAGCGGGGGTGTACATACAGCTGAGCGGCGCCAGAAAAACGGCGGAAACGGCGTGAACCGCCTGCAGGAGGGTTTTTCCAGGGGAAACTGCGGAAAGCAGAGAAGAAAGCAAGGGAAACAGTCGTCTTGGTAATCGGCTTCTTCTCCCAGTGGCGATTTGTCTAGGCGAGGCACACACTGCACGCGCGAGGTGAGCGACCGGCTGAGACGGGACAACTCTCCGGTTCTCTCTGTGTCGAGAGTTTAGGCGCACACGGCGAGTGTGTTCTGGGTTCCCTTGCGCCACCGAATGCGGGGACCGTCCTCAGGTTCATTTAATGTTTTTTTCGCGCTTGCTCTCCTCGACTACCTTTTCGGCTCCCAACCGTCGCTCATCTTCGGTCTTTCCCAACCTTTCTTTCCAAAGATGCCAAAGTGCATGATCTACAGCCCCGTCGCCGCGACGGAGGCACAACAGGACGCGCTCCTGAAAGACGCTGAGAAAGGTGAGAAAGTGGGATTTTCACGCGACTTTCTCCCAGATGAGAACGCGAAAAAACCCGAAAAAAACCTTTGGACGGTAGAAGACAAAACTCCAAGACGACCGTAGAAAATGTTCCCTCTCCGCTCCGGGGAGACACCGTGTCTCCCGTCTCGACATTTTCGTATGTACAAACACACACACACATAGATATATATGTAATCTATAGAGAGAGGCAGATTGCGTTCATGTGTGAGAGCATTTTTTTCTTTTCTCGCGCGCTCTGTTTCACTTTCTTTTGCGTTTTCGTCCCGTGGATCGACACGTTTGTGTTTCCTTCCCTCTCTCTTGGCCCCGTGTCTCTCCACGACTCACTTGGGAGAAACGTCTTTGGCGTTTCGTGTGTCTCTGCCTCTGTTGAGCTTCGCATTTCCTCCTTCTCCTGTGTGCCTAGTCGCTCTTCCTTCTGCGCTCTTCACCGCTCTCCGTCTCTTTTTGCGCCTTTTTCTGTCCCTCCGACTTCTTCCACTTTCGGTCTCTTTTTCGACCTCACACAGACACCCCCCCGTTCAGCGGAATTTCTGTCTGCGTGGCGTGTCGCGTCTTCCTTCTCCTGTTTCGTTTCGTGCTTTTTTTTTGTTCTTGCCTCCCGTTCTTCACCAGCCTGGCGATCCCCGACAAGCCAGTGCACGATTTTTGCGGGGAAGACTGTGTGTGTTTCCTCTTCCTTTGTCGATCTTTCTCTTCACTTTCCCCCGTTTCCTGCGCGCTTCCTCTCTCCTCTCCTCGCTAATCCTTTCCCGCCTCTCTGCCTCGCCGCTGCGACACAGTGCGCGCATTCTTCCTTCTTCAGCCCCCGTTCTTCTTTCGTCTTTCTCTCTTGTTCCACAAACTCTCGCTGTCCGTGTCACCGATGCGGAGAGACTCCCCCTGTTGATTATCGACGCGTTTGCTTGCGTGTGCCTCTTTGCCTTTCCCAGCGCTTGCGGAGGTCCTGGGCAAACCGATGAGCTATGTGATGGCAGGTTACGTCCAGACGGGGCTGATGCGCCTCGGCGGAAGTTCCGACCCGTGTGCGTACATTCGCGTCGCGTCGATCGGCGGCCTCAGCAGCTCTGCAAACAACAAAATCGCGGCCGCGCTGTCCGCGTCCTGCGAGAGACATCTCGGCGTCTCCAAAAACCGCATGTAAGACACACGCGCGTCTCTCACATAAAGCGCTGTAAAAGACAGCGTGGAAACGAAACTCGAAAACTCGTGGAAACGCGTTTCCCAACCTTCAAGCTCAGACACTGGAGACAAAGCCACGCTCTGTGATGCCTGTCTCTGGTGGTTTTTGTCAAAGTTGATAAAAGCCCGCGAGGAAGTGCGGAGGCGCGAAGCACGGGAAGAGTGAAGACGAGGTTTCCTCTCATGTGTTGGGTTTTCTTTCAGCTACACCACGTTCGCGAACAAGAGCGGCGCGGAGTGGGCGATGGGTGACCGCACCTTTGGCTAACCAGCTGAAACGTGAGGTTCTTGTAGACCTCTCGCGACGCGTTTTTGTGTCTTTGTCCTGCGGGCGTCCCGGAAACTGCACATGTAAAAGAAAAGAGACTCTCTGGTGTGAAATACAAAACGTCTCTCTTTCGGGAGCCTTTCGAAAGAAACGTCGCCCGGCGCGTGGCCGCGATCTACGGGGGGGGGGGGGGAAATTCCACACAAACCTGCATTAGAGGGTGGCACGCGCAAAAAAGACGAAAAAGCCAGTGGAGAAGACCTCTCAGCTGCCTCTCCCAGCAGACACTCAGCGGGACGCTTCTCTCTCTTCCTCTTTGCCCTTCTCCCTCTTTCCCTTTCTCTCTTCCTTTTTCGCCTTCTCTTTCTTCCTCCGTCTCTCTCTCCTTCTCTTTCTTCCTCTGTCTCTCTCTCCTCCTCTTTCTTCCTCCGTCTCTCTCTCCTTCTCTTTCTTCCTCCGTCTCTCTCTCCTTCTCTGTCTTCCTCCGTCTCTCTCTCCTTCTCTTTCTTCCTCTGTCTCTCTCTCCTCCTCTTTCTTCCTCCGTCTCTCTCTTCCTTTTCCCCTTTCCCGCCTCTGTCTTCCTCTTTCCCTTTCTCTTATTCTCTTTCTTCCCCCGTCTCTCTCTTCCTTTTCCCCTTTCCCGCCTCTGTCTTCCTCTTTCCCTTTCTCTTATTCTCTTTCTCCCCCCGTCTCTGTCTCCTCTTTTCTTCCTCTGTCTCTCTCTCCTCCTCTTTCTTCCTCTGTCTTTCTCTCCTCCTCTTTCTTCCTCTGTCTTTCTCTCCTTCTCTTTCTTCCCCCGTCTCTGTCTCCTCTTTTCTTCCTCTTTCCCTTTCTCTCATTCTCTTTCTTCCTCCGTTTCTCTCTCCTCTTTCTTCCTCTGTCTCTCTCTCCTTCTCTTTCTTACTCTATCTCTCTCTCCTCTTTCTTCCTCTGTCTCTCTCTCCTTCTCTTTCTTCCTCTGTCTCTCTCTCCTCTTTCTTCCTCTGTCTCTCTCTCCTCTTTCTTCCTCTGTCTCTCTCTCCTTCTCTTTCTTCCTCTGTCTCTCTCTCCTCTTTCTTTCTCTGTCTCTCTCTCCTCTTTCTTTCTCTGTCTCTCTCTCCTTCTCTTCCTTCCTCTGTCTCTCTCTCCTTTTTCTTCCTCTGTCTCTTCTTCTCTTTCTTTCTCTGTCTCTCTCTCCTTCTCTTTCTTCCTCTGTCTCTCTCTCCTCCTCTTTCTGCCTCCGTCTCTGTCTTCCTTTTCCCCTTTCCCGCCTCTGTCTTCCTCTTTCCCTTTCTCTTATTCTCTTTCTTCCTCCGTCTCTCTCTCCTCTGTCTTCCTCCGTCTCTCTTGTCTCTCTCCTGTTTCTTCCTCTGTCTGTATCTCCTCCCTTCTCTGTTTCTCTTTTGAATGGAGTGGGCATCTGATCAGACAACACGCGCCGCGTAGGTGCTGTGGCAGATTTTAGTTTCCGGCCTGCGATCATGAGCAACCGAGAAACAAGCCTCCCGAGAAAGAACTCGATTCTCTCGCTTGTAGGCCGTCATAGCCAGGACACGCCCTCGGCGACGCCATCGCGGCTCTTTTCTGTGCTTCAGCTGCAGCGCTTGTGTGCGTGCTTGATCCTGAGTTTGCGAAGCACTCGCTAAAAGACGAGAAAGACCGAATTGCACGCGGCCTCAGAGCGATTCGCCAAAGGCCATGAACGGCCAGAGAACGCGCGTTTTCTCTCTTCCTTCAAAAACGCCTGAGAGCTGCCGCGCGTCCGACGTGAAAAGACGCAACGCTTGAGCAAAACTGAAAGCGCGGCGTCTCCCAGAATTACGCAGACGCGGGCGAGAGAAGTGTACATACACCCGGGAACGAACAGCGGGAGTTGGAGATCGGCGAGCCGTGCAGCGACAAAGACACTCCAGGCGCGCGAACCGTCGGGAAGCGCACCAAACATGTGTACCATGGAACCCTGCGGTTTCTGAAACGAAGAGGTCGAACCTCCCTCGCAAATGGAGAAGTTGTCAAAAAGCTGCAACTGCATAGATCGACAAAAACATGTTCTCGAAACGCCTCACAAACACACGCACAGACACGATTTGGAGTGTTCGGTTTGAAAGAAAGGAAGGGGCGTTCCCTCGCGAATTCATCCTTTCGGCTGTGGAGAGACGCTGGCTCTTCGCCGGCTCTCTGTGCGACGAAGAGCCTCCGTCGTTTGAAACGCTCGTCTCTCGCGCGTCTTCGCACCTTCTCTTCGTCCCCAGCATTGCGTGTCGAGCACGTCTGACGCTGAGGAAAAGATGGCCTCTCTCACCGCTTTCGCCTCTTTGTCCCCATCCCTTAAAATCTCAAAGCTCCTGCCTTCTCGGGTCTGCGTCACACCGTCCGTTGTGCTGTCGAAAACGCGCCTCTTCCCGCTCGCTTGGACCCATGGCGCTCGCAGAGACTGACGCCTCCGCGCTCTCCTTCCTTCGCGTCTGTGTGCACTCACTTCCATCTTTGCCTTCCCGTCCTCACTTCGCTGGAGAGAGAAGACGCTTTCAGGTGAAGACCGTAGACCCCCGCTCTAGACAAATTTCCAGCTGTCCATACACTCGGCCAAGTGGCGACAGAAGAGACGTCAAGTGAGACGAAAGAAAAGGCGCGAACCAGGAAAGCCCAAACGCGGGATGAGAAAGAGGGAAAGAAAAAGATGCGGGGTGGACACGCAGAGCGAAGAGAAGAGAGAAAGGAAAAGTCTGCTTTCAAAGGAGTTCGACATTCTCTTCGTCGAAACGCGGCGGCGCCAGCCGGGGGATCTGCCGAAATCACAAGAGTCCACACGCGCCGCTGCATGCAGAGGCAGCCTCTCTTTTACCGGCACACGCACACACCAGACGCCAAGCCACCTCCCTACCTTTTTCCCAACTGAAAGGAGGCAGGAGACACACTTCCGTGTCTCGGCCCTCGCCATCACCTCAGTTTGTGCCTTGCACTCGAAACAAGTTGTGTCTACCTTGACAGATTTCTGCCTACAAGTCTTCCCCTCGTGTGGAACGCCCATGTGACGAAAACTCTCTCCTTCCTGCGTGCGCCTCCATCTATACAACGGAATAGACGGATTCTGGTTGGCCCACCCTACCCACTCTATAGATTACATGTAGTATATGTAATGCATGTATTCTAGCGAATTGTTTTCTTACAGAAAAGTATATATATATATATGTAGACATGTATATGCCACAAGCGTCTGTAGCGACACTCCCTTCTCTTTCGTCTCACTGACTCTCCCCACAGATGTACTTTTTCCCACGAACCCACGCGCAAAGCCCAGACTCTAGATACACATATATATACATAAATATATACACATATATATATATATACATAAATATATACATATACATATATATATATATATACATATACATATATATACATATATATATATATATATAGACAGTGCCTGGCAGCCGAAAAACTGTTGTTTTTTTCGTGACCCTCTGAGAGGGAGCGTCGCGTGGAAAACGCACAGGCTCGTCGGAAGAGGAGGAAGCCGTTGTTCGCGGGTGCAAACCGGAACCTCCGTGGACAGCAGTTTCCCGCGAGCTCACGTGCGATGGGAACAGCGGGCGTCCTGCGTCTTCAAATTCGAACTCGTCTTCTTCCTTCCGTTTCGGCGAGCGAGAAGCAATCCCTGAGTTCGCGCGTTGCCCGCCTGCCGCGTTTCCGTAAGTCATCAGCGTCGGCGCGTCTTCTTCGTTCTCGTCCTGAAAAACGCATGCAGAACCAGGCCCGAAAAACTCCCTGCCGCGTCTGGATGCCAGCGTCTGACGCGCTTCGTGATCGGCAGAGAAACAAACTGCCGACGGTCGCGTCAACACACGCACGCAAGGCGCGGCGCGCCGTCTCACGCATCGACGCAGCTTCCCATCCAAACTTGTGGAAGAAAAGTGTGCGCGCCTTTTCCAATGCTGTGGATAGAGAGAAATCGGCAAACAGAGCTATCTCTTCATGCATAATGATCTACAGCGGTGAAGCGTAAGTTCAACAGGCGAAGAAGGGAGACAGCGAAGAACCTCAGAGACAGTACACCAAGAGAAAGAGAGAGAGTAAGACACACAGACACACACTGACACACAGCTGCATACACAAAAGATATACATATGTATATACATATGCATTCGCATGTATGTAGAGAGAGACAAATGGAAGCTACAGATAGTAGGTAGACGCGCCGAGGCGAAGGCGCTGAAACCGTGTACGCGCACGAACCTGTTCGGCCTCGATGAATCCGAGTTCGGGTTCGTATTTGGATCTGTCGCCGAGCTCCTCGCCCCGTCGACCTTCGCCGGCTTCCTGGTCCAACCAGCTGCCTGGCCCCGCCGCGGATCCGCCCACGAGGCCGTAGGAGACATTTGCGAAGTTGTCGAAGCCTGCGAAAAGAAGCGCGGGCGAGAGGAGATGCACAGCGCGCGCGTGCAGAAAAGACGAGCGAGAGAGGAAGCGTACTGCAGAGGAGAACGGGCGGCGAAACCGACAGGAAACGGGAAAAAAAAAGACGGAGGCGACAAGCGAAGCTAGGCCGTACGGAGAGGTTGCGCGCACCTGCGTTCCGGAAGAACTTCTTCAGCTTTCCGGTCTTGGACAGGTAGTTGATGACGATCATGACGACGACGATGAAGAGAAGGAGGAGCAGCACAGTCTTCCCTCCGCGACTGACGGGGGAGTGCGCTGGACAAGGCACCGCTACCTTCTCGGGCATCCAACCTCCCTCGCAGACGTCGCCGGGAACCTGAGGGGAGACGCGCAAGTGTCAAGCAAACCTCTCTTCACGCCTTTCCTTCGGGGGGTTCTCCTCCCTTCTTTTCTCTTCTTTCTTTTGCGGACTGACTTTTCGGTACGCGGAGGTGTAGAAGAAGGAGGAGGAAGTGCAGGCGGCGGCTGCAGCCGCGTCGTTCTCGTCTGTGAACTGCGCAAGACCCGTCGCGGTCGCCGCAGCGGCGGCGGCGGCGTCAGTCGCGACGCACTGCGTCGATCCGATGGACCGTGCGAAGCCGAATTCGCACTCGTAATCCTCCATGGTGCACGGACAAACCTGGGAAAAACCCACACATTCGGGAAATGTGTTGCGAAACGCGCGCAGAGACACAGCCTAGGTACTGTCACACACACATCTGCGCAGGCAGATAAAGAGGCACATTCTGAAATGTACATATACATATATATATATATATATATATATATAGATATATATACATATGTATATATGTATATATATGTAGATGTTTATGGATAAATAACGAGATAAAAAAGCCTTCTCTGTCTTTAGCTAAGATACACTAGCATGCACATGTGGACACGAAGGTGAAAAAAGGCGGCAGGGTATTTACATGGACAGAGCGTTTCCGTCTTTCAGCAGGTGTATGTCTCCATTTCGAGAGACGCAGATGTCGAGAGTCGCCGATGCATAGAGAGTGTGCCTTGTCGCGCCCAACACGGCCTTCCGGGGGTTGTCCACGAGGCTACAACCGCCAAGGAAAGGAGCGGCAGAGAACAGCGTGGAGAGAGGGAAATCGAGAACACGCTTACCTTGGAAACTTTCGGCCGATCAAAGTCGCGACCGTTGAAGCACTCGCTAGTCTGCTTTCTTCGGGTGTACGTGATGTGCTTCCCCAAGATACACTTCTCTCCTCCGGCACGCCCGTCTGTGAAAGAATGCCCCACAAAATCAACCTCCAGCATGCAAATGCATATATATATATATATATATATTTGTATACAGATTTGTGTTACACGCGTGTATACATAGCGAACACAATTCCTCTCTCTGTCCGTCATGACATATATATATATATATGCTGTATATATATATATATACATAGAGAGAGAGAAAGCTTCATCTCCCTCTATACAATAGACACGCATATATATGCATGGATACGTGAGGAAAGAGAATTTCCATGTCCTTTTCTCCCGTTCCGCTTTGACCGATTCGCCTTTTCGCACCTGACGGGCTCCATGTCTCGTAGTCGCTGCTGACGGAGTCAGCAGCCCAGATGCCTTTGCACTGCTGCTGATTCAGCGCGTTGAAGTCGAGGTGGAACAAGACACCTGAGAACGCATCACCACGCGGCATGGCATGATCACGCCTTCATTTCGTTTTTCCCAAGATCTTGTCGCAAACACAAAAGAACCTGCGCTCCCCCACGAGTCTTCTCTTTCTTTGTCGCTCGCTCTATCTCTGTCTGGTCCCCCCGGCCGCGGTCGTCCCTTTCACGCCTCTTCCTGCAAACTTTGGCAGAGAAACCACCACGCGAGGCACGAACCACGCTCGGTGTCTGCCCCAGCCCCTCCGTGAGCAACGTGGATTCTGCATTTCTTCCTCGCGGCAGGCCTCGCTGCCTCTAGAGAAAAAAGATCATCTCCCGCTCTCTTCTCAGCTCTGTCCATCTGTCGGCTACGCCTCCCGGTGTTGTCTCTCTGTGTCTGGTCTTGTCTGCTGCCTGTGCGTTGGAAATGCCTGTCTTTCGCGCAAAACGTCACCAAAAAAATCGCTGGAAATCGGTGTCGGCGCTAACCTGCAGTGTCTTGTTCTCTCTTGCCGTAGAGGAGAAACTCGACACTCGACGCATTCGGCTCGATCACGATGTTGTCGACGAAGAGCGGCGAGGCGCCGAGCTCAAAGTCGTACCAGCTTTGCCCCTCGTTCCAGCTAAAGACCACCTGCGGGAAAGAGCCGCAGAAAAGAGGGAACCCAAGTAACCGAAACGCCCAGAAGGCCGCGGATTCGCACGCACCTTGGAGGGGAATCTGTCTCTTTTCGCCCCCTTTTGAGCCCAGAAGGCTAGCCGGAAGCGACAAAAAGAGGCGAACCCCGTGCGCGAAAACGCAGGAGAAAAAGCGATCGCGGGGAGGAACAGACGAAAAGACGAGTCGCAACGGGACAAGGCAAAAGCTACAGTGAGGGGCGAGGTGGAGACTGCGGGCCCGAACAGGACGACAATTCGAGACAGAGGAGAGCGAAATCCGTCGCAAGGCGTGCGCGACAAGACGAGTCGACAGGGAGGCAGCAGCATCTGGGGGGGAAGAAGGGAAAAAAGAGGCCACTGGACCGTTTGAAACCCAACAGATATACAATACAGTGGAGAGAAGTGCGCCGCAGAAGAACACACAGCGAGACAGGGGGGAGAAGGAAAGAGACGCACTTGATTCGTTTTCTTTGTGTCATCCGCCATGACGAGCAGCCCGCCGTGATCGCCCATTTCGTAGATGAAGGCGCCTTTGTGGGCTTCAATCCACGTTACTCCGCCATCGCGAGAGAGGTAAGTGTTCGCCTGAGAGAGGACACACCGAGCGACACAGGCAGCGTCCGTTGAAGAAACAAAAGAGCCTCTTCTTTCTCCGGAGCTCGCCGAGTCCGCGCGAACGCAACGCCACGCTTCTCGCCAACGCCCGCTCACACGCTCTACCTCCCACTCTTCCTCTCTTCTCTTCTTCCGTTCTCTCTCTTTTGTGTCTTTTCCTTTCTTTTGATCTCTCTCCCTTTCGCCCTCTTTCCGTCGCCTTCCCCTCCGTCTCTCTTCTCGGGTGTCTGACCTCGTCTTTTTCGGGGCGAAGGTAACTGCCGACATTCCCTGTCCCCATGATGATTCCGACGGCGTTTTCGACGGAGTAGAAGGGCGCGAAGTCGCTGAAGCGCGTGATGCCGTTCAGGTGAAGCCAGCAGCGATCCGGGGGACAGTCGATCTTCTGGCCACGGCTGTCCACCCTTGGCGCCTTCAGGTACGACCAAACTCCGCCCTTGTCGAAGGAGATGACGGTGCGGATCACCTCCTCCTGTCTGCTTCGCGTCGCGACGCTCCTGTGCTTCTTCTCCAAGTCAACTTGCACGCCCTCCGCCTCTTCTTCGATCTCCTCCTCCGTCAACTTCTCGCCCGCAGCGTCCACCTGATTCTTCTCAGACGCTGCGCCTTCAGAGCCCGTGGCCGAGGCGTCGATCGTGTCTTTGAAATTCGCCAAGTACACCCCTTCCAGAGACAGCACTTTGTCGAACTCGCACTCGCCCGTGCTCGTTCGGATGTTGTTCGGCAGAGACAGAGAGTAACGCACACCCTTTGCGTCAGAAATATACACGTTCCCCGTGTCGCCTTTCTGTGCAGTGAAACAGAGGACGCGAAGGCGGAGACAAACGCAACGAAGATAAACGACGCAGCAGAAAGGAGAGAGAAACGTCCACACGCAAGGAACCACACAAACACACAAAGGAGTGGTGTTCGGTCTATTTTGAGGGATACGCATACACGCAAATACCCATATCTAGTTAGGCAGATGTGCAGCGTATGTACACTGTACTCTGCAGACAGAATATCGGTGCGACGGATTCGATAGAGCGCTGAAAACGGGCTGTGTGCGCGTGTGCCTGGTTGATCGTCTTTCCGGAAAGCCATCGAAGCAGCCGCAGCGATTTGCCTCGAGCAGGCTTAAACCCAACAGGCTTGGGCGTTTTCTTGGAAGAAAGAGGCGACAAAAATGCACTTCCGAGTCTGCGCAAGGCTCTGCCTCTGTGTGTGTGTCGCTGAAGCCTTACACTGCCGTGGCCGTGATTCACATGCAGCATAATTGCGTCCTCCGATGTGTCCAAAACCGTGTAACTCCTCTCCTCGATTTCCACGGGCAATTTCGCCATCTGCAGAGAACGCCAAAACCAACAGGAGACGTCGACCGAGAGTCTCTCCCGCCCTCACACTGACATATCCGCACGCCCTCATATATATATATATATATATATTTACAACGTAAACAAGTAAACAGGTGGATATGTATGTATATGGGTATGTACGTACACCTGCGAATATGCATAGAGACACAGAGGCTGTAGATAAAGAGGAATTCCAGACAGAGTCACACGCGTATACGGGCCTTGACATGATCAAGGTTTGTGTATACATGCATATACAATATATATATATATATATACATATACATATACATATTTCGGTACAAGCATCTATTAATATACGGACAGTTAGGTAGGTGAAAGCTGGAAACGAAGACAAGAAAGCACCGGAGACGTCGGATCGGTCCTGCTCGTCAACGGCCGCGACGTCTCTCTGCTTGCACAGAGTTACTCCCCGACCAGAAAGAGAACAAGGGACGAACAAGAGATAAGGAAGGAGAGAACAAGAGATAAGGAATGCGAGACCAAGAGATAAGGAAGGAGAGAACAAGAGACGAGGGAGGGGACATACCTGGAACGACTTGCCTCCGTCGGTGGAGACGAGGAGAGAGACCGTTTGCTTGCCCGCGTCTTTGACTTTCGCCACAAAGAAATATCCGTTCGACAGGAGGAATTTGTTTCCGCGGTAAACCAGGCGCGTGATTGTTGCACCGAAATCCGGAGTGTACATCAAGTCGACATTTTTTGACTGAACGGAGAGAAAACGGAAAACGCGTCGCAAGACGCAGTCGATACATACGTTCACGCAAAACGAACATGTCATTTCCTTCTCTAACTCAGGACCTCTCTATCTGTGTTTGTCTCCTCCCTGTGTTTGTTTCTCTATTCCTCCCTCTTTTTATCTTTCTCTCTACTTCTCTGTCTCTCTTCTTCTCTCTTCTCTCCCCCTTCCTGTCTCTTCTCTCCCCCTTCTTCTCTGGGGCTCTTGGGAGTGTCCGTTTTTGCGTCCCGTTTTCCCGTCCTTACCCATCCGCCGTATCTAGGCTGGTCGCCGGACCGCCCGCGGTGCTGCGTGAAGAAGATGTGGTCCGTATTTCCGAGCTTCTTGTCGCCCCAGGAGAACTGGACGACGTAGTCGGCGACGAGCTTGAAAGATCTGCCGAGGTCCCGCGTGTAGAACAGCTGGTGGTTACAGTCCTGCTGGATGGTGCGCGAGGTTCCGGAGCCGCCGCTAGCGTAGCAGGCGTCAGTCCACGTGGACAAGATCGCGAACTTGGGCCGCGTCGGATGAAAGTGGAAGTTGTGGATCGTGTTCTTGTACTTGAGGCGCCGAAACGTCGCAGCACTGTCTTCGGAGATGAAGTGGTTCCGCTTCGACCCGACAATCAACACCACGCGCTTGTCCACCGGCGAGACGATGATCGAATCGACCGCCACGGCTGCCGAGCTCCCTTCCGACGGCTTCAACAAATCCGTGATTTCGGTCCACGACTTGCCGCCATCCTGCGAACGGTACAGCCGGCCGCGCCGTGTCTTGAGCAGAATCGTGCGGTGATCGACGCCACACCACTGAATGTCTTCGATGTGACTGTCGAAGGAAACCTCCGAGACGGAAACTGAAGACAACGCGGACAGGAGACAGCGGACAGGAGACAGCGGAACGCGAGCGCAGATATACCCACCCTTGTCTGCGGAGGATAGAGGAGTGGGACTCCTGATTAACATCTTGATGCCTGCGTTTACCGGATCCAAGTCAGTGAACCCCACGTAGTGATACAACAAAGACAGTCAGGGGGTAGTCGGGGATCCTGCAGAGCGCCCAACCCGAGAGAAAGGACGAGAAAACGAGAGAGCGAGAAAGCGAGGCGTACACCAAAAGAGAGACCAGCCGACACACAGACAGACATGGAGAAAGGGGAGAGCAGAGAGGAGAAGCGCGTAAAGAGGCGAGGAACGACGCCACAGGACGAAGGCTAGATCGCCATCGAAAGAGAGAGGGACAACGAAAGGAGAAGGACAGCACAGCAAATCTGTCAGGCTTCCAACGTCGTCCTCCTCTTTCCCCCACAGGACAGGGCTATTTTCCTGTTCCCGACAAATCGGTGTGAACAGCCTCGACGTCGCGGCACCGAAGCCATCCAGAGCCCGTACACACGTGCCTACGCCCATGTTTAGACGCACACGCAGTACAGAAGGGCGTACAGGTAGGATTCTAGTTTGGCGAAAACAGCGGAGATAGACACACAACCGTGTTTCCGCGCCGCTGCCGACGCGGAACAAGACGCATCGCCACTTTTGTTTCGCGAATAACGTACCTTTCTTGTTCGCGTACGCAGCGGCGTCGGTGACGAGGACACCTCTGGGCACGGGACGCCCGAGGGAGTCTTCCTTCGAGAAAAGATTCGGAAGCACCGGACAAAAAACTGCCAGAAAAGCGACGAGAACGGCGAGTTTCACGCCGGCCGCCGGGCGGCGTGCGAAGCTGAGCGCCATGGGGGAGAAAAAAGGGAACGCCCACCCAGCAGGGCTTGAAAGAATACGAATGCGAGGGGTACACCAGAGAACGCGTCCTTCCTGATCCTCTTTCTGGAACAGGCGAGAGGCGTATCACCAGACGAAAAGCGACTGCTGGACAAGACAAAGGTGATCGGAGACCGCGCTCACTGAAGAACGAGACAGAAGTCAACGACAATGGAGGCCGCCATGCGGTGTGCACGCGGTGTACACACACCCGAAAACGGGCGGGAGTCGAGGCCGGTGCGTTTTTCCGTCTTTCGGTGAGCAAAGCTCCTTTTCTCTCTCGTTCCTCGGGCGCGTCTCCTCTTTCAACTTCAATGGAGCCAGCGCGGAGACAGCGAAGCGTCAGTCGAGAGTGTGCTTCCGGACAGAACGGGCGAGGAAGACAGTGTGCGGCTGCGAATCAGCCGAGCGCGAGGCGAGAGACACGCGGCACGAGAGAGAAAGGAAACCTAGACGAAACGCAGAAACAAGAGAGAGACAGACTAGCATGCACAGATACACTTGGATTTCTTCGACGTTGCGGTGTTACAGGTCACATCTGGGCGGTGCGCGGTTGCCGAGGGTCAGGCGACAAAAGAGAAAGCGTTCAGACACAGAGAAAGCGAAAGCAAGAAAGTGGAATTGTGTGAAAAGCCAAGGGCAGAAATCTCGCCGTTTTCCGGCGCTTGCATCGGCGCGAGAGGCAGCAGGCCTCGTGCAAAGACATGAGAGGGAGCGTCGATGGGTGTTGGGAACGGAACCAAGTTCTTTGCGCGAGGGCGGGAAAGTTGGAAACTTCACGTTTGCCGAGCACTGACTTCTCGAGACAGTGTTGTACGCGTGCCTCGCTTCAGAAAGACAAGCTTTTTCCGAGGACGAAACCCGGGAAGTGTGCGACGCACCGCGTGTGAGCGCAGGAAAGAAGTAGAGCCTTGGCGTCACGACCCCGAGAAGGACAGGATGGGAACTCTCGGCCGACAAAAAGAAGGAAGAAAAGCGCAGAAAAAAGCAAAGACAGCCCGCGCGTCTCCCCCCCCCCTCCCCCCGGGAAGAGGCGCGCGACACGGCGGCGCTGAGAAAAGAAAAGCGAGCGACTTGCACAAGACCACTGTGTGTCGCGAGGCCCCAGAAGAACCGGCGCACAAGATCTCCTCAGCAAGAGCACGAAAGACCGAAAACGGCCAAGGCTGGCCGAGGAAAAGCGAAAACGAGAAAGGGAGCGATTCTGGGAAGCCGGCGCGCGTGCTGGTCTCTCGGCTTCTGCCTTCCTTGTCCGAGAACGGGGGGTGTGCGAGGCGCAGGCGACAGCCGACCGAAAACGGAAAACACAAAAGGGTGCTCTCTTGCAGTGTACGTACACTGGCCACAGGTGGAGAGCGCTCGATGTTGTCCAGTTTCCGGCCGTCGAATCCGCTGGAGAAACTCGACAAAGGAAGGAAAGGAGGGCGCCGGGAGGTGTGCGCGGCCCAGCCGCACAAAGCGGAAGTGTTTCGTAGGCACGCGACGTGGTACAGGAGGCGTCGTTTGCAGAAATGCAGGCACGAGAGAAGCGCGGAAAGAGTCGAGTGAGACTCCCCAAAGCGCAAGAAACCCACGCAGGGTGTGTGCACGTGTCCCCGACGCTCTCGTCTCGCTTGTCTAGTTCTCCAGCGGATCGCTGATTTTAGCAGGGGGATCGGCGAGAGGAAGCGGGACGGTGCCGGGGCATAGAACGGCGACAGGCGGGGCTCTTGCTCCAGTGGAAGCGTCTTTCCTGTTTCTAGCATTGGAAGGCGCTGGCGCTTCACAGAGTGTCTGAGAGCTCCTGCTCGTCGCTACTGGAATGGCCGTTTCCTCCAACACGACGGCTCACGAGGAAGCTGTGGCGAAAAAGCGTGGAGAGACCCCTGCTCAAGTCAACGTTCAGAAATGCAGGATTCACCTTTTGGCTGCTGGGTTCTCTGCGTCCCCCATGCAGGCCAAGGCGTGCACAGGAATCGCATGTTAACCCCGTCTAAGAAGGCAGATCGTTGCGTCAGAAACTGCGAAGCAGAAGAAGAGAGCGAAGCGTCTGTGTCTCCACAGAAGCTCGTGTTTCCCTAAGTTTGCGCCCCATGGGAACAGGTTAAGAACCTGCGCGCTGCGGTGTTTAGACGCAAAGATACTTTCCTCTGTTTCTTCCCGGGGGTGCGTTCCAGAAACAGTGCAACGCTGCCGTGGGTGTGCGTCAGTTGTTGCACAACGCTTAGCAGAGCGTGAGGATCCTACACCCCTCCTCGTGTTTGGTGTGCCCAACCCCTCAATCGCGCAAACGTAGCTCTCGCCAGGTGTCGTGACGAGTCTCAGTCTCCTGCCGGTCTCCGGTTCTTCCCTCGAATAAAGCGAGCGGACGTAGCGCCTACGGAGACACACACACTTGCGTCGTACAGAGGACGAAAAAACCGAGGATCCGAGTGAAATGTGTGAAGAACAGACAGCCTGCGGTCTACGGTACACAGCCAGTCACCGAAGGAGAGGAAAACACAGCCTTCTGCCCGAGAAACGCCCGCGTGAGAGGCAAACGATTCCTGTTCAAACCTTCCACGTCAGGCACAAACGCGCATGCACTCCAGGGGAAGTCCCGAGAAGTCGATCGCGTTTGGCCTTTTCGAATCGCTGACATCCCACAACGGCGCCCTCCCACTAAACCCTCATCAATATATATATATAGTATATATATATATATATAGTGTGTGTGTGTGTGTGTGTGCCGTGGTTCATTGTTTAGTTGCACCAGCGTGTATTCTGTACATACGTATCGTGCATAGATACAGGCATATATATAACTTTTTGGATACGTACACATGCATACAAACGCGCCTATGAATACGAAACACGTGAATATATATATATATATATATATCACTGTGCGGCTGTGTATGTTGCGTGGTGTTTTGGCGGGACGCTGCTTGATGCTCCGTGCAGTAGAGAGTTCTGGAGAGAAAAAGAATTGTGAAGAGTGTCGGCCGTCGAGAGCGGCAGAGTCGCCGAGAAGCGATTTGCCGAGATGCATGCGCGTCGTTTGCTTCACGTCTTTGCCAAGATGAGATCCTTTTCGAGCGTTTCCGCCCCAATGCACAAAAGTTTTTCCAGAGTTCGGAGGCTCGACGAGCGAGAGGCGCTGAAGGCAGAGCCGTACACCAGAAAACCCCACTGCATGCGCGGCAGAACCCACCCCGTCTCCTTGTTCTTCGCTTTGGAAGCCTGCGTGTTCGGCACTCAGTTTCGCGTTTCTTGAAACACAAAACGGCGCGCGTATGGAGAGACCCGAACCAGTTCCGCCTCGCAAGTGTTTCGCGTTCGACTCCATTCAAAAGAGCACTCTCTTCAAAATCACACAGTCTTCTTTCCCCTCGCCAAACCGATCCTCTCTCCCCTTCGTCCTGACCTCTCTACTATCACACACACAGAAATATATATATCATATACCATAAATGTATATATACATATATATATCTCTATCCCGCGGAAGAATCGACAAAGAAGTAAGGAACATTAAAGGCAAGCGTCTCCTCAAGATGCTTGCGATCAAGCAGTTCGTTCCGCTTTTCCTGTGGCAGTCTCTTTTCTCTGAGCAGAAACTCGCGGGGCGACCGGGAAAAAACAGAGAAACGGAGAAACTCTCGACGCAAAAAGCATCACCCGCCAGCTCCAAACTCTTTCTCGCGCATGCGCGGCGCAGCTCGAGGCGGCGTCGGCGGACGAAGCTCAGCCATTCTCGAATCCCTGCAACAGGAAAAAATGCAGCAGACAGCCTCTCTCCAACTCCAATGCGCAGTTCTATCTCGGCACTCGACATTCAAGATACACACAACCAGATCTCTCTCTCTATCCATCTATCCATCTATCTACATCTGTCTCTCTCTCTCTCTCTCTCTCTATATATATATATATATATATGTCCATAGGCTGACACACGTATATATACATGGAGACGGGGCGAGAGAGAGAGAAAGCATGGCCTCTCTGTGTCTATTTCTCTGCATGCGTGCATCTGTCTCGGTGCGCATGCGTAGAAATGTGTGTATAGATGGATCTATCTGTAGGGCAGTTTTTGTCGGAGAAACGCACCAGGAGTTGTACTGGCAAGGAGCATTTGCGGGATAAATCAACTTCGGGATGACGGTCATGTCGCGTCTAATAAAGAGAAGCGCACCGGCGTTCTGGTGATGATTGCAGTAGTTCGTTGCTGAAGAGAAAAACGAATCAGACAAGATGAGAAACGAAAGGCGAAGGGTATCCGCCTCCACTTCACTTGCACCATCAGCTATATCTGCTGGCGACGACACGTGTCACTAGAGCGACAGGCACACGTCTACACGTAGATGTCTACGTATACCTACACATTTCTTGACGGATCTGCATACAGATACACAAATAGCTATAGGATTTACATGAATACACCTATACAGATATACATAGTTACCTTACAAATATTTGTTTACATCGAAAAAGATACGGCATTTTCTCACATAAGCACACACGGTAAGAGACGGAAGAACATTGGTAAGAGGAACACCTGACTCTCTCGGACAGCGGCGGCGTGGCGACAGTCTCACCTGAGAAGAGAGTGATCAGCTTGCCTCCTGCAAATCGCTCGAAACCGTCCATCACACACTCGTGTGCTCTGAAAAAACTCCACACATATATCTCAAGGGGAAACCATAGCCAAAGGCCCGCAAGGAACGGATTCTCCACAGACAAAAAACCTTCACAGAAGACACACACGTCTATACAGACACTTGCAGCAGAAAGGGAAAATGCCTTTAACCTATATACCTAGGTATTTATATATATATATATATTATATTGATGTATGAATGTATGTGCTGCGCATATAGACGCGATTTGGCCATCCAAAAAACGTGCATATTACATAAACATACGTGGATATACATATGTCTTTCTACTAAATGAATACACTCGCGACTCCAGATTTGTGGATCTCTGAAGTGCTCTCTCACTGCAGATCTAGTACAAGCATGTACAGCTTCAATTATTTGCATGCACGCGAACCGTTCTCTTCCCCCTTTTGCCGTTTGCATCGTCTGTACGATCGCGTTCACGTCCACGAGAAAAAAAGCTAGAGAGACGCTCCCTCGACTTGGTCGTCCCCCCCGTGAGTGACTGCGTCGTTCCTTGTCGCTGCTTGCCTGATGATGAGTTGCAGATCGTTTTCTGCGAGGAACCTGTGAACGCGGTCGGGACCGAATTTGTAGATTCTCCCTGAGCCGTCTGGATCCCGCACATCGTTTCGCACCACCCCCAACATGCTGTCGTTGTCTGTGGGATCTGACCACAGCAAATCCGTGACGCGTTGCTCCTGCATGCGGCAAGCAGACAGTGCGGCAAACCGGAAAAGATCGGAAAAGATCCGAACAGACGGAGACTTCAGACACCTCTTTTCTCGCGTTGCGGAGTCTCCGCGTTTCCACGCACGGCTCTCCTTCTGGCCTTCTTTCGAGCAGATGCACACTCCGCGCAGGGGTTCGCCCGCAGAAGCCTTGACGTGCGCTCATTCAGTCCCACGAGACGTGCAGTTTCCACTGACGAAGGCGCAGTCGCTGCATTCGCCAAAACGCCTTTGTCCAGGCATATACAGGCTACCCACAAACAACGCTGCTGAGAAGTCGGTAAACCCAGACCCAGACTGCCGAATTTTGAAAAACGTTCACATCTACAAGCGCACACATGCACATGCACGCAAATATAGACATGTACACATGCATGCAAATATAGACATGTGCACATGCATGCAAATATAGACATGTG
This sequence comes from Neospora caninum Liverpool, assembly GCF_000208865.1. NCBI lineage: Eukaryota > Apicomplexa > Conoidasida > Eucoccidiorida > Sarcocystidae > Neospora > Neospora caninum. The sequence continues at coordinate 3,268,267 of NC_018390.1, forward strand.
CACATGCACAGAAATATACCCACACCTACACACACGAATATTCTTGGTGTTGCATGTGGAGACACGCTTACGTAGACATTTTGGGGGACTTGAGCCACTTTGAGAGGGCGTTGAAGCGCGGCTAAATCCTCGACTGAGGAGATCGTTCCGCCAATCCCGCCATGGATGCACAAGATGGAATCGTCGATGATGGCAGCGACCGGGAGGTACTCAAAAACGAGGTTGAATTTGCGCCAGCAACTGCTCGGATCGAACGGGTCTTCACGCAGTCGGCGCTTGCACTCGTCTTGAAAGCCGTAGAGCGAATTGATTGCTGGATCCTCGTGGTTGCCTCGAAGCAGGTGAATCTGCCGGGGATACTTGGCCTGGAAGCAAGCAACGATCAAAGACACACAAACCGCACACACACACACATGTACAGCCACACACACGTACAGCCGCATATACGCAAAGACAGATATGAATACGTGAGTGATCTCCAGGCAGTCAAACCCTGAGAGACACGCTGCCACACGCGTAGGTGTACATACACCCGCACACACATACATCTCTATATATGTATATATCTACATATATATATATATATATATATATATATGGAGATGTGTAGATGGATTCCAAGGTATATTTCGAGATGTACGTACAGAGATATCCAGATTGATGCAGGTAGAGATATGGAGAAACTGGTCTTACTTTAAGAGCAAAGAGGAGACAGATGGTTTCCAAGCTGTTGAGACCTCGATCGACGTAGTCTCCGAGAAACAAATAATCGTTTGTGTCGATGTCCCCGACAACCCCGGCATTTGCGGAGCCAGGTCCGTTTTGCCCCAAGGCGGCAGACCCTCCGATGAATTCGTCGCTTCGTTCTTCTTCCACAGGCATCTTGTACAAGTGGAACAGCCGCATGAGGTCATAGTACTGGCCGTGGATATCCCCGTAGACTGAAAAGGGAAAAAACCGCGAAAAACGCGGAAGCAAACTGTACGCAGGCTTTTTGTGTGAACCTCCACACCGCCACCTCTTTGTGTGTGCGAGCCTCGCATGCGGCCAAGAAGGGAGAGGCGTGCGAAAAAACTCAGGGAGTGGGCTGTGCATCTCTCGCAAGAAACACGAAAAAGGCAAACGAACGCCTCTTCCCAGTCAGCTTGCCTTTAATCGGAGCGCGAAGATGGAGCACCATGTCGTCGTTCTTCACAATGTCCAGCACCTGAAAAACGAAGAAAATGCAAATTCTCTTCCATCAATAAAACCGCATGCACACATGCACGCATGCATGCATATCTATATCTATATATATATATATATATATATATATGTAGGTATATATGTACATATAGCTGTCCTCCATTTACATATATAGAGACACGCGTCAGCACGATGCTTCTATATTTATATCTATCTATCTATTCATGTATATATATGTTTATAGATATATATAGATACGGAATATCCCTTACCACATCACAGAGATATGTTACATCGTTCCAGGAGATTGCGAAGGGGGCGTCTGTGTTGAAGGTGGCGTAGACCTCTTGCTGAGTGATGAGCGGCCTCAGGAGGAGTTTCAGGATTTTGTCCGCGAGCATTTCGCGCCGCGACTCAGTGGGGGTGGGCGGAGGCTCCTGCAGCGAGGCTTCTTTGTTGATCTTCTTTCCCTCTTCCTCCAGGCGGTCGATCGAAATCTGCGTCGCGAGACAAAAACGAGGATCTCTCTCTCAAAACGCGAAAAAAAGAGCAACCGTCACGTCACCGTCGTGTCCTGTTCTTCGTTTCACTCTCGCGCAGGCGTGGACATCGGAGAATCTCGAAAGCGTCTCCGGAAAAGCAAGAAAAACGCGCAACGAAAGAGGACACCACATGGGGAAGAGCCTTCCGGGGATGTGGCCCAACGCAAGTGAGAGCACAACGATGCCAGCGAGGTCGGACCAACCGGTCTTTCCTTGAACGTCGAAAAAGGTTTCCCAGCCTTCCTTCTCCCTCTGGACGTACCCGACGGACGAGAGAGGAGAAGTCTTCGCCTGTCTCGTGCACCACCGAGACGTGAGAGGCGAGCTTGATCTGCAAACAAAGCGTAATTCCCCCAGTCTTGACAGAGCGTCACCAAGCCTCGCGAAAGCTCGTCTGCAATCCGTCTTCGGTTTCCCTCCGCGACTTTGGGGGTCTGAGCCTTCTTCCGAATCCAGGAAGCGACGAAAAACAGAAACCAAGACACAGGCTGGGCACGTCCTCATCCAGTCGCCTCGACACTGCATTCAAAACCTCTGGCCGTTTCTTCCCTGCCGTTTTCTTCCCCTGTTCACTCGGAGATCGCCGTTCCGTACTGTCACATCTCCTTTACTCTTTCTCTCTGCCTTTTTTGTTCCGTCTCTTCCTATACGCCCTTTCCTCGCATTCTTTTCCGTTCCGCTTTCCGGTTTCCTTTTCCACTCTCTGCCTACGTCCGCCAGCTGCCGTGTCTGACTCCGTTGCGAGAAAACCCAGGACTGCCGCAAAGAGCCGGACGCGGCGAAGGACGTTTGCTGGACGGGCGCCTGCGGCTGCGCGGCGTTTGGCGTCTGCGCCGCTCGCGCCTTTTCGACGGCTGCAGGTTGGCCAGAAAGCCCCGGACGCACGGCTGGCGGCGACGCGGCCGCAGGTAGAGGAGCGGGAGGAGGAGGCGCACTCGCAGGCTGCGCAGTGGGCTGCGTCTGAGCCGCTGCGACTGCGCTCGCCACGGCCAGCTGCTGTTCCTGTTGCAAGGCCTGCTTGCGGCGAATGTCTTCGCGTTCTCGCTCGTTGTAAAAGTTTGGAATCACTGCGAGAGGACACGACACAAAAGGGAGGGATGAACTGCCCGGTGGTGTGAGGAGTCGACAGGCCCCGTTCTCTCGGCTTCTTCTCGCAGGTGAAGAGTCGCGTCTTTCCTCTCTCATGTCTTGTTTGTTTCGCGTCCTTTCGCGTTTTCCGTTTTCCCGTTCTCCCCGCGCTCTCACAGGAACAGTCGAGCAGAGTTAAGTCGGCCGTCGGGTGTTGCTGCGTGACGTGCGAGAAGCCGCCGAACGTGTAGACGGTCGATCGGAGCGTCCAGGAGCTGTGGCGAAACTGCGGAGAGAGGAAGGGAGGACGCAGACACGAAGGTGAAGAAACGGGAGAGACGAAAACGGGACGAGCGACGGACGGGCGAGGAGCGGGAGAGACACGCCCCGCGGGAAAGGGAGGTGGCGACGGCGGTCGCGTGACACGGAGAAGAGCGAGAGAACCCGTGACGGCGCAAGAAGACGCGAGACGGCGAGAGCGGAGGAGAAACAGAGACACGGGCTGGGGAGACAAAAGTGGAGGAACACTCCGCAAACACTTTTTGTCGGCGCACACGCGCGTTCTCACCCGTCCAACTGAGGCAATGAACCTCCATTCCACTGTCTCTGTGTCGTAGACAGCTGTGGACAACGGCCTGCAAAGCGCAAGGGAAGCGTGACGAAACGGCGCAATGCGAAAAACCGAGAAAAACAGAACGCAGGACAACGGAGAGAGAAACCGAGCGAGAAAGAGGGAAGGAGAAGGAGAGGGAGAGGGAAAGAAAAGGAGAACGAGGAGAGGAGAGAGAGTGAGGAGAGAGAGGAGAGGAAGGAGAGAACAAAAAAGAGAATCCGAGAGAGAAGGATAACGAGAAAGAGAAGGAGACAGATAAGCAGAGGGAGAAAGGGACGGAGATAGAAAAATATATTTGGCGCGAGAACGAGAAGTCGATTCGTACACTGGACAGGAGCCGAGTATCGGAGAAATGGAGCTCTAAGTCGGTTCTTACTTTGTGCAGTCGTTATCAGTCCGCCCGCCGACGATGAGCATTTTGGACCCTATGAAAACCATCGCTGATGGAGCAAGCGAAAGCCAGGCGGCGAGAAGCATGCATAGAGCACTCACTCAAAGAGAAACCAAAAACACGCGACGACACGCAAGACGAAAAAGGAGACACCCAAACCCCTACAGCGCAGTGAAAAAACGAAGCACTGGACCCGCGGCCACAAAGAAGAGAGTAACAGAAACGCGAGATCAAAAGGAACGACAGGAGAGTGGAGAAAAAGGAAAGAGAAAGGGACGATGAAATGAGAGAAAAGGACACAGAAAAGAGGCGAGGGAAAAGGACACAGAAAAGAGGCGAGGGAAAAGGATGAAGAGGAGGCATGAAAGAACTTACAGTGTTGGAAGCGTGGTTCCGGCGCTTGTTGCTTCTTTGAAGGCGCCGCGATCCAGTCCCATCTGCCATCGCGATGTTGCCGTAAGCCCCAGGTGTCGTTCAGACTTCTGCTGGACGCGCTCCTGCCTCCAAACACAACCATCATGCCGCTCGCTGGACCTTCGCGGCACACCTAAAACGACACGCACACACAGAGCGAGAAAAAGCCGTGCCATCCACACTAGCGCTTCACACACAATACACATATCTTTCGCCTATGTATGTGCATGCGTCGTAATCAGTGATGGAGGCGGAGGTTGGAGGGAGAGGAGAGCCCCGAGAGAGGGGCATCCGTCCGTTGGGTTTCGGTCTCGCAGCCACGTGAGACTGTCGACTCCGATGGTGTCTCTCTCAACCCCTGGAGGAAATGTACAGATACACCTGCGGCACACCGCTGTGTCCGCGGGACCTCTCTCGGCCGGCAAAAAGCGGAACGGCGACTCTCAAAAACACGCCTCGGACCCAGTAAGCAAAGACACAAAACAGAAGGCGCGCACCTTACACTCCCTACCTCAGTTGCGTGGTAAACCCTCGGAGGGGGTCGGCGAGCCTGAGACTCGAAAACGACTTCCTCCCAGCGAAACGGCGACTTCTCGACGTCCATGAACCACACATCGGCGAGCGGTCTTTCTCTGAAAAGAAAACGGCGAAAGAACGCGTGGGGGTGGCGAGTGGCGGCCCCCCGTCCTGAGCGAGTGCACACCGTCTCTGGTGATTTCCATGAACGGGTCACCTTTTCGATGATCTTCGCTCTCCCATGGTCTGTAGTAAGTTGATATTAAAACCGTGTACAGTTTCCGTCTTCCGCCTCCCTTGCGGCCCATCGAAAGCCCGCTCTGTACAGCGAGTGTCGCTTGTCTCTCGACTCTTTTTCTGTGTGGTCCCCTTCAGTCTTCGGTCTCTCGAATCCCTCAGTTTTCGCCCGGTCTGCCCCGTGCCTTTCAGCCACGGGTGCTGACAGTGTGCCTACCCGTCGTTGCCGCCAAAGACGATGATGTTGGGTTTGTTGTAGACCATGGAATGGCCGTACCGTCGGCCAGGCGTGATCCCTTGGAGCGGCACCGGCATCCACTGCAGCTGTGGATCCTTCCGGAGATCCAGCAGATACAGCTGCACGCAAAAACGCTCGACTCCCCTCCACTGTTAACCCGAGAAACGCGTGGGCGTGGGCACGCGAAAAACCAGGAAATACAAACACTTCAAGGCACAACTCTCGAGAATACACCCACAAGAAGAAATCAACACGCACATACTCACCCACAAATGCATATATATATATATATACAGGTATATATCGAGAGGAAGATGGACAGGTAAATAAAACGGGGTATATATATACAAGGGGAGACAAACGGATCAGTAGATAGGTACGTCGATAGAGAGACGGATAAGGAAATAGATACGTCGATTCACAGATGAAGACCTACGTCCACGGAGAGAAATATATATATATATATATATATATATATATATATGCAACAGAGAAGCGCAGTGTCGTTCTCGGGCGAGCGACAGATGCAAACAATTCTCACCTCTTCTGCGCTCAAGCTGCCTCCCCCCGTCGCCCCGCCGAAGACGACCAGCTGGAGTGTATCTACACAGCACGCCGCATGCGCAGCGCGAGGTGGGGGCGGGTTTTCAGCGAACAGGTGGTACCATCTGCATCCAGTGTTGTCATACAAGTAGCTTTCGTTTGTGATTGAGTAACCTCCTGCAGCTGAGAAAAGAAAGGAGAGAAACGGGCCAAGGCCTGCCGAGGTTCACCTCCGATTCAGCGACGAAGCCTGTCTTGCAACTTTCGGAAGAGCGTATCTTCCCCCACCCAGATCACGCTACAGGTCCTGCGCCCTCCTGTCCCCTGACCATCTTCGTCCATCGAACAGACTCCTCCACGTGCATGTTCTCCACCTGAACGAATCTACCCCTTGTATATACATGTATACATGTATATATATATATATCCAAATATGTGAATCTGCATCCATATCTATATGTAGTGTAGATATGTGTATATATGTATACATCTGTGCCCGTGGATTGGCGAGAGCGTGGTGAGTTGTATAGGGTATCGGGACCGTGGCCGCACGCGTTTTCTTTCTTACAGCCAACGGCGCCTCCAAAGACGACGACTTTGTGGTTTCCTACGCAGGTGCACGTATGTCCAAACCTCGGCGGCGGAACGTCTCCAGTCTGCTGAATCGACTTGGGAGATCCGAGGAACTCCGTTTTGGTTCCGCTGGAAGGCGCGTTGCCTCCCGAGGACGCGGAAGTGCCTACCGGCGCGGCAGACGCGGAAGGAAGCCCCGACTGGCCATTCTCGTGAAGCTGGCTCATAATGGGTACTCCAGAGAGGAGACAGCGAGAAGAGAAACAGACAGCGAGCGGAGCAAAAGACAGCGAAGCGAGAAACGGGCGAGAGCGTGTGCAGCGACAAACGACGGGAGACGCGAAGAGGGCGAGCTCGGAGAAGCAAAGAATGCAGGGACAGAGAAAGAGCAGCGAAAGGGCGAGAGGGGGGGCGAGGGGAGACTGGAGCAAGGGAGTTGAAGAATGCCCGTTGCTCTGTGAGAGGAACGTTCGGTAGCGCAAAAAACGCGGAAGAGGAAGCGGGAGATCTCAGAAGGCGCGTGCGTCACGCCCCACCAAAAGACACTGCGCAGAGCCTAAGAAGACGAGGTGGAGTCCCAGGGGCGAGAGCGCGAGAGGAGAGCAGGTGGGGGGAGGAGAGGGGAGGCGAGACAGGAGCGGCCGGAAGAGACACAGAAAAAAACGAAGCGCCACTCCCAACTGCGCTGGACAGAAAGCGGAAAAAGTGGATGTGCACGGAAGAGTCGAGAGTCAGAGAACGATGGGGCTCGAGACTCACGGAACAGACGAGGCAGGGTGAAGGCCTCTGCACGTTGCTCTGCGGTGTGCTCCCTTCACGCCTGGCGCCACGGACAGAGTGTACGTACACCGCAGACGGTGCGGGGAAGGGACGGAGGCGTGTCAAGACAGCTTAATCGCATTTGCTTCCGTCGGGTGTCAAGCCTCTGCCCGAAGGCAGGCTGCGCGCCAGCAAAGCAGAGACGGAGGGGGGAGAGGCGGCCTCGACCGGCAGGGGTTTGCGGCGGCTTTACTCGCACGGCCGAGGGAGTCTCGTAGAAGCACGGGGAACAGAGAAGAAAGTGAGGAGACCAGCACCGGCGGCGAGAGAAGGCGCGCCGCAAAGACGGCGGAAAAGTCAGTTGCAAGGCAAGGAGGGAGACGGACGAATGCAGGCTCCGTATCAGAGCGGCATACCGGGCGGAATGAACGCAAAGAGAAGACGCCGGAGACGGAAGAGAGAGGAGGAAAGAGAGCTCGATAAGAAGCAAAGAACAGTAGACGACCCGAAGAGCAGTTGAAGGCGAGAAGGGTCTGATTGTCAAGGGGAAAACGAGCATGCAAACGGCAGAGCAAACAAGCGGGGAGAAGACGAGGAAGATGGAGACGCTCGCGACGATGTGGCACACACGAGGAAGGAGACGAACACTGTCAGCGAAGGAGCTCGGCGGGCGAGGCGCGAGCCAAGACAACTGGACTCGAGAGAGAACAACGAGGATGGACTCTGTCAAGGTGATGAGACGGGGTAGACTGCCTCAGAGAAAAGCGGAGGGCGAGAGAAGGAATCTGCCGCAAAGAAGCGAAACGATGCACGGGCGTCTTTTTGGCGCGCTGATTCTGCGGTCTCTGCCCCCGTCAAAAACCAGCACAGCAGAGGAAACGCGATTGGCGCATGCAGCTGAAAACAGTCTCTCAGGAAGACAACGCGAAGGAATTCTAGAGGAGACGCGCTTTCTTCTCAGCCTCTCTCCTGCGGCGCCAAGACGGTTGGAAACTGGAGGGATGCAAGAAAAGAAACGTTGAGAAAAAAGGCAAAGCGAAAAAGCGGAGTGGTCGTGGACTGAGCGTGCGCAGCAAGAGACGAAGATCGAAGAGAACGGTTCTCGAAGCGCCGATTTCTGTGAGAGCCGCGAGAAAATCGCCTGGCCGTCAATTTGATCCCGACGCTTTCCGCGTCCGCTATATACCAACCCCGGGAAGCGAGAAAAGCCGCTCGCACGCCTCGATACGCCACGGATTTCCGTCCACCTAGAGAGGAAGGGGATTCTTCGACACAGAAAAAGCGTTTCCTTGGAAAAAAGCGGCGGAAAAACGCACCAGACCCGACGGCAGTGCATCGGCGCACAGCGAGCGCGGACGTTGCTGCGAGACCGCCGGGGTCGCCTTCCGGAGACCCTAGGCGAACAGGCGAATCGGGAGATGTCGGGTTTCCTGGGAAAAGGGGAACAGAATTTAAGAAACGCGGGAGGACTCGTCAGGGTTGTTCTTGCTGGGTCGGTGAGCTCGGGGGTCACTCCCGGTGGATTGTTCTACATTTTCGGTGAGGCGAGGCGAAGGAAAGGGAGTCTCTGTCAAGGGAAATCGACAACACAAACTGCTTTTGTCTCAAGATGCCATGCAAAAAAACAGAAAAAAGAAGCGAGCGTTCCCCTTCTGTGGCGGGCGAAAGCTACACACGACGCGGCGACAGGCGCTCAGAAAGGATCGGAGACAAAACTGAGGCATGCGAGAGAAAAACGGATGGCGCAAACAGAGGGGAAACACGAATGGACAAGGCCTTGTGGCACGTGTGCGAGAAGAAGGCATGCCAACAAACGGGGAGAAGAAAGGTACGGACCAAGCTAGTTTTTCATGTTTTTTCAGCGCGAGAAAAGACGGTTTCCACATACAGCCAAAAGAGAAGAAAAGAGACCGAGAGCACTTTTCGCACACTTTCACCACCCCCTCCCCCCCTTTGCCCTCTTTGTGTTGGTGAAAATCTCCGCTCGACGCAACGCACCCAAGCGTCTTCTCCCCCCTGCAGCGGCTGCAAAAGAGAGAGATAGAGCACAACGTTTTTGTCCACACATTGCTCGGAAAAGTGTGCTCCTCTCTGGACCTCGCCAAGGCGTTTTCCGGAGGAGAAGACGGGATGGCCTGGGCGGTTTCCTTCTAGAAAAGAAGGACTTCTCGAACACTTTTGTCTCGCTTACCACCGGCAGTACTGGCGGTGTGCTCTTGAGATGGCTCTAACGAGACAAAACCGCTACCCCTTCTGGAGGCGAAAAACCACGTGCCATGTCTTTTCAGGGACGTTTTCGGCGCGCTCACGACACCCGAATGAGGAAAGCTCTTCTTTCTAGTTCTTTCTAGCTTCGCTTTGTACCGAAACAGCACCCGCCGCCGCTTGCGAGATGCGTGTGTCCCTTTCCCGTCTGCGCTGGAAACATATACTGTGTCCAGATGCGATACTGTTCTAACTGCATCGGGCCGCGTTCGTCAACTCTGTAAGAGGCACAACATTTGCGGTAACTGCTGGCCTTTGCGGCATTCGCAACAGGCGCTGTTGCACGAGTCTTCTTCGCGGATGGAACGGCGGCCCCTAGGCCTCTACGTGCTTCCTGTTGGACCGGACCTGCATCTTCACCTTAACGAAGGTGCGTTCGACACTGTCATTCCTTTCACAAGGGAAGAAACCTTTTCAAGTAGACGCGTCTTGTACCGACAGCGCGGCACTCTCTATCCAGACACAATTCTGCAGCAGGAGAAGCCAGTCAGTATTTATTCGAGGAATGAAGAGAGGCGACACCAGAGCCGAGGCCGAAAGGGCATGGATTTGTTTTCCGCTGACAACCGCCATGGCAGCAGAATGTTGCACATGCTGCCGTCGTTAGAGCCGCTTCCCTTCTGTCTACCTGATTCGTTTTCTGAACCAGACGTTGGGGCAATCCGCAGTAAGAATGCTGCCGAAAGCGTGTGGTGCCGCTGGAGCACTCGAAATGGGTAACTAGACCGGTTGTCCTACAGCCCCCTCTGTGAAATCCAAGTGAAAGTTCTGCTCTAAAAAGCATCGGTCCGGCATGTCCGCGCCCGAATGAGATCGCAGTCGCCGGAAGTCAGAGTGTCTTCTCGAGATTGCTCTCCTGTTTGTGTTGGTAGCGCTCACGAGAAGACACAAGCTAAATCGAAACCTAGCGTCAGGGAAACAGCAGATTGGAGGCTGTACGTTTCTTTAGACCAACCCCCGTCGGAGCGGGGGAAATGCTAACTCTCAATGGCAACAAGGAGCTGGGACGCTACCGAATTTTTTATCCGAGTATCGACATGTGTAGGAGCAAACAGATGTAATTCATCCTTGTTCGGTCGTTTGTGTACCTACTTGACTCCTCAGTTTTCTTGAGTGTGAAAGATACACCACCAGACAGCCCACACCAGCAGGGTCATTCCTCGGCGCTTCTCAAAGCGTCTAGAATTCCAACGTTTCACTATACCTGCTAGGTATGGCCCTTTTTAAGTGTGCTTAACTGTGCGTGAAAAGACTGAATGTGAACCACGCATCAGTTATCTACTGCAAAATACTACGCGCAGCCATATATAAATATATATATATATATATGTATATGGAAGGAGCAACCCTATTTCGGAAATGCTCAGGGATGCATCCCGAGTCGTCCACGCTCGTACGCTCGTTTGCGTCTGCACTCTTTGAGCAAGTAGGGGCGTGTCCGCTCGAAGCCCAGACTCCCAAATTGGTCGGGTGTACTGGTGCCACTGAATTTTCGCTTTTGGTAGAAGGGCTGTCTCTTCAGTATAGGGGCCTTGAGACTGAGATTTCCCCTTGAAGAAGGGAGTCGAGTGGTTGCCTCTCTCATACTCGCTGTCTCGGAGCTGACGAAAGCGCGATACGCCTAAAAGGGTAACCTTTCAGTTAGCGTTTTGAAGGAAAGAAGCAGGTATTTTGAGAAGGATTACGGCGCATGCAGGTCTCTTCGGTTCGGCAACGCGTTCACTTGAAGGGCGGCCGCCCCGATTTTTTTCGGTTTCGCTGCATGCAGAAGATGTAGTTTTCGCGTAATTTCTGTCTGCGGACGGCGACGGCAGCCTGGTAGGCGGCATCAAACCCCATTTCCATGGTGGGGAAGGCCTTGAACCTTCTAAGTCCGTGCTCGTTCCACGTCGCTACCCACAGCTTCTCCTCAGTATCAAAATAGACACCTCGGACACCACTGCGCGTGACGTCCGGTTTCGCGAGTTTGTCCAACTGACCTTGACGTTTCAACTGCTTCAAAAGGACGACGGCCTTCGCGCGGGCTCTCTCCCACGTTCCGCTGCCGCGGCCTATGCCCAGGCCGTCCGGCAACCCTTCTTTTCCCCGACCTCCCTTCCTGCCTCGACACGAGAACGGGCGGAACACCTGCACACCGCTCGCGTACCACATGCACATGAACCGCCGGAAACGCTGATCGTAAACCAGATTCGGACGGGAATTCTGGTACAGCGGAACGCGCGTGCGCCGCGCCTTCTCCGGCCAGAAGAATTCTTGCCGGCGACCGAATCCTGACTGAATAACCCTGCCGGGATCACGCCGGGGCTTCCGGCGCTTTAGCCCCCCAGCCCGACCTCCAAACATGCGCGTATGCGCGAGACTCCACGGCTCGCGTGGACGCAAACACGCGTTCGTATGGCTGGCACCGAGACAGGAGGCTGCTGAGGCGGCGGGTGCGACGCCGCACCCGCCCACCCTCGGCACTCGCCCAGGCAAGGCCGGATGCCTCAGAAAGACAGAGTCGGCCTCCCACGCCCGCGGTGCGGAGTAGACGCAAGTGTCGCCGACATGGTGCAGAGACAGCGGGGCTTTCTGAGAAAAACTGCTTCCGGCGCTGTCCAGAAACCCAGCTGACCGACGAGGAAAAGACCTCGCGAGGCCGGTACGCGACACCAGGCTCGGACACCTTTCCTCGTGTCGCCGGTTAGATGCCGCGCTGCAGACGGGCGCTCTGAAGAAAGCGTTCAGGGAGCCTCCTGTCCGCTTTTGAGGAGATGCAACTGCTGGCGAAAGGGGCGAAGGGGAGAAGGTGGGAGAGTCTGCTGCGTCTGGGCATTCCTTGCGTTGCCGCAACTTTGAAGGCGCGAGACGAGCGTGAAAAGGTGTCCGGAAAGTCGCCGTCGGCACTCTGCCATGCAGAGCAAGAAACGACGTGCTCGACGTGGATGTCTCACCCCGAGAACCAAAAAACTTAAGCCCGGGCGGCGAACCGGCCGCCCCGCGGAGGAAAAGCAGACCTGTCCGATCCATATAGGGGAACACACCGAGGGGAAACGGCGAGAGAGAACGAGACACTTGACTCCCAACGCCACTCACGAAGGAAACAGCCGTATGAAAGTGGAGGTGGACACCGGAGTGTTTAAAGTCCAGACGGAACAGTCGAGCGCCCCGCGCGAAGCGAGCGTCGCAGCCGCCCCGACACACACGCGCAACACGCCGCCAGAGCCGCGCTCTTAGGACTGGTCAACGGAGCAAGACATCGCTGACCCTTTCTCAGACGAAAGTCAAAGTTTTTTCTCTTTTGGGACACCCATTTCGACAGAATCGGGACGCGTGTTTCGAGTGACGGACATTCGAACGCTGGTATCGACCGCCCCAGAACGTTTGCCCAACACGGACGCGCGGGATGTGTTTGCATGCTCTGGCGGTGAGTTTCGAACGAGACACGAACAAGACGGTCCGGAATTTCAGCGTGGTAAACGCTGATAAAAAACGTGTTCACGATTTTCAGAAGAGACTTGAATGAAGGATGGCACAAACCACTGTGGCGGGGCAGATGGTCCCGTCCGCCGCATGCATCAAAAAATTTCTACCCCAAAACGCACATCTGAGTTCGAATACGCGTGGACGAGTCGCCGCTTTTCTTACCCTTCGCCACCCCGCCGCAGTGACGGTTTGTGTCGACTCAAGCGTGTTCAAAAGCAGCCGACAAGTCGATGTCAACAAGTGTGGTTTCACGACTCAGGCATTTTTACGCTGCAAAATGCCTTCGAGACGCCAACGAGAGTCTAGGAATCTGCAGACCGTGGAACCGGTCGCGGTTCGTGGAAACCCGAAGAGCACGCGAGCGTTGAAAGCGTGTAGATATATATGCATATAAATACTATATATATACTTATATATATTTATATGGAGAATAGATAGAGACAACAAGCACATGCACAGCAACATGTTCCAGAGGCTGTCCTGCCGTGTGACCGTGCGTGCGTCCGTGGCCATGAGCGGGTTTTGCCGGTGTATTCTTACTCGCTTCTTGCGTATACGGAAAAACCGCATGAATCAGATAATGTAGACGAATGACTAGGCAAGGAGCTCAAATTTTTTCCATGCATGCCGGTGCCGCTTGGGGGCGTCCAGCTGGGTGAAGCAGAAAGTGTCCTACACAGAACGCAGCCCGTGGTAGAGGAGCATATAGACACGCATTTGTGACGAATCGCTGATCCTAACCTCGTAGGTCACAGCCAGATTCCAGCAGAAGCGCACTTCAAATTCCGTCTCCGACTGGCGGTGCACCAGCAATGAAAATCAACACAGCGATTCCCACCGTGTGAATCCTGTAAGCGACGCCTTTCCTGTCTATTAACAACGTACCCCCGCACAGTCGGTCTCGCGTTCGAAGATAATAGGGCTCTCTCGAGAGGCAAACTGTCCATCTAATCTCGCTTCTTTTCTACAGCCTGCCGTGCTACAAAGTTTCAGAGAGTATCCGTTATCGCGATCTACCAGGAAGGTGTCGGCGTGGAAAAAGGCCCGTTCAAACTCCAGCGGCGCCGGACTTGGAAAGATAGCCTCAAAATGTCATTAGCACATGCTACACACATATCTTCAGAAAGCTTTCCTCTTTTGGAATCAGTAAGCCTTTGGGGCCAAGGTGGGGAGGCGCTCTAGGGAGGTGACGGCGGAGGAAACGCATCGAGAGAACCACCGCTCGAGCCCAGGCTCGCAGCTGAAAACTGACTCCTCGGAACGGTTGCAAGAAAATGGATGCGCCAAAAGTCGAAGAACACCCAGCCTTTCATCCATCACACAGAACCGTGCTTCTGTCTCCGAGGAAATTTCAGGAACTGCGACGGTGCATATTTTACCGAACGAACGATAGCCTCACTGTCGCATGCTGAGGCATCTGAATCCACCATCCGAAACGAGATCGACTACTGGTTTAGATCTTGAATGCGTGTACGAGGATAGACTGGCCTCTCAGTCGTTACCGTTCGGATGCGTGTTGTCTAACGTGAACATAGGAGCATCGTACCAGCTGGATAGCCACGGAGTCCATCATACATGCGACAGAGAATTCACTTGCACTTACAATGCCCATTGAGAGTTTGGGGGCTTTTGAGATTCTATGCTGAAATTCAGTTTTTCCGGTTTTGGCAGCCGTACTGGCCGACTTGTGGAGTTGCAGCCAGTGTAAGAAAGACGAACTCTGGTGAGGTCTTGTGGGAGAATCCGCTTTTGCTCGGATGAGCCATAAGAGCCAGTGTAGTAGTTGTCATGTCCCAACGATGCGCATGCGAGTACTCGAGCTGTTCCTGTATTCAACTCAAGAGAAACGCTATCGGCGACAGTTTGCTCTGCACAAACCGTTAAGCCTAAACCCGTGATGGCATGGATGCACACGGGAAAAAACGTTAGGTCGGGGATGTTTGAAGCAGACAAGAATCGAATTTTGATTCACGCTCAACACAAACGGCAAACACCCGACCAACTGCGCTCAGGAGCTTCAGCTCTACCCCCTTGATTAACGAAAAGGCTGTGTTTTCTGTGCAAAGCAGACACGTTCCCTTTCTCCTCCCGAGACTCACTCCTCCAATACGACGCGTGCCAAGACGCAATCGAGTCATAAAAAAAAGCTATCGGATACACTATATATATACCACATATATATACATATATATATATATATATTTTCTCACGAATATTCTATCGATAGTCATCTCTTCTGATTTTTTTGAGTCGGCGTTCTTCCCGAGCTTCATCGAGGATCTTTTGGTATTCTTCAGCGTCCTCCTGAGCAGCGACCTGACCGCTGTAACGCTCCTCCTGAAGCTGCTGATGGAAGCCGCTCTCAGCGCATTCTCCCTCGAAGCGGCCTGCGAAGTGGCGCGGATCATAGCCAGTCACTCTCCGCATTTCCGCTTGCCAGTCTCTGTCTGCTCCGTCTCCGAGATCCTCGTCGTCGACAATAAAATCGTCCATGTCGTCGTCGTCTTCCTCTTGACTTGGCACGCTCCTCCAGGTAGGGTGTCTCCCCTGGGAACGCGAGGGGAGGCGATTCAGGAAACCGGTAACAGGCGGAAGAGACGTGCATGCGCCCGCGCCCTTCTCCATCTCGTCTTCACTCTCACCGTCCTCCCCGTGGCTCTCGTCTTCCCGCATTCCCACGCGCTTCTTCGCGCGCCACGGGGAACGAACCGCGGCTGACCCCCCAGGCTTTGCTCGAAACCCCAGCGCATTCTCTTCGACACGACTAGCTTTGTGGGAGCCCACAGCAGAGGCAGCGGAAATGAAGGGGCGAGTTCCCGCGCCCGCGACAGTTCGACATAAAGCCGCGCCAGAAGTTCCCACTGCGGGTGTACAGACACTCCGATCAGGCTGAGGGACGCCACAGATATACTTTTTGGGGGGAAGAGCCGACTGCGAGGTGCCGTGGAGATCTGGGACAACAAACCGAGGCCGGGGCTTTCCTGCAGAGACTGCTGTCTTTGAACCTGTCGAACCAGAGGAGACAGAACCCTTGCTTCCACTCTGGAGCGTCGGAGCCCAGAAAGCTCTCGGGCGAGAGGTCGACGCCCCCAGGCGAGCAGCTTGCGTGGTAACCGAGAGGCCAGGCGACGTGGGAAGCGACGCAAAACCGTTGCAGTTGTGCGAAATCTTCGCTTTCGGCACTCCGGAACAGCCCGACGCCGAGCTTGGCGTCGGAACTTGGACAGCGTTCGGAGGAAACGCGGGATCCCGTCCAGAGCACGTCCCTTGGCCTTTGTCCCGGCTCGACGACACGACGGAGTATCTGCTGGAGCCGGGAACACTGCTGAGGCCGACGCGCCCCTCGAGGGGACTTTGACGCGGTAGAGCCGGTTTTGTTTGTCTTTGCTCGCCAGGTGCGTCGGGGAAACGGCCGGAAGATCCTGGGGATCGGCTTCGCTTCTCTCGAGCGCCTCTGGAAGGTCGAGTCTCGTCGCTTTCGCCTGAGGTGTAACGGCACATTCTGAGGTGCGAAGAGCGGGTGTTCAGAGTCTCGGATGCGGAGCAACTGCGATCGACCGGACCCAGCCCCCGAGCAGGAGACACGCGTGGCCGAGACGGTCGCTCCGCCTTGCTCGACGGAACAGCTTGGTTGACAGAGAGAGAACGTTCTGTCCCTTCGAGCGCGTGCGCTTCACTTCCGCTCCCGCTGGCGCCATGGCAGGCTGAGGCCGACGTGGGCGGGCCAGGGGACGAGGCGGAGGCGGGCGACGATCGGGCGAGAGATGCCTCTTCGTTGGTTCGACTGGCCTTCTTCGGGAGGTACACGAGGGACGAAATCCCGCCCCATTTCTCCACGATCACTTTCCCGTTGACCCATCTCTTTACCGGTTTGCTGATCCCGTTGATACCGGTCCCAACGGACTCGGCGTCTTCTCCCGCCTCCGACGGCGTGGCGTTCCCAGGTTTGCATGCACTTTTCGCAAAGGTCTTGGTCACCAGCACTCCGTGTCTCTGGGCTTTCCGCCGGCTCTCCTCAAAGCTCATCGCCCCAGGGACTGGTCGACTCCCCGCGTATGCTTTGTCGCGGACCCCTCGGAGAGAAGAGCTGGCTTTCCGAGCTCCCGCGCAACTCGCGCCTCGCGGTCTCCTTGCCAGGCCGCCGTCCCCGCGCCGTCTTCTCTCGCGGGCCACCCGCTCTTCTTCCTGCCTCCGTGACTCGCGTTCCCGCTCGCGAAGGCGCGTCAGCTGAGCCCCTCGCTCTCGCAGCTGTATAGACAGCTGCTGGCTAGCTGTGAGAGGCCCCGCCGGAGCCGGTTCCGCGGCGGGGCGTTTCTCTTCAGCAGCCGGCGCGTCGCTCGCTCTCGGACGGTCTCCAGACGCAGGCGCACTCCTCGGCGCCTCTCCGAAACGGTCGCGAATGAGAGCTCGGAGGACTTCCTCTGGAGGACGAACCGTCCCTGGGTTTTCTGTCAGAGCGGTGAACTGAGCGGCCGCTTTGTTGACTTCGGGGCCCGACAGCAATTCGCGGTTGGCCCGCCTCAAGAACAGTACCAACTCTCGTTTTCGGTCAGCGCGCCACGTCTCAAGAACCTCCTCCTCCACTGCCTTCTCTTTCCTTCGCTTCTCCTCGGCCGCATCTCTCCGCCTGGCTTCCTCCCTCTTCTGCTTCTCTGTCGAGACGTCCACGCGCGGGAAAAACGTGTCCCGGTTGCTCCGTAACCGGGACTCCAGAGGAGACGTGACCGGCTTACCTGCGAGGAAGTTCGGCTCCGGCAGTAACAGCTCGTCCAGTCTGTCCATCTCCTTTGCTTTTCGTTAGAACGCGCAGCAAAAAAAGAGGGAACCAAAGAGAGGCACGGATCGGACGCGGAGAGCGAACGAGACAAAGGAAGCAGTGGAGGGAGCGGGCGGCGGACGGGGGAAACTCGGTTCTTCTGAAAAAACCGAATTCCAACTGCAGCAGGTCACCGGCTACGGTGCCCGCCCACAGCTCCTGCCGCTTTTTGCTCTAGAACACGCCCGAAACACAACCCCTCCTTTTCCACACCCTCGCGCATCGCATCCGAAAGTAAGGATGCATATATATATATGTATATGTATATGTATATGTATATGTATATGTATATATATATATATATATATGACAGCTACTTTGTGATTGTAGGTTTGAACAGCTACGAAACAAGGGTGACCCAGTTCACAAGTCGAAAAACTGGGAGCGGACACACAAAGCCAAAAGAGACAGCCTGG
Organism: Neospora caninum Liverpool; assembly: GCF_000208865.1. Classification (NCBI taxonomy): domain Eukaryota; phylum Apicomplexa; class Conoidasida; order Eucoccidiorida; family Sarcocystidae; genus Neospora; species Neospora caninum. The sequence continues at coordinate 3,286,308 of NC_018390.1, forward strand.
GATGAGAAAACCGCTTTTGTTCGTCTTCTCAGCCCCCCTGCTGCGTTTCCTGGCGCAGACTCCCTCCGTTGTGTCCGTCTCGGGTTTAACCTGCAAAGTGGAATCGACACAAGTAGAGTGCCGGTGTGAGGCAATGAAGCAGGCAGACCTTGCGAAAAACGGACAGCAGCCTCGATCTAGGTCGTCGCTACTGAACCAAAAAAAGAGATTTCACTCTGCATGCAAAAGGCGTCTCAGAGGCTCGCTCGAGGCGTCCAGAACCCGCAAAGAGCACCGTGCCAACATGTGACAGGAAACGCCCGCGTTTGCGGCCTCTTGACTTGTAGCTAGCTTGCACCACAAAAAGTCAGAAACGAAGAAATTCGCGTGCGTGGAACTGCGAGGGAAACCAAGAATCCAGCAAAGACTCTGGTGCAAAGACGCACACAGACACGCGAGCGCCTTTTGGCGCGTAAAATCACGTGGCCGCTGGACTGGTCGTGAGAAGAGTCGGTTGGCGCACGACAAACGAACTACGCAAGGAAGAGCCTTCTCTTGTCCTCCCGCAGAGAGACTGAAAAAACACCGGACGAAAGAAAAGGAAGCGAACTGAAAATGCGAAAGAAAAAGAAAGTGTGCGCGTGGTCTTTGCCGGAGTTTCTCAGCGGGCTCCGACGCTACTGCGAACACTGCATGCCAAAAAGCGGAGAAGCGCTGGTTAAAGAACTTGCTAAAGTGCTTGTTGGAAGCCTTTTTTTCACACTTCTTCTACTACAGTGGCAAGTCGTGAAACCAGGGCCACTCTTTTCTGGGTAAGCCGAGCGATGTCGCTGTGAGATGAACATCGACGTACCAAGCCCGTGTCGATTCAAGCTCTTTTATCTGCATGCTCGACGAATACTGTTTTTTCTTTTCCACGGACGAAAATAGACATCCCAGCAACGCATCTGCACTTCTATACATATAATCACGACCACGCGAGAATGGTACGCGTGTGTAGTGTCTTTCGTGAAAGAAGTGACTCCACCGAGACGAACACCGTCTCGAGTCCCTTCGCAGCTCCTGGCTGACATCCCAACTTTTGGCCACCGCGGCGACTTCGTGAAGCGGATGCTCCTTCCGGCATCGGAAGAGTCAAGAATCAGCGAGTGGTTTGGCGCCTCTCGCCTCAATCTGTTTTGTTCAGACACCAGAAGAGAACCAGGCGGACGGGCACACGCAGTCCGGGGGGTTCAATGACTCTTTGCGCGGCGCGTTGCCACGGCCAACGGCGACCTTTGAGACTCAAATTATGTGGGCACAAACAACTCGAACCGAGCTGGAGTCTCCTGACACGGTGCAAACAACTGAAGAACACTGGATCTCAGCCGGATTCCTAACACGAGGCTAAAACCTGCGCAGCAGTGGCCCGTTCGAGTGAAGCGAAAGGTTGTGCCTTTCATGTGGAGACAGTCGGACGCACAGCACGATACTGAGAATCTCCCACCCCAATAAAAGCGACGCACACACCAGATGTTCTAAACAGTTGACACACACAGAGAAAAGGCTTTCTCCAGACTGAGAGGGACCTGAGCGACGCAGGCGGCAACGGCGCTCGGCCCCCCCTGTCGGGAAATGGACAAACACGACAAAACGAGTCTGGGAGCGACTCCCCCCCGGGTTGGGGATAAAGATGGTCTCTCGCGAGTTCTGGAGTTCTAACGACTCGCTCGCATCTGCATTGCCCCTCACCCCCCCTGCCACGGAAAACGCATATGCGCGTGAATTCGACGACACAGGTGACCAAGGAGAAAGGGACAGGAAAAAGGTGCTAGGCGACGCCTCGCATTCTCTGCGCAAACCCGTCCCAGTTCGTTCTAAAAGATCCCAAAGGGAGAGGTCTGTTTTGCGCTCCCGTGTTTGTGGCCCACGTTCTTGACCGGGCTTTTCTTGCCGTGGAAAAAACCACGCCACAGGAAAGTCTTTCCTCGAGAACGGAGTGTGCCGTAGAGCCTCCTTTTCCCTTCCTCGCACTCACCCCGCGCATCCACACGCCTAAATGGACAAATGGACCTATATGTAGCACCCCGGCCAACCGTGTACGTACACGAGGGCACTTTAGGTCGTGCACGCCCCTCGTTGCGACTCGAGACTCTAGCTGTCTTTTTTCTCGTCGCTCTCCAGTGCCAAGGCCCAGCCGAAGCGCACACAGTGGTCCCCTGTTTCGCTGCCTAAGCTTGCTAGTTGAGCAGTCTACCGAGCATGTCAATGTGAGCAAAAGGAAGAGTGATGTTCTGCGCCATGAGCGAGGGCGCAACGATCTCCTCAGGTGTATTCAGCCCGTAAGCGCGAGGAGCCGAGGTCTGAGGGATCATCTCCGGGTTCAACTTCCCGTCCTTCAAGAATTCCTTCCCCATGAGTTTTTGGTGCCAGTCAATCATAAAGTCGATGGACGGTGTAGGCACATCCATCTGCTCCGCAATGTCCTTCAACACACACAGCCCGAAGGGAACATCCTCGTTGAACAAACGGCCGTTGACTGCTGGAATGAAGCCTCCTGAAAAAGACAGAACAGTCCGGAGTCGGGGCGTGCAGAGCGACAGGACTCACGAGAGCAGGATGCGACAGGAAGCGGTGAAAGGAAAACAGCCCCCACTTTTTCTCCCGCGCCGCTGGGTATCTTGCGAGAAGAAACGCGACACTTCGTCAACAGAGACGCTTCTACTTGGGCTTGTTGTCGCAAGTGCACCTGGTGTGCTATCCTCAAAAACTCTCTTCACCGGAAAAAAGTGGAAAACGTGCTCAGCTCTGCCTTCTCTCGACAGATATACACACGCCCATATATATATATATATATACAAACGCATGCGTATGAACACGAAAACGAAGGTACCTTCAACGGGGGTAGCTGGCGTTTTGCATCCTGCATAGCCGCGGTTGGTCGCGAAAACCTTCTGGAGAGTGGAAGTGTCCTTGACATCGTCTCCTGAAGAAGGCCGAGAGGAAACAACAGCACACACTCGGAGCTTGAAACCAAAGCGTTTTCTGTCGAGAATGGAAATGGTCAAACGTGAGGGCGGAAAACATGCAACTTGGCAGGGAACTTCGACCGAGCTCCCTGCATGGACTGTGGCAGGATCAAAGTTTGCTGGAAAGGACAAGACCCGAGCGAAACGCCCGGTTGGGTTCTCTGGCGGTTGTGGGGAACGGTTCCTGAGCTAGCTGTGACCAACTTTCGTTTTTGTCTCTTCGCACACGGGCATCGACTCGCTCCTTGCGGTCAGCCCTGGATGTGGAGACCTAAACTGCACACTCGGGTCCTAAACTTCCCACGCGCCCAACTGAGGTATTTGAATGGCCACACACATTTACATTTTAGATTTATATAAAAAAAGCGCGCGCGCCGTTTGCACTTGGGTTGGTGTGTCGGCTCCATAGAAGGCCCTCTGTGTCTGCACACATGCACAGGCGTCGTGTTTTTACCGTAATGCTGAATAACGCGCTCTTTGATGGGCAATACGCTGGAGAGGTCGAGTTCGGGGAATTTGTTCGTCAGCGCCTTCTTGATGGCCTGGAGCTCCGTGCTGAGTTTCTCTAGCCATTCGGCCGCGAGGTCGTCGAATTCGTTGTACAAACCCCACTGGATTTCGCTTTCCTTCATCGGCGTCTTGCCGTCCCACTTGTGGAAAATCGAGTAGTACCTGCAATACACAAACCCCGACAGCGTCTCCCTTTCTCCACCTCTCGGCGATTGCCTCTCCTACGGACCCACGTCCAAGGAAACACGCACTGGCGACAACCTCGAAACGGCCAGCAGCTGCAAGCGGCAGGTTTCGAAGCATTCCTTGTTTTTTCCTCTTGTCGAGAGATCTCTTCGCGGCGCTAGCCACGCGCAGCTGCCAAGGCATCTGCGGACTGGAGACTCCACAGCTCTCGCGTACCTCGCAGGGTGAATGATTTGGTTGCTCGGGCTGAGCGTGATGCACATAAAGTTCGGCAGAAGGCGGCAAGGCATGTCGAAGAGAAGACTAATGAGCAGGCGCACGGGTTGCGCCAAGGAACCAGGGACAACTGTGGCCTGAACAAGAGACAAAGCGACACAGGCGCCTTCACCCCCATACACATGGAGCTCCCGCACGCACTTACCCGCATCCGAGCATATATACATGCATGCAGGTGACACATGTGCGCAAGCGTTTTGTAACCAATACACCCTAAAAGTAAATCCCAGCGGGCGCCTCGGGCCAAGCCGAAAACTGGACCGCCGAGCCCACACCTGGAGGCTCGGTGCCACACAGCGGCCTCTCTGCGACGAACCGAAGTATTCATTTTGCATGCACGCTGATTCACAGGGACGCAGAAAGTATTGACCCATATATATATATATATATATATACTGTTTTGGGCACTCGTGTTGATCCTCTTTCCAGGGGTGACCTACGTTGAGGTAGTCCTTGGGTCCGATGAGCTCGACAACAGAGCCGTAGCTCAGGGTACGGCAAAGCCATGGGAGGTTCTGGAGGGCGAAGTAGCCTCCCAGTTTCTTGCGACACTCCTCAGGCTCGAAGGCCTTCAGCATTGCCCAGTCGAAGCCGCCTGATGGGGACAGAAGCACACGGCGTCTTCAGGGTGTCTCGGCAAGCAGGAAAAGGAAAGGCGGAAGACGCCACAGTCGCGTCCCTCCTGGCCGAGAGAAGAGATCGAAAGCCACCGGTTACAGAGTTTGTGGAAAGTGTGTAAAAGGAAAAACGTTACCTCAGCAAAGGCAACGCCCACCGCGCGTCAAAACCCAAGTACCCAAACGGCAACATAGTGCGAATGTTACACACATGCATATGTTTGTGCATGGGGAAGGCGGTGGGGCAATACAGATATGAAGGCGCCGGTATAAACCTGTGCATCATACCCATTTACACATGTCCACTCTGCTTTCCCTATGGATCCACGTGCATATGCAAATCGGTGTTTTTACCATACATCTATGTATACATATGTAAGACCATATTGCATGGCTAGGCACGTATTCGATCCAAGAGCCATGAAAGCCCCCCTTCCTTTTGCCTGGATATGCGAGCGACACACCTTGGCCGAAGACAGTTCCGACGATGCCGCCAGCTTTCAGGTGACCACGGATCTTCTCGAGAAGTGGAAAGTGGGCGTTCGCAGGCGCACAGACCAAGCACACATCAGCCTCGGGCACAACTTCTGCTGGATCGGCAGACACCCTGAAAAAAGCGATTTTGGACACACAAAACCGGGATGGGGAAGAGGACACTCGAAACCACTTGAGCATCCACCTCTTCCTCTCAACTGGAGTGTTCTTGGAGATGGGAGTCACACTCTAACCGTGCGCAGCCTGCATGCCAGCAGTGACCGTTGGCCGAGCTACGGTTGGAACAAATGCCGTAAGTATATATCTCTATAGATATATATATAGAGATCTTTAACCGTTTACCTTGTTTCAGACGCCCATTCATCAACACGCAGCCACAAATGTGCCCAAGTGTATATACGCATATATAAATCTGAATTACGTCTATACGTGACCATATATAAATATATATATATATATATATATATAAGTGGAAAGAGTCGCACACTTCGGTTCCCTGTTCTGTTCAGAATCGTTAGCTTGGTTTGCACCGAAGTGGAGCAGGGACTTCCGAAATGCACCCCTAAAACCTACGCATTCAGCTTGCCGGAGATCGAACCCAGGTGGCTCCAGCGGCAGATCTTGGTCTCCATACGGATCTCCTTTTGCCATCTGGAAAGAAATTGCGGAGCATGATTCAAAGGGATCAGGAAAACGTGGATTCAAGCGGTACAGGAGTAGATCCGTTGTTTTGAGAAGAGAGATGCAGCTGCTCGAACTCCCGTACCGCGCTCGTCTCTCGGATTCTCAAGAATTGTGGACTGTATGAGATGCAATCCCGGCCACGGCGTACACGTCCTATTTTGCCTCTGGAAGAAATCAACGATGCAGAGGAACAACCATTCGCGCTCCCGTAGTCGCCTGCACTTTTGTGGCTTTCAAGCGACTCAAGCATCTCGATCTCGCGTTGGCCATTTCCTTGTGTGCGCCGTGGAGCGGCGGCGCTCCAAGGCGGTCTTCGACGGCACATGCACCAGACGGCTCTTCAGATGAGTACAGGAACTTGGAAGTCCATTCATGCCCATCAATTGCTTCCATGCACTGATCGGGGAAAGCCGTCCATTTTTCGCCTCTGTTTTCTGCGAGGGTTGGAAGACCAGTTTCACGCGCCCCACCTCCCCGAGGTGTACATACACCCGATGCATTCGCCGTTTGCACACAAACCCAGGCAGACTGGGTGGAACCGCGTCGCTGGTCTCGGATTTTTCGGACTGAACGGGGCTTACTTTTCCGGTTGGCGAGTCAACACATTCACTCGAATGTTTTTGTGGGCCTGACCAAGCCAAGCTGCAGCTGCGTGGGCAGCGTTGCCGCCTCCGCAAATGCAAACTGTCAGCAGCGGGGCCTTGGATTGGGCGGCGACGCCAGCAGAAACGGTGGACGGAGCACCCATTTTCGATTTCTCGGGAAAACGCGTCCTCTCCAGAGGGGACAACGGAGTTTGGCCGTGCACAACGCAAAGAACAACAGGAGAAACTGCAGGAAGAAAAGATTTGCCACTCTCCACGCGCACTTGCCCGGGTCTGCCGCACACTCGCACCGTTGCTAAAAGCAACAGCGCCGGTCTGGGAGAAGACAAGCAAGCGACCTCTGTCTCCCCTCCTCGATGGACCTGTCTCTGACCCTGGACAACAGAGAGCGCTGGCTGCCCGCGCAGCTTTCAACAGGGTGGGTGGGAGGATCCCTGTCAACGGTCCCTGCATTCTTTCCGGAGAGTTTTCGTTTTTAACTCGACTTCGAAAACGAGCGGGAAGCATCCCTTTCAAGACGGCGAAGGCGCGCCTCCGGAGAAAAGGCAAAATAAGGTGCTGGGCACCCAAAAGAACAGGAACCGCCGGAAGAGCCGTCGCCGCTGGGGTTGGGCGGCCGCCGTGGGAGAAGAGCATGGGCACGACGGAAATCCCCTTCCGCAGAAAACCCAGGAACGGGAAGAGCGGCCTCACCCAGCACACACAACGTGGATTCTAAACCATTGAGATGACGAATGTATGGTTTTGGGATCGTGAGCGTCTCTCAGTAACTATAGGCGTGCTTTTGGACGATAATCATATCAATGCATCACTCCAACAACTACGGTCTGTGTAGCATTTCCTCTGCTCCTTGGCATCCCAGTGAAACAAAAGTGAACAGGAAGGAAAGCGATGCGTGGAAGAAGACCAACACGCAGGAAAGCGCAGCCTCCACCTCAGAGAATGCGGAATTGCCTGCAGGGGAATGGCCAAAGAATCTCTGCACTTTCCGACAACACTTCTGCGCAAGAAGAAAGTGTGCACATGCAGCATCCATTTACAAACATCAAGAACGGTTTTCGTAGACAAGCGGGAGAACTGCGCGTGGCGCTGAGGCGTTCGGCGTGTCACACAGTCCACGGGAAAGGCAGACCAGAGATCTGTAACCTGCGGCAAACTCGAGAATTAGCGGGAGGCGAGGGACCGGAGGCGCGGAACAGAACGAGGGAAGTGTGTGCGTCCACAGCCGCAAGAAAATGAGACCTCACGTAGCCGTAGAAAAATACGTGTTCCATGGTTTTGGGGCGCTCAACCATTCTTTTGCTTCAAACGGTAGCATCTTCACATCCATATATATATATATATATATCTGTATATGCATCATATATTGTATACCTCATATATATATATAAACTAAATACATATATGCGTATGGGTGTACATATGCATCAATCGACCAGTACATGGGATGGATGAAGACAGCTACTATCCGAATTCCGCAGCTGGCAGGTCCGTTTCGCCTCTCTGTAAGCTCCTGATGCTGACACTGAAACCTCTGCATTTCTGTTTCTTTCTCGCTGGGATTTGATCATTGCATCGAACTTGCCCCGAGTTGCAGGCCTTTTGTTTTGCTGAGACACACAGAAAGCGCCCTCGCGTTTTGCTGATTCGTGCTGCCGGTGTCGCTACTGACATCGGGGCGAAAACCAGCCTGGGCTCATAAAAGGAGTACGCGTGGAAAGGTTGAGCGTGGACGATCGAATGAAACCATGCGCTCCAACGCTAGTCGAAGTCTCTGACATAGCTTCTACCAACAACTGTGCGGAGCGTAACAAACCGCCGCTGCGCGGAGTGCTCCTGGAGAGCGGTTGTTTGTGCGCAAACCGCAACCAGCAGAAAATCAGACCGAGAAAAAGCGCCAAGAGTTTCGCGGTTCGGTTCCAGTTGAAAAACGCACAAATATGAAGAAATGCAAGGGGGGAAGATCGGAGTCTCCTGTGTGGCTGACATTTCAAAAGACTCACCGAGCACTCGACTCGCGCGCAGAATTTGCGTCGGAAAGTGTTTACAGAGAGAGCGGAGCAACATTCAAAGCAAGAGTTCATCTCTATCAGCGAGGGAATGAGAGAGTTGGGAGGAAAAAAACCGAAAACGCTTGAAAAAACAAAGATAACGCCTCCCACTCCACAACTTGGGCCCTCTCCCCAGCTGCTACGCACACAAGAAATCTGCATGCGCACCCGACACCCGACGCCTCCAGACACAGCAGGTCTATCCTGTACAGCTGTTTCTTCACGTGATGCCTGCCTGTGGACAGTCGCCCTGAGGCAAGGACACCAAACTGAACGCCTTCCAGCTCTTCGTCTTCTTCAAAGCGAACGAAAAAGAGCAGTGCACTCGCAGCCTGGTATACGTGAGGGGAGAGACATTCCACAGAGGATCCTACCTACGCCAGCGCATACCCATGGATGTACACGTGTGCTGACAACCTTCAAATCTATGGAAACATACAGAGATCGCTCTGTATTGACCTACATCTGACGATACAAGCTACATTCGACTATCGACACAAACGTGTCCCTATATATATATATATATATATATATGGATACACATTGATAAACATGGACCGAGATGGGACACGATCCCCGGGCGTAGCTACCTACAGAGAGAACGTCTCTATTCATTTTGCACACATATGCGTTTTGCATGCACCGCAGAAGTGGAATGAGGATACTTCGCGGCTGGCTCTTTTCTAGAGGAGACGGATTTCCGCACGACCTCGAGACGGTTACGTGCCATTCATAAAATCTATGAGAGCTTCCTCTGCAGGCGAGTTGACCTGAGTAGCCAAAGACACAGAAAACATGCGACGCACTCCGCGTCCGCACTCTCTTTTCATCGTTTCGAAACCTTCCCTCCCCCAACGCCGCCTGGAATCAGAGATCCACAGTGTGGAAACACAAGTATATATGCACATCTCAGTAGTGCAAATGCACATATACGTATATTCATCCATACATATGTGAATGCGTTTTTGCTAGATGCATATGCATATATACAGTGTACATATCTATCTATCTATGGATCTATATATATATATATATATATAAGTCTATATGGATGCCTAAATATATGGTATCTGAACACCTTAGTATGCACGGAGAGCTCGTTGGTTTACATCACTTTTGGATACGACAAAGTGAAGAGAGGAGACAGGACATGCGGAGACTTGCAGGTATACAGGAAAACACTTGTCTGCATTCCTTCACTGTTCGGTTGTACCTCTTCATATGCGCAAGCAATCAGGGAGACGATCTGATGAAACGAAGGCCGCTGTCGAGGATCCGAATGTGTGCAGCAGCGAATGAGAACCTGCCGCCGAAGGACAAAACGAGGAAACATGGCCGGGCGCGAGCACAAAAAAAGCCGTCAAAAGATGCACCGAATCCATCCCTAGACAGTATACACATGCATGCATACAGATGTATCCGTTTGCATGCATGCGATTGGAATTCTTTAAATCCCTACTTTCTAACTCACTCGCATCGACATACATCCATGTACGTCTCTACATGCAGTATCTATATACGCAGGTGGGGAACTGGATGCATTTACGTAAGCGTTGCGTGCTGCCAAGTATGCAATTTCCCCACAGTACCATTTGGGCAGTGTCAGGCGTTTCTACAAAAAAACTTCCTTCCAGCGAAAGTGAGTCACGCAAAGAGGTCCTAACGCGCCCCTTTCTTTCTGTATTTTGGTTATGCAATTCGTCCATAAATTTAGCCAGACTTGCTCTCAAAGAGAGATCGCCGACAAACTCTCGTACCTTCCTTCAGATCCCGGGCATTCTCGCTGGATGACCTCTCGAGTTTCAACGCCACTACAGTGGAGATACGAGCATATACATATATATATATATATATATATATAGACAGATAGCTAGATATTCCGTAGGCGGGTGACTGCGTTAACCCCTTCCCATTTGTGTATGTATATAGAAATATATGTGCAGAGCGAGAGACTGAGAGAGAGATCCAGCGTGAGAGAGATGCACGCGGTAGAAAGGTAGAGGGATCTGCATATATATATATATATATATATTTATATGAATATATTTATTTATAAACCGAGAGAGAGCGAGGGGGAGACTTACTCTCAAGGAGGAAGGAACGTGAGGATCGAGTTCCGGAAGCGTGTCCCGCGCTAGCGCCACCGCCCCCTGAGGAAGGAGACGCAAGAGACATGGCCATAAAATTGGAAGCAAAAAAAAAACGCTGAGAGCGCTGCTTGCCGACGAAAAGAGACAGAAGATGCTGGAGACGCAACCGGCTGGGAGACAAAGTCTGTGCATCCGCAGCCGTGACCAGCCCCGCTTCTCTCTCTTGCTCGTGAGAGGAAGCGGAAATCCTCTCCTCCCACTGCGTCCTCGTGGGGCGCTCGACAGACGAAGGCGCAAGAACTTCGTGGACCATGCGTTCGTCTACACAAGGCGAGAATGCGGAAAACGAAGGAAACGCACGAGAGACACCAGAGAGAGAGACAGAGAGGAAGAGACTGGAAGAGAGACGAAGAAAGAGAGAAAGAAGCCCTTGCAAGAGGGTGGCGAGAAGGCGCTCGTCCGTCTTGAAAGAGAAGACCGAAACTCGAAGAGTAGCGGCAGAACGAAGCGGACACAGTGAGACTACAGGAAGGCAAACGCAAGCGGCGGCGACGGATCTTCTTGCGCTTACGATGATTTGGGCTGGACTCATGAACTGATGGGGAACGAGGCCGCTCAGCTGAAAAAAGGCGACACAATTTTTGAAACCGCAACAGCACGTGAAGGCGCGTTTTCCAACATCAGTGTCCATGCATGCACACATATCGACGCAAGAAAAGGAACGGCAGCGCGCCAAAGCGCATGCACGCTGTCACTGCATACGCGCCGACACAGCCAGCTTTCTACACACAGTTACTTACATACCTCTCCATGTACAAAAATACAAACACCCCTTCATATTGTAAACATATATAAAGATATATAAACACATCCATATATAGATCTATGTATATGAGTAGATATAGGCACGTAAAGATCGACGCCGGGGAGTTGGCGCCTCAATGGGACTGCGTTGACGAGCTGCAGATGAGGACAGCACCGTGAGATGTGTGTGCAGAGACTTCTCGGGTCTCTCCTTGATGCACAAACTCTTTCCCGCCAGGAGACCTCACACCCCAGCCATAATCCATCTTAGGCTGAGTGCTGTTTAGGCGGGGGAAGAAAGATCCGCTCTGGCCCGCGTGCACACAAAGAGCCGCCGAGCGTTCCTCCTGGGCACATGGGGCGACTGCGCAAGAGAAGCACGAGCACGCGGACTCCCCAAGCTGCAAAGGCGCGCGTTGAAACAGTTACACATCCGCGGGCGAAACGTTCGAAGCAGCGAAGAGAGGTTCTCACGTGTGCGTGAGCCGCGGCAACCATTCCTTGGAATGGAAGCAGAAAAACCCGTAAAAAACCGAAAGAGACTTCGCAGATTCGCGTACCATTTGCCAAAGAATCACCCCGAAAGCGTGGATGTCGGCAGAGCCGCTTGTCTGGGGGGGAATGTAGCCGAGGAGTTCCTGGGCAAGGCAAGAGAAAAGGCACTTGGCGACGTGTACAGACACCCGAATGGGAACACCCAACACGCCGCACGCATGCACGCGCCAATGCACCACTCGATCCCACACGAAAACGGGCAGTCTGCGATGTTTTTTCCATGTAAATGATTATGAAGGCGCGTGTTCTCCCCGCACAGCGACACCGACCCACACACTCACCGAATGCGAGGAGACAGAACTGCATGTCTCTGATTCATGCGTGCAAGGACACATGGCAGTGTAGGTGTGCGTGTGGAAGCCCCAGAGACGACGACCATCCACGCGACAAACGCCGAGAGTCTCCGACTCCCCCGCGATCGTGCGCAATTTGGGCAAATTAACACCTCTCCGTGCGCCACTCTCTCCCGTTTCTCCTCTGTTTTTTCGTGCCTCCCTTTCGCCCCTTTCTCTCCTGGTCACGCGCCGCACTCGTCTCTTTCTCTCCCTCACATGGTCCCCGTAGCTGCCTGGCTCTCTCCTCAAACCCCCTCTGTCTCTCGCGCCTGGCGCCTTCTCCTTCGCTTCTCGCACGCCCTGGCGAAGTCTTACCTCGGGCGACGCCCAGTTCACGCGTTTCAGCCACGCAGTGTCTTCCTCGTCTGCAGTGAAGTCCGTCTTTTCTTTTGAACTCTGACTGTTGGGTCGGTTCTGCGAACGGGGCTCACGTCTCTCGTCCTTGCCTCCCCGCCCCGCGATTCGCCTCTGGGTAGAGCCCTCGCCGGAACTGGGCGCAGTGACAAATCTTCCCAGCTGGTGCCTCAACCCTTCTCGCTTTTTGTCGCCAACTGGCGAGGCGACGCCCGAGGCGAAGCGCTCAGAGGGACAGGCGAAGGAGAGCGTGGGAGAACGCGAGAGCGCAGAGCAAGGCGGGGAAACAGACGGCGAAGACGGACACGGCAGAGACAGCTGAGACTTGCGCACACTCGGCGTCGAGGCTCCGGGGCCGAGGCGAAGACAGTCGAGGAAGGGAGGGAAAACGGAAGCAAAAGACCCCGACAGCGCGGCCGCGTCCCCAGCTGCGCATGCATGCATGAGGGCGCAACACCACTGGTGCACGCTCTTCACCGCTGCAGAGACAGAGCGCGGGAGATCGAGAGAGACAGAAAGGCGATGTGGTGCCGACACAGGGGACGGGTTTTGCCCACATGCAAGGCTGGCGGGAGAGAACAAGCAGAGAGAAGACGAGAGACGAATAGGGAGACACAGAGGCACAGCGACCGCACACAAACGGAAAAAGAGAAGAACGGGAGGAGAGAGAGGCAACACATGCGCAAAAGGGGAGACAAAAAACAGAGCGCGTTTGGGTGTCTCGTGCTACAAGACCAAGGCTCAACTGGATGGGTTGCCAGTCGCTGTCGAGACAGAGCACATGGAGAGACAAAGAAACACACTGGACGCCGCTTCTCTCGCAAATGGCTACTGATGTGAAGCGATGTAGACAGATATGTATATGCGTGTATCGATCTACGCCTGATTGTTCCTATAGACATATGCGATTACAAACGCTGTGCCATGAAACAATGTGTGCAGGGAGAAGGAAAAGACGCGATAGGTTTCGGGTTCGCCTCAGCCGTTTCTTCTGTTCGCGCGTCTCACCGAGGCCAGTCAGCTTCGCATTCATGGCGTCATCCACCAGAATATTCCCCGGCCGCAGTTCGAGACGGGAAATCTGAAAACACGAGAAAAAAGGTCAAAGAGCTTCAACGACTCTTCGCCACACATGGCTGCGCCACGCATGCGCATCCACACGTATACATAAATGCACATCTATGTACACGTTTACGCATGCAACATAGACAAACATATATGTGTATATGTATGCAATGCTTTATGCATGTGAGCACGCGTAGCTGCATGCAAGCGTTTCGATGGCTGACTACGGCAGTGGGTGCATGCGCATGTGGACAGGTAGGAGGACGGTCGCGCCTATGCCGGCGTGTGTGCATCTCTGCAGGTAGCCAGTCTAGGTGAGACCCAGAAGAGAAGCAAAGTGGAAATGCCCAGAAAATCGAGGCGCGAGGCGAGCTCACTCCTTTCCGTTGGAGATACGCGCAGCCCAGAGCGATGCCCCTGAAGCACGCAGATGCGGAGACACTCGAAGCTGCGTGTTTTGGAGAGCGCACCCCGCGGCCGGCCGCGAGGACGAAAATACTGAGAATCGTGGACAAGGCACCCGATGCGTCGCGCCGCCCTTTGGCCAGTGGCGAGGAGACGTGCTGGGAGAGTGCAGAGAGCGAAAATGACGCTAACTTTCACGCATGCTGGCAGGGCAAGACAGCCGGACGTAACCGGTGGACTCTAGGAAAGGAAAGGTTCGACGTCAGCCTCGTGAGGCCGTACAGAACTGTCGAACTGAAATCGAATAAACAGAGAAAACCGGGACGAGCCGCGACGTGCGAAAAGCTTTCTCGTCCCGCGGTTCCCGTCTCACCGAGCTAGGCGAAGCGCGGAGTGTATGGACAGCCTGAAGCGCGTGGAGGAGGCGCTGCGCCGGCGCCAGTCGTGCTGCAACCGCAGTCGTTCAAATTCCGCCGACTTTGCTTGGAGAGCCGTCCGCGCTGGACCGGGTGTGGGGCGCAGTGCTCCATCTGGAAACGACGCAGAACCATCTTGGAGTCCGTCTTGTACACACGTGGAGCCTCCGCTCTCTCCTCTCTCTTCTGTTCTTTCTCTTGGTTCGCGTTCGTCGGTCTCGCGTTTGTGCTGTGAAGAGGGATGCGCAGGTTCGCGTATCCACCCTTCGCGTCTCGGCAGCGCAGAAAGACGATGCGATCCGCGCCTTGGCGTCAGCCAGCGTCCAGAGCTCGCGAGAGAACGCGAAGACGCCCGCACAAGTTCGTCCCGCGCCGCCAGGCCGCGTGGCTTGTCCCTCTCGGCTGCGCGCGCGTCTGCAGTCTTTGTGGAGTCGCCAGGCGAAGCTGAGGACTCGCATGCAGCTCGACTTTTGACGGGGCGATCATGCGTCGCCTGGATCACGTGCGACGCGTGCGGAGCTTGAGACCGGCCGAGCCTTTCCGCCTCGCTCGAAGGTACGAGAGGAGACGCAGAAGCGACTGACTGGCAGCGCGAAGGCGCGGAGCCCGACAAAGAAGGGGTGACACGCGCGTAACGGAGAGAAAGTGGAAGGACACAGAGGGGCGAAGGAGAAAAAGGAGAGAAGCCCGACGCGGAGAGACGCGAGATGTCCTCAGGAGCAAGCGTGGCGGGAAGGGAAGCGACGGACTCGCCAGGCCTGGGTGGGGTTTCGCAGGGATGACAGGGCGGGCGCGTTTCACATGAGCATTCGTTTGCCCTTGCGAACGCAAGAGTCAGCCTTCCATCTTCGTCTGTGTTTCTTCCACTTCCGCTCCGCGTTATCTCTTCTCGCTCGGCCACATCTCCCCTGGTCTCCCTGCCTCGCTCCCGTCGTCTTCCTGTTTTGGCTGGGAGGTCCGCGCTGGAGCTTTTGAGTTCTTCGCGGGGGACTCCACGGTCGCCCGCGTACAAGCCAGGCCGGCACAGCTGGCGAGGGCGATGGAGGGGAGAGTCGAAGAAGAACGAAAGTGAGCGACGAGGCAGAAACTCAGTGACCAGCCAGAGAGCGGGGCCGGAGCCACAGAGTGGACACACACCGTCGGCGACGCCCAGAAGGAGAACAAGGTGCGGATGCCGAAGCAGCGAGAGGCGATAGAGGATCAAGGTAGCCACCGCGCGCGGATGAGAGAGAAGCGGCTGTCGCTGAGACTGGAAAGCGGCAGACGACGGACACGCAGAAGACGAGAAGACAGAGAAGGAAGAAGAGAGAGACGAGGCAGAAGGACGCCGCACGACGGGCGCTGCACTGAGAAAAGGCGCAGTGAAGAGCGGCTCTTGCGAGTGTTCACTTCTTTCCTCACACGAGGCGTGCGACAACGCCTCCGTCCAGCATCGCGTTTCGCCTCGCGGCCGTGTTTCGGCAGGAAGGTTCGTTGGCCCTTGCGGTGTTGAGTGCCGGCTTGAAGGCCTTTCAATGCCGGCTTCTTCGCCGAGAGCTGCGCAGTCGGTGACGGCCCTCGCCTCGCCGGTCTTCTCTCCCTGGCTGCGTTCGAGACGCGCGGGAGGTTCTGCCGCGCCTTCCTCGCCTGCGTCGGGCCGCGCTGCCGGCCCCTCCTTCGGCTTCTTCTCTCGCTTTCCTCTCTGCCTTCTTCGCCTCTCTCCCGCCCCGCCGCTCGCGCTCCCAACTGCGCCCGGCTCCCCTTCTGCAACGCCGTGAGAGCCTTTTGCGTGTGGCGATCTGCCGCTCCGCTCCAACCGCGATCTGCGCTGGCTGCTCCCAGAGGAACCTCGTCCTCGAACAACACAAGGGGAAGACGAAGACAAAGAGGAAGAAGACGAAGAGGAGGAAGAGGAAGACGAAGAGGAGGAAGAGGAAGAAGATGCAACCTGGGGATCCGTTTTGCCTGTTTCGGTTTGCCCCCGCGATGCGTGAGAGCGTTCAGAGACGCACGCGTTCGGCTCTTGGAGCGAGAACTCGCAGTGTTTCGTTTCTGGCGACTGGGTGTCGTGCGCAGCGTCGCCATCCTCAGCCGCTTCACCAGGCAAGTGGAAGGCGGGGACGAGTTCGAGGCACACACTCTTGCCCAGCCACGAGCCTTGCCAGCGCGTGGAGCATCGCGAGTGCGTCTCTCGACACGAGGCACACGAGGCACAGGCTGAACAAGAGGAAGGCCAGGAACAGAGGGGCGAGGGAGGCGAGAGGAGGGGTTGGACGAACGTCAGTTGGTGGAAAGGGATCAAGAAGGAGAAAGAAATGAACCCACGAAACGCGAGGCTGAGGAGACAGCTGCCGCCTTCGCCTCGGGCGGCGCCTTCGCCGTCAGAGCCTGCGGAATGGGAGGCAGGTCGACCGTGAGGACTTGAGCACCCCTGGCCTGTCGCCACAGAGGCAGAAGGCGAGGAGCACGAAGGCGTACCCGGCGAGAGAGTCTCAGAAAAAGAGACCGCATGCAGCGAACGGCGACACAAGGAACAGGCGTGGCGAGGCCGGAGACGCGTCCCAACCGAGGACGACGCGAGGAAAGGAGACCGAGTCGAAGCGAGAGACGGAGGCGAACAGGCAGCGAAGGGACTCCCGCAGTCCCTTGGGGCTTGCGTTTCGGCCCCGTCTCTCGCACGGCTCGCCAGAGAGGCTTCAGACGACGGAGAAGGAAGAGCGAGGCGAGGGCCGAGAGGCCCAGCCGGCACTGCTCCCCCTGTCCCACGAAACAGCTGAGAAGTGTCGCAGCACGAGGACGCGTGAGACTGCGGCAGGCGCGCCTCTTCGCCCCTGCCGTGCCTCCCTCCACGTTCGTTTCGAAGTCCTGGAGGACCGGGAACCTGTGCGGCGCCTACAAGAGACGGCACCCTTCCCTCGTCCCCCCCGAACGCTCCCTCCTTGTCTCTGTCTTGTCTGGAGAAGTCGCCGCCGCACTCTGTGCAGGTTCTCGCCCCCGCAGCTGTGGGTCGTCTCAGTTTCTCGAAAGCGCTCTCTCCTCTCCCCTCTTCTTCTCTTCGCGCCGGCGCCCAAGCCTGCGTCTCAGGTCCGAATATAGAGGCAGCGACACATCGTCGCGCGGCCGCCCGCGCGCCTTCTGTTTCGGGCTCCCTCGCGATCTCGTCTTCGCCACTGCTTGTCGTCCCGCCGCTGGGGCTGCTGCTGACGCTGCGCCTGGCCGCGAGCGCTCGGAGAGCCTCGCCGCCTTGGTGCGGGGCCAGGTTGGCGAGGAAGAGCGGAAACGGCGAGGGACAGATCGAGACGCCCGGGGGACAGCTCGGAAGATCAGCCGTCGGGGGATTCTGGCCTCGCGGCGCCGGCAGAGACGCGGCCGGATGGGGATGCGCGAGCGTTAGAGCTGGACGAGGCTCCGGGAGGAAAAACTCGGAGGGGGGGAGAACGCCCGGAAAAGGAAACGAAGACGAGGGCGGCGACCGTGGCAACGCGCCGCTGTAGTAGCGTGAGTGCTTGTTGTAGTCAACTCTGGAAAAGCGCAGAAAACGGAGCAGAGAGACGGAAGTGAGAGACAAACGAAGACGGAGATAGCGAGAGAGGGAAACCGACACGTGGCACAGAGATCCAGAGACAAACGCGGAGCGTCAGGTCGCACGCAGATGCACGCGAAAAAGACAGAGGGAAGCGCGAGGAGAAACAGGGGGAAGCGTGAGGAGAAATGACGGCACTTGGGAGAAGAGACGCGAGACAAGCGGGCGGGGCGGCGAGTCGAGAGAACGAAGGTGGACAAGGAGAGAGCCTTTCTCGCCCCTTTTCTGGCAGTCGCTCACGCACTTGAGGGCCTTGACGAGCTGGAGTACTCGACTTCTCTGGCCGAACGTGGTGAGCCCGAGATCGCGTCGGAGAATGTCCTGCGTTAAATTCATGAAGCGTGCACCTGCAAAGAAAGGAGAGAACTGCGAAGTGCTGAAAAGCAATCCGACAGCAGGACGGGCGGACGCAGGCGAAGAGACACCGGTGGCGAGACGGCCGGAGGTGAGGATCGGAAACAAGTTTTTTCGCCGACACTCGCAGCCTCCTCTCTTTTGAAGCAAAAGACACGAGAAAGCAGGAAGACGGAACAAGAAAAAAAGAAGTGGCCTAAAGCACGCAAAGCACACAACTGCATTGTTGCCAGTCTTCAAACAGAGATGACCACATGCATATACGTATCTACAAATATCTACCTATAAATGTACACACAATAATATACATATACCAATATCTATCTATCTATCTATCTATCTATCTATCTATCTATCTATATCTATCTATCTATCTATCTATCTATCTATCTATCTATATATCTATATCTATCTCTATCTATCTCTATCTATCTATCTATCTATCTATCTATCTCTATCTATCTATCTCTATCTATCTATCTCTATCTATCTATCTATCTATCTATCTATATATATATATATATCTATATATATATCTATATCTATCTATATCTATCTCTATCTCTATCTATCTCTATCTATCTCTATCTCTATCTATCTATCTATCTATCTATCTATCTATCTATCTATCTATCTATCTATCTATCTATCTATCTATCTATCTATCTATCTATATCTATCTATCTATCTATCTATCTATCTATCTATCTATCTCTATCTATCTATCTATCTATCTATCTATCTATCTATCTATCTCTATCTATCTATCTCTATCTATCTATCTCTATCTATCTATCTATCTATCTATCTATCTATCTATATATATATATATATATATATCTATATCTATCTATATCTATCTCTATCTATCTCTATCTATCTCTATCTATCTCTATCTATCTATCTATCTATCTATCTATCTATCTATCTATCTATCTATCTATCTATATAGGTATATGAATATTTATACAGAGAAATTGTTTTGCAACTGCGTGTGTCCTGTTGTCCTTGCGTTGTCACCTGTGAGAGCCTTTGCGCGGCAGCGATCGATAAATTCGGCAGGGAGTTTCCCGCCGTCTGTTGCGAAGCTGCTGAGGCGAGCGCAGAGCTCCTCAGGTGACCACGCGTAAGCTGAGCGCATGCAGAGACAAAAACAGCTGAGCAGGCACCGCGTGTGGCCGCATTTCGACACAAACAAAACAATTCACACACTTCTCCACCCCCGACGGAAACCAAAGATCTATCGCAAAAAACCTCCCTCCACAGACACGTACGGACTACTTCTCTCCGTCTCCGATTCAATACAAACATATATATATATATATATATATATACATAGACAGATAGATATACTTGCATGCAGACATATATGTATATATATATATATATATATATGTATATAGCTACGTCTACAGATAGATAGAGGAAAGGCAGCTTTGCGTCGTTGGAAATCGTAGAGCGGAACTGCGTCTCTACACCCTGAATACGCAGCCGGCACAGAAGGAGATGGCGACCAGAGAGGCGACAGAGGCATATCGGCAACCCCCCCCCGCCGCCCAGGAGGCGAGTCTTTTTCTAGGGAAGGGTGCACGTCCTTGCATGGCCCAGATCGGAATGTGAAACTGAAGCGCGCCTGAGGGTCGTGTGTCTTGCCGCGGAGTTTTTTGCGAGAAGAAACCGAGGATAAAGTCTTAGATTTTCCTTTATGCTCACGATCGACAAACGCCTCGGCTCTTGGGCTCGGACCATTCTGAGAGGCGGCGAGATCGAGATGCCATGGACCTGTTCAAAACGCAACATCGTGGAGGACGCCCGTCTCGCGACTTTCTTTTCCCTCTGGTGTCCCGGATGCCTGTCGCTTCTCACCGTCCTTCGTTTCATCTTTTTCGCTCTTTTCCTCGTCCCTAACTCTGCGCATCTTTCTTCCTCCTCTCTCATTTCGCGTCGGCCCCTCCGTACATCGTGTTTTGTCCCTTCCGCGTGCTTCTTTTTTTCCGCGCGTTCCTTCTCTGCCTCTTTTTCTCTCTTCCTCTGCACGCTTTGCTTCCCGTTCGCGCTTCGTTTTCTTCCTCCCTCTTTCGGCCTTCGGTTGCCGTCATGCATTGTGTTTCTCGTTTCTTGCTCCGTCTCGGCTGCAGCTCTGCGCGACCGCCTCTCTTACTTGCAGGCAAGGTGAGTGCATGCGCTCCTGGCTCTCTCCTCGCGTGCGCGTCGAGCGCGGCTGTCTCCGTCCCCGCTTCCCTGTCTCCCGGCTCTTCTCGCTCGTTCCCCACATACCCTGCCGCAGACAGGGCTGCCTCCTTCTCGGTGTCCGTACGTGTTGCGTGCGCGCAAGAAAGAGGACGAGAAACAGCTGAAAACGAAACATCGCAGAGTCCTCGACGTCTGGTCAGCTCGGCGGTCAAGGGCCAGCCCACGCAGAGACGCAGAAATCAAATCATATATATGTGGATGCACAGACAGCGCTGTAGAGAGATGTGTATATACATCTATGTACACGGACAGATGCAGTTACATATATATATATATATATATATATATATGCTTAGGTATATGTGTACAGAGCAAATGCATCTACAATATATATATATATATATATATATACGGATATATATGTACGCGACTGGATATGTTTTTACACTGTGTGCTACTTCAAACGAGGACAGCAAGCGACTGGATTACCCTCTTCGCGTTTCCGTTCCGCGAGTTGCCCCAACGCGTCGTCTTTCAACGGAACAGAGGACGTGTTGCGGATGTCCAGGAAAAGCTGGGGAGAAGAGGCGCGGCATAAGATGCCTTCTCGCCACTCGGAGAGAATGAAGAATTTTTGCGGGAGAAAGAAAGATCGAAACTGCCCAACGGCGGCGTCTCGCCACCACGTCCCTGTGCACCCGTACATCGAAAAAAAAAGAGAAAAAGGAGCGAAGCAACCGTGCGAGAAGACACTTCGTCGGCGCGCCAAATCGGGGGAGAGGGGCGATCTCAGGGGCGGAGAGGACGGAGAGAAACACAGCAAGAAGTTACAGAGGGACGAGGGACGAGGGTGCGAGGAAAGAACAGGAAGCGATTAGAGGCTACGGGGAAGAAAACCGAGAAGGACGACGAAGACGCAAAAACAAACCGCTGCGAGGAATTTCGATCGATACGTGCAGCCCACCAGAGGAAAGGGAAAGCACACGTTTTGGAGAGGAGAAAGAGAAAAGAGAAAGAAGAGAAAGAAAAGCAGGGCATCGAAGAGTGAGGAAGCACGGAACCTCTTAGAATTGGCGGAAGAGCCGAACTGGGACGCGAAAAGGAAGCGGCGACCCGAGAAAAAGCAAAACCCAGAGCGAGAGAGAACGGTAAAAAGGAGAAGAGACAACGAAAGACGTGCCCACCTGAATGAATGGCGATGCATCCGCCTCGGCGCATTTCAACGAAGGCGCCGTGGCCGTGACGTAAGCCGTTCCAGAAGGATCCGACGTGGCAGTGACCCTCTCTGAGGGAAGAAAAGAAATCGCGACAAATGAAAAAGGCGGCAAGAGAGACAGCAGAAACCCGAGAAACGAAAGGAAGGGCGGGGAAGACGGGACAGCCTTTTGCGCGTTTCCGACGAGGTCGCCGAAAATGAACAAAAGCGAGGCGCGGATCCAGCAGAGAAGGGTGGAGAGAAAGACGGAGACAGGTTCGAGAGGGACACGAAAGGGAAAGACGAAGCAGTGCAAGAGAAGAAGGAACGAAAGCGAGACGCGTCTCTTACCGAAGAAGAAGGATGCCTCGCCCGCACGGCATTCGTCGGTCATTTAGACTCCTAGGGAGACGAAAAAACGGACAAGACACGCGCGGAGGAGAACGCATGCGCAAGAAGCTGTGAGAAACCAGGAAGGCCCACCAAGAAGTCGCAGCATGGGGGGAGGGGGGGGGGGGGGGGGGAGGACGGAAGAACAAAACGCGAAGTCGAAACAGACATCACCTCATTTCAGCTGCAACCACTTCATATTCATCTAGATGAAGAGATGCATACCTGCATACAGATACACACTGCTTATGTATATATACACTCACTTGCGTATGAATAAATATATAAACATATACATATATATATATACATATATATACATATATAAAATATATATAAATGTAGCCCTAGTTTTGCCGTTCGCCTTGGGCGAAGTGGAGGACGAATCACTTTTGAATCCACACGAGTCGAACGGGAGACACACGGCGCAGGGACGCGACGTCGCAGAAAGGATGTTCACAGAGAAAAGCAGACTCAGCAAAAAGGGCGAAGGAAGAAGCACGAGGAGAACGCGTTCACGTGCGGCATAGGCAAGAGAAGGCGCACCGCGCCGGGATCTTCTCGCATGGAGCAAAGAAAAGAAGACTGAGGCGCATGCGACGACAGCGAAATCGCGAAACGCGAGCCGCAGCGGCAGACAGGCGCCCCAGATCGTCGTTCTTCTCGGACCGTTTTGGGTCGCTCTTCCCACGGACTTCCGCGCCTCTCGGCTCACGCTGTCTCACCCCTTGTAAAAGTCGCCGGAAACCAGCAGCGTGTAGCCCAGAGGCACGTCGACGTCTGGTGAAGAACAGAGCCAAGAAAAGAGAAAAGAAAGTGAGAGAGTTGAAGCGAAGACGGAGAAAAAGGATAAGACGAACAAGGCAGGAGAATAGCGGTGGGCAGAGAACGAGAGATGCCGAGGAGGGAGGAGAAAAGAGAGAGGGAAGAAGCAAAAATGGAAGCAAACAAGTCAGCAACGGAGAGGCAGCAGAGAGCGAAAGAACGGAAAGACACGAGAGAAGTGATCGGGGAGAAGAAAATCGGTTTCGTTTCAAAGACGCACCGTAGGGCGAGGGAGAAAGAGGTCGGTTCCCCATGGTGCCTCCCTCGGTTAGGACAAAAGCGAGGAGGGGTGAGAGTCGCGCAGCTTTGCATTCTCTTCGATCACCGAATCCTCGCTCAAGTGGTAAAAAGGCGGTCGGTTATCAAGTTTTCTCTTCTTCGTCCCCCTCCGTCGCCTTCTGTCCCTGTCTCTCTGTTCTCTCTCCGGTGCTCTACCGCCCCCAAGAGTCTCTCGCTGCAGGAAGAGAGAGAACGAGAGAAAAAGGGAGGAGGTCGAGACGGAGAGAGGAGGAAGACCATGCTCTGCCGCCCTCTCTGCCGCCGTTGGAAGCTAGGGCCTAGACGGAGGAGTCTCTCGCCCGCAAATACCCGCGGAGGAAAGGAGGCAAATGCCAGAAATGAGAAGCCGTGGAAAGCCGAAGACAAGAGAAGACCGAAGAACCGAAGAACGCGACAAGCTAGGGAAGATGAGAACAGTTACGGGCGAAGAAGAGAGAGGAAACGAGGGAGGGGACGCCGGAGGAGGAAACTGAGAGGACAGGGGAAAGGATCCAGAAGGCAGCGTGGACGGAACGCCAAGGGGAGGAGAGAGACGGTCGCGTGCCACAGTGGGAGAGAGCGCGAGAGAGATCAACGAAGAGACAGGAAGAAAAGAGGGAGGGCGAGCTCCAGAGCGGCGCGGATCATCTCGCTGGAGAGAAGAAAAACGAACGCGTTGCGTGGCGACTTGGTCTCCACGAAGGTTTTTTCGAGATTTGAAGAGCCAGGCTCTCGTTGGGCCTCGAGAAGAGTGTCTCTTGCCAGGTCGGCAGAGCCGAGAGAGCGTCAAGCGACAGCCTCCCTGTCCGCCAGGAGGCGATCCGCAGTCCTCTCGATAGGAGTCCTGGAAAGGCGAGAAGAAACGTGCGATCTCTGGAAACTCCTTTTCGCAGATGCACACGCACAGAAAACGGGACAACGGCGGGCACTCGTTGAGCAAGGGCCATCTACTAGCCTCGTTTCAAAAAAGGCTTTCGCATGCAAGGAAAAACGGAAAAAATCCAGCGCGACATGCGTGGCTGGGGGGTCTGTGCTTATCAAGCACGCAAGGAAACAACTACACATTTATACACACCGAAGCTTGTGAAGGGGATGTGTTCCTCTTTAAAATGGGTTTCGCTTTTCATTTGTCCAAGCCTGGCTGCCTGGACCGTCCCTAATAGGGTGACAGGCCACTCGAGCGGTTCTTCTCCTGCCTCACACTTGGGTCGGCGGCCGACCAGCGCGTTCACTGCCGTCCCTTTTTTTTTCTTATAGAGAGAAATGTGACTCTCTTTCGCCTCGTCCTCCTCTGTGTTGTTTCTGAGTCGCGACTCTCAAAACATGTCTCTCCGGCAGATCCGCAAGCTCCGGGCATCCCGTCAGGGGACTCCGGCAGACCCTCTGCAGGAAAATCCGCATTCCGCGCGCTCCAGCGAGTCTTCAGGTGAAGAGTCACTGCGTGGAAGTTTTCCCTTCCCGCAGAGCCGACCGAGGTCTGCGTTTTTAGCCGCCGCAGGAGACAGCGAAGAGGACAGCGAAGAAGACAAAGGGAGTGAGGCCCCGAGGCCGGCGACCGGCGAGGAGACGGCGGCGGGGAGGCGCGAGGCAGACGAGAAGGGAAAGACAGCGGGAGGCGATGCTTCAGGGAGAGGCCAGGAAGCAGAGACTGATGGAGACGAGATCGCAAGTCGTGAGGCGGCAGTCGGCGAGACCTCGCCCCCCAGGAGACAGAAAGCGAGTTCCGCTGGAAAGAGGAAAAGAAAGAAAAAGACGCAGCTCTCTCCTGCAAGGGAAGGCGCTGAAACCTCACTGACGGGCCCTCAGGGCTGGCAAGAAAAAGAGAAAACGAGGGATTTCAACTCCAGGGCAAATGCCGCCGACGAGCTCGGGAACCGAGACTCCAGCACACCCCACAAGCCGGCAGGGACGTACTGCCTGGCCATGGAACGCGCCATGTTCGACACAGAAGTGGAGCTGAAGCGCATCTTCGGACGCGAAGTCGCTCGGAACCTCGCCGGGAACGCTCGACACAGTCAGTCTCGGTTTCCACGATTCTGGGACAAATGCACGGTTTTTCCGCCGATTCAAATAAGCGACACGTGGGAGGTTCACACGGAACAGAGAGGCAGGGACTGCGATCAATGAGCATATCACGGACACATGTCGATAGCAGCTTATGCGCACATCCATGCGCATACAACCATTCAGGTAGAGAGTTGACGCGAATGCCCACGCACCGACACACATTTCCACACATGCATTATGTATATATCTTTATATATGTATACATACATGCAAGTATATGTACATATATATGTGTGTATGTGTAGAGATACATATCTATGTGGAGGTGTACGAGAGGTATGTTATGTGTGGTATTTTGTTTGCGTGAAATAGGATTGTGTGCGTGTGTGGGGGCAACGCAGGCACTCGGCGAGCGGGACCTACGAGCAGGCGATTTTGGTTGATTCCCGATGCAGAAGAGGGCCCGGCAACCCACGAGTACGTGCGGATGGTGAAGGAAGACGACGAAGCTGCGGGCACGGTCGAGTTCGCTCTGCAGTACACGCCGTATTACGAGCAGCTTCAGGACGCCTTCCATGCAATTCTACACTCCCACGATCCGCAAAACCTTCAGCAGTTTCTCCTGCGTCACCCGAGACACATTGATGCCTTGCTGCAGATGTCTGAGGTCTACCGCATGCGGGGCGAGAATGAGACTGCGACTGAGCTGTCAAAGAAGGCTCTCTGTGTGATTCAAAGGAGCTTTCACCCTGCGTTTTCGCCATTCACGTACACCGCGGAAGGGTTGCCACAGGCAAGTCTGGAGAGGAGCAAGCATGCGGAGGGGTGGAGCGCTGCTGTGGATTTTTGGGGCAGGAGCCGTAGACAGGTGAAGAGAACTACCGGTCGCCTGTACATGCGCCACCGCGCGCAGTGGGTTTGTCTGTATGCAGGTTGCCGTCGACACGCTAAATCCGTTCAACAAGAACCTCGTCAAGTGCATCGGTCTGTATGGAGCAGCGCTGGCCGACCA
The DNA here is from genome assembly GCF_000208865.1 of Neospora caninum Liverpool. Lineage (NCBI taxonomy): Eukaryota > Apicomplexa > Conoidasida > Eucoccidiorida > Sarcocystidae > Neospora > Neospora caninum. The sequence continues at coordinate 3,312,539 of NC_018390.1, forward strand.
GGGCTGTTACCGAACCGCACTCGAAGTGACCAAACTCTTGGTGGCTATGGATCTGCCCAGGGATGCCTTCCACGCCATGCTGCATCTCGATTACCTTGCCCTCCGGTCGCGGCAATGGCAATTCCTTCAGCATTTTTCCCAGACCTTTGTGGAGCAGCATCTGGCATACGTGATTCCCCTCGACCCACCCTCAGAGCGGGGCCATCAAGACTCTCGGGAGACACTGGTGTCTCGAAAGGACGAAGATTTGAAACTCGTGGACCTGGCGTTCATGCTACCAAATTTCGCGTTCTCAACGGCACTTTCTATCGCACTCCACGCTACCCAACGTAGGTCCAAGAACACAAGTAGTGACGAATAGGCTTGCCAGTCTGCAAGGTGATAGGGCAAGCATTTTCCCGTTGTAGGCCTTGCGTTTCTCTGCCGCCGTTTGCAGGAGAGTGCTCGGAAGACATCAAGACGATTACGGCCGACGAACTCCTTGCTGTCTGCATGCCGTCCACCAGGGAGAGACAAACTGGAAACGAGAGCCAATTGCACCACCTCCTGTTGATGCGTGCCATACTCCTCTTCCCTGCCTTCGTCCGGAAGCTGCTGCAGAAGATTGGTGTTAATGGATCTCAGAAGGTAGCAGGTAAGCTGCAGCCCATCATGCAGTCTTCGCCTCTGCCTTACCAATCTTACCCGATGCGTGGCGTATGCGGACTGTCAATGTGTGGCTCAGGATCCCCCTACCCTTGTCTAAGCTGGGAAGCTCTCCTTTTTTCTGTTCCACTATGGGACAGTTCCAACTTCGCGCATCACAGGTTCGTCAACAAAGTCTCGCGCTGACCGTTAGGGCTATCACTGACACGACCTTCGGATGCAGATAGAGGGTTAAGTTGTAACGGTTCACGCTCTTCAACCACGCAGGAGATATAACTTGTGTGCAAACGAGAGGGCGCGCTGCCATAGGCCACGCTGGCACTCACGCGCGAGCACAGCCCAGTTCCTGAAACTGAACAGGACTTTTTGAATGAACGTTGGAAGTTGATTTAGCTACCGCTCGGACATACCTTTTCTTTGGGTCCCGTTCTCCAAATTGTAATCTGATACCAGGTACTCTGATGTCTTGGCCCTTCTCCTCAATTGCTACGTCCAAAAGGCTCACGACGTGTGGCGGGCGGATGCCGTGCAGCGTTGGCTGCATGGATGCACAGCGCATCTCCGGCATTTATACAACTCTTCTCCACGTAAGCATAATTGCAACGCGTGTAGCGTCCTCTCGCATAGAGAAACTATGACGTAAGCAGATGCATCTCTCGTGCATCTTGCCTTTTCTATTCAGAGATAAAGGAATTCGCACGGCGGTGGTCGCGTTCCTCTTTCCTGTTCGATGTGAGCCGGTACAAGGACGTCCGGGTGTCGGAATTCGATCGGATCCCAACCCCTCCGGCATTTTTGATGGATGCCCATCACGCGGTGACTGAGGCTGGAGCAGGGCACCGAAACAGACGAGTGCAGTACGTCTCCATTAACTCTAGCCCGATTATCATCTTCTTTGAGACTCTTCTCCCGTGGACAGAGCTCGACCAGACGGGTAAGCATTTGGGTCACCCATTCCTCGACTGTGACGCCACACGAAAAACCGACGCACCGAGCGTGCCTCCTAATGTCGCATGTGGACATTTTAAGTCTAGTCTAAGCATATCCTGTTGTCTGACGGCAATTGTGCGATTGCAAGCAACACGTACTGAAATGATTGTGCGCGCTCTGGTGCCCTCAGGTCTTAGAGCCGAGCCACAGCATGTGAGCGTTTTGGCAAGATCACTTCTTTCTGCTCTCTGCGAGATAGCGACCTTCGCGTGGAAGGCAGTTCAAAATCTTGGTCCTTTTATTAGGCGCTGGCTCGCAGACTCCAGTCCTCGAACCATCACCCGCGTCCCATCGAGCAGTGACGCGCCCCACGTTGGGAACGCACCCTCAGTCCAGAACTGAATGCTAAAAAGTGTACGACCAACAAGCGGTTCTACGCCATACGTGTACGTAATGGTAAGAAACAGGTCATGTGCTGAGACCGTGCTCGCGCTATCTCACATAGTAGTTTGTCTGAAATCGCCGTCGGAGTGGAGCGTGGCTTCGCGCGTTGCACTAGACGGTAAACCCGCGTCCTGGATAGTTTGGTAGTGCTATTTTCTGTTTGTTTTCAATTTTTCTTGCGGTGCTGCCTACGGGCTTGAGTTGTATCTGAAAAGTACTTTTCAATGCAGCGTTGCGGGTTTCTTTGGATCGAGATCACTAGGTACCTGGCATGTCGTTATAAACGACTTGCCCATTGAGAGCGATTGTGCCACATCCGGAGATCTCCGCGCCAGGAAGTCTGTATCGAGAGGCTAACGTTGCAATCGGTGGCTTAACGCCCTATGAGGACACCAGCTACCTTTCTGCAATCTGTTGTCAGTGTCATGTCGTTGTGGCAATACCGTACTGAACTCACGTGCGACGGGTCGCAGGAAATCACACGAACTGCACTGCATACGCCCTGGTCCGTATGCTAACCTGGGAGGTGGACAGGTGTTGCAGATAAAAACAGTGTTAGAAGAGGTATGAAGTACCAGCCGCAACCTGGTCGAGTCACCGTTAATTACAAGCGTTGCCACTCAGTCCTATGGTGGCGTACCGTTTCCAGGGTCGTCGCATTCGCACTCCTGACAAAATGTGTAGTCTGATTAAAAATAAAAACGGTCGTGCCACATTTCCCGCCATTTTGCGCCACGAACACCGCATACCGGTCACGAGGAAACCCTGTTCGGTCTGGCGGAAGGCTGGCGAGGGTGTGTGTTAATCCATTACACTGGAAAGGGGAAAGACGCTGTTCTCTTACCAGGCGCGCATCCTGTATTTGTAGCAACGAAACATGTGCAGATGAAGGTACACGATCTATGAGGGCAAATCTGATGGAAATACCTGTCGCTACAGGCGCACAGCACCGCTGGCACACCTGGGCAGAAATGTGACGCCAGTTCGTAGCATGAGCTCATCATACGAAAATCCTCACCTCGGGCGTGCATGTTAATGCTTTGGCTACCCCGGCAAATCCGGCGACCAGAGCAGCTGTAATGGGAACGCGCATTAGCTTCATCCTCACTCCAGTGTCGTAACTACAAGATGTGTCTAGTGCCGAAGGAGGCCGACAACCGTACGAGAGTCTTGTTAGCAGCTGCCTTGAAGACAACTGGAATTAATAGTACTCTCTCATGTTGCATGAGGGAGCAGGCTGGCGACCTGTACATACACTCGAAGACCGGAGGCGGTCGGACGTGCTGAAGGTCAAAATTAAGCGCACGTGTGTCAGTTCGATGCTGTAGGTCGTGTTGCCAGCAGCTGAGGCGGGCAGCGCGAAACTATATGTTTTCCGGTCCCATGAATTAACGGGCTAGTAGTGCAAGTGACTCATCACAGGGTTGCTTCTTTCCTTTTGGTCAATTAGCCGGGGGTGACGGAACGTCACCCGCTGGGCCTCAGCTTCGGGAGCCCCTTGCAGTCCGGCCTGCAGCCAGCCGGCGCAATGTGGCTGACTTTGGCCAGCAAATGGAACAACGAGGTAGAAACTAGAAGTCGTTATTGCATGCATCAATTGAGCCTTTGCACGAAGTGTCATGAGGGCAGATTGCTTTTGACCGGAGTACCAAAATGTGGACGACCAGACCGAAGTGTTCGACTTTGCGTGGCTTGCGCGATGTTCTGAATGTACGGATACTGTCGCATGCACACGGACGGGTTGTTGCCGAGTGAGTGAAAAGCGAAGCGAGCCTCTAGTTTTTTCCAATTTTCCAGTCAACAACGGGTGCATCTTTCACTACACAGTTCCTTCTGAGAAACGTAGTTGTCCGTTTCTCCAAGCATCAACCGCTGGAGAAGTCTGCTCTCATGTGCGGCTTATCTCCAGAACTTATTCTTGGCGTGTTCTCGGCGCTTGGCGGGTTTGTGGCTGAACGGAGGGCTTACTATTGAAACACAACTCAGTTCCGCCGCACTCACCGAAAATGCCAGGTGTTCATGGGCCACAATGTGGCTGCAGACACGAGACCGAACTGAAAGGTGCTCAATTCCTCTTGCCGTATATCAACCTCGAGGGTGTTCGGGGACTTAACGAGCAGGTACGACGTCCTTAAGTCCTACGAGCCACAGCGCAGCACTGAAAAAATCTCAAGCAGTCTTTCGCGTGCCGCACAGAAAGGAATACTTTCTTCAACTCTACAGCAGAATGTGCCGCGTACCTTTCCACCGTTTCGTCTTCCGCTCTTTACAGTCTCGATATCCATTAAATCGCACCAGGCTGTATTCATCGTGTGTTCACTTCGCAGGTTCCGAATTCGGCAAGAACAATTTTCAAGTCATACGAGGACCGACTGGATGAGACGAAATTCTGCCGCAGTGAAGAGGACGACCCTGAGCTGGTATGAGCTGTCCCTTCATTTCGGATCCGATCGGAGAATGCGTCGAAAGACCCATACCCTCGCATCCGTCCACTCTCTGTTTGTTCTAAATAGACACGCGTATCTTCGAAAGAAACGAACTGCGCATTCCAGTCGCGTTGCTGCTTTCTATGTCTGCCCGGTTTTTGCAGATGATCCACATCCCTTTTAAATCCCCTTGTAAGGTGAGAGTTGGTGATCGCCACTTCGTCCCGCTTCTTTGCTGTTGAACCCTGTGTGTGACCCGGCCACTGTCCTAATACTTTGGTTCAGGGTGATGCTTAGCACTGCATTTGATTCGTATTGTCAAAAAAGACTCCCTTAGTTCGGTTATAACACTTGTAGACTTCCATCTCATTGCCAGACAAAATTTTTTATTAGTCAACCAGACGTGCGATTTCGTCCAGGACACGAAGCATGCAGGTGCTCAAAAGACGGTTGAGAACCCTTGCACTGTTCCTGCGTTGCAATTGTCCTTTCCTGTGTACAGATAGCCAGTCTTCATCTCATTGGTGGCGATAATGGTCGCTCCCCTGCCTCTGTCAAGATTTATGCGGACCAAGAAACTCTGGATTTCAGCACGTAGGTCTTCCACACTCTCTTCCTCCAGTGTTTCTTCAAGACAACTTGAGTTTCTCTTTTTCTTCCCCCTGTGTTTGCAATTTGGGTTTCAGTCGCCTGTCCCACTTCAGCCTTTGACAGTGACTGCGTAGAATATGCCCAAACTGCGAGGCGTCCCGAAACGGACGTTGGTTCGTGTTCTCCGCGTGTCTCCATTGTTGCTTTTCTTCTGAGGGTCGCGTCATGCACTTCATCGCGTGTTTTTGTTCGCCCTCGTTTCTCCTCAGAGTCCACGACACCCCATGCGTTCAGGAAGTGGAGCTCGTTACCGACTTTCACGGCGCTGTCGAGTACCCTCTAAAGGTGCGAGGATAGTTTGCCCATTTTGCCACTTGAGTTGAGCCCAGGCTCCATTCGAAAAGCGTATTTCCTTGAATACCTAAATTCCCAACACTTTTCGCTCACGCAAAATCCGAAGCTCTAGCCAGAGACCCGGTATCGGCTGCCTTGAGTTGTCTCTGTTGCCAGCGTCCTACATGTATCTATCTGCCTATCGATCTACCTATATATGTGTATATACATTTATGTATTTGTTCGTGGATTACGCGTTTGCGTTGCGTGGCTGAAACGCGTTCGCCCGAAAAGCCGGCCGTCGGTTTGCCGTCTTCGTCTTCGTCTGCAGGTGACGAAACTCCAGAATGTGACGTGTCTCACTCTCTTCTTCCCCCAAAATATGGGGGGCGACTGTCTGGAGCTCTTCTACATCGGTGAGTGAAAATCGTCCCGCTTTGAATACCAAAGGAAAATGCTCACATGCATCCATAGGCGCCTAGCGTCCGACGTTTCTTCTCTTGTGGAGACAAACCGACGTGTAGATCTCTTTGGTCTTTGCACCTGGTCGGCAAGCTGCACGCAGACCACTTTTCTCTCCTGTGTAAAGCAGCTTCAGTTCGCCCTCTTGAAGTGCACAGCAGCGACACTTTGCGCGTCTGCAGCGTTGCTTCCCCCCTCGTTTTTCCTTCCGCCACCACGGACGTGGAGTGCGTCCTCCTGCGTCTATCGCGCTCCATGTTTTGCTTCGTTTCTCCGCATTTCCGCAGGACTTCGAGGGGAAGGCTCCAACTACCAACGAAGAGCAGTCGTAACCGTAAGCGAAAAACGCTATATACATATATATACATATAACAAATGCACGTACTTGCCGGTTGTATAGACGCGCACAGGAGTAGCTCAGCTTTTTTTCGAGCCCCCGAACGAAGCAGACGCGTCGGCTGTCCTCGCGCTCGGCGTGTCGATTCCTGTGTCGCCTGCTCTTTTCCAATTTCGGCCTTTTTTTGCCAGGTGTACGAAGCGAACGCAAACCCGGCGGACCACGAGGTGGCTACGGAACACGGAATCCAGGCTACAGCTATGGAAGAAGGAAATTGACGCGTGCGAGAAAACGGGAAGCACGAGACTTGATGCGGGAAATACGACACGGGCACAGCGCGGAACGGCAGGCAAACACGCAGTGTCTGCCAAAAGGGAAAAGAGGAACGGAGAAGGACGAACAGGGAACCGGAAGGGGGTTTTTGCTTCTCGCCAGGAACCACATGCACTTACTGCAAGACAAAGGAAAGAGACAAGAACGCGGCGAACTAGGGAATCTCGCAGATCGAGAAACGTCTTTTTTCCCCCGAGAGTCTGTGAAGGGACTTAAAACGCTGTGTGGTCTCGCGACGCGCGCTCGAACTTCGCTTTTCGTACGTGGAACGCCTCAGGCCTTTTCTCCGTTGCGGCCGAAACGCCACATCGATGGCGTACGTGGAAATAACATATCTGTCTATCTCTAAATATATATATATATATATACTAAAGTGGCCATGCATCGACGCGAGCATTTTCGTAGACCTTTCTCTGTGTGCGCCATCTGTGCGGAGAGTTTCGATCGTCTCTCCCTCTCTCGTTCTTGATGCCGACCCATCAGTGTATGCGTGTCTGGACGTTTCCACTCCTCGCTGCATAGTCGCCTGCCTGGCCGTCCGGATGGATCGGAACAGATATGAACTGAATTGTTGTATTTCTGAAGAGATATCTGTGTGTCCATGTCTACGTGTCGCTATGGATGTACACGGAGGTCAAAGACGGACACCGCTATCTTGTGCTTTGTAAATAAAAATTCGCAGTTCCTTACCTGCGAAACTCGGCGTGTGCGTGGCCTCTAGTGTTTTCCCGCTGTCTCTGCGCACGTCCGTGTTTCAAGAAACCGGAACCGATAGGTCGCTATAATCCCCGATTTTTCCTTCCAGGTTCGGGCCCTGACCCCCACGGGGCTGCCTCGCCTGCAACGCCCCGTCGAAGAGACTTCGCATTTGTGTGCCGATATTTGCTTGCAGACTGTGTCAGCCAATTTGTTGGATAGCCGAGCCGTTGGGACACACACTTCTCTCCCAGGTTTTAACGCATCGGCCACATTCATGGCTGTACTCGTTGGCGTCTCCACAGTTACACTGTGTAGGTAACTAGACGTATGTAGAATGTATGCATTTACATGCATAGATAAGAATATGAAAATTTAAATACACGCTTATGAATACATCTGTGTGTGCGGATTCTACGATGATCGAGTCACATCCTCTTCCGTCCTGGCACAGGCGATCACGCCGCGGTGTCCGGTCTCCCTGCTCTGCTTCCTCCAAGAGGCGCTGTACCCTACAGGTCTGTTTCCAGGAGCGCTCCGTGCCGTTTCCTTTCACGGGAACAGTGCGAGGCAGTCTTCGCGCGCAAGAAATCCTTTCGATTACAAGTACCAGTTGCTGTCTCATATATACAGTCGCGCTGCAGATAGGAAATCAAAATACCTGAGGAGCTCAGCGGCTCGGGTCTCGCAAATGGATCACATCGGCCGGCAAAGCCAACCGCGCCTCCGCCCAAACCCCACTGCATGCAAGAACATATCTATATTTCTCTCTCTCTCTGTATATATATATATATATATATATATATATATAGATGCACGGGTACGAGCATGCGGCAGCGCTCTCAGATTGAAGCTGCGCTCCAAGTGACAAAGTGTGTGTACACATGAGCAAATACGCAATTGCCTCACCCCTGCGTTCACTAAAAACACACACAGATCTACCTATTTCAGCAGATGCTTTCCGAAAGTGCATGCATCGGCCGAAACGAGGAAAGCATCGAGAGCGAACACACATTCCTGTTGCTTCTACGCACCAGCTGGCCGCTGTAAAACGCATTCTCTCTCTCCCCCCCCCCCCTCCCCCCCCCCAAACAGATGGCGGGCCGCCTCTTCCCATCACAGTTTTAAGAATCTGCAGCTTTCGTCTCGGCCTCGTTGAAATTCCGGAAGAGAAGGCGACGCACAGAGTGCATGGTGGGAAAGAAAGAGTCGGAAATCCCGCTCGGCGACGCCGTCGGTCCCGTCTCTTTCCTTGCGTTTCCCGTTCCGTCTTGGATCAGTAAACGAAGGCCTGGACGACTAAAACGACACAAGGACGAGTTTCGATCTGCCGTGTTTTGCATGCAGATCCGACGACAGCCTTCTTGGCAAAAGACTGTCGGGGCACTGTCGCACCGCGCGTCTTCCCCACAGATCTGCTGTCTCCTCTGTCTCCCCTTTTCAGTAGCGTGGCGGGCCGCCGCCCATGTACCCAGGTCCGCTCCCCCTGCCTCTACCTCCGAAGCCGTAGCCTCCGTAGGCATTTGGAAAGTTTTGGGGCGCACGCTCCCTCGGCCCCCACGCGCGATCTTGAGCGTTTGCCTGCCACTCACATCCGGGTCCTCGTTGAAATTCGTTTCCGTAACTCGCGTAAGGAGCGTTGGGACCTCGCCAGCTCTCGCCTTGGCGATACGCCGGATGGCCTTCCCAGTCCCGACGAGGATAGCTCTGGTCGTACTCGTGGCGTGCGCGCTTGCCTCCACCTGGGAAACCGCCAGGAGCGTACTCCACACGTCTTTCGCCGTGGCCGCCCTGGGATCTGTCTCCCCAAGCTGGAGGGAATTGCGGACCTCCGCCCCACGACTCGCGTCCGTCGTTCCAGGCTCCACCGGATCCTTGATGGCGGGTCTGGTTGTGGCCGGGGTAGCCGTCGCCCCGCGCTTCTGGGAAGTCTCGGGGGCGTTTCGCGTTCCGAAAATCCTTCTCGCATGCAAACTCCGCGGCCTGCCGGCTCTCCATGTGGGGTTTTGGCTGATTGCCGCTCTGCACACACACACGCACCATTCACAGACCCGGCCAAACACAAAACTCGACAGGACAAAAATCACCAAAAAACCATGTCACCCATATGCCTCTATCCTTATCTGTGCAGTGATGTACCGAGACATGTGTGTGTGTGTGTGTCTGTGTCTGTGTGTGTGGTGTACGAGACAGGATGTCTGTGAGGAGTGAGATGGAACCAAGCCTGCGAACGCAGGAAAAAGGACATCGCCAAGGACAAACCTCGGCAGTGACGCGCGCACAAAGAACCGAATCGACTCTTGCATACAAAGATACCGATGTGAGTACCACTTGAAACAAAACGCACGTACCAACTGCCTGTTCACATGTAAGTACATCCATCAATGTAGACCTGTGCATATATATATATATATATATATATATAGGTGCGTACAAATATACATATTTCACCCTTTCTCGCTCTCTCTCTCTCTATATATATATATGTAGATGTGAATCCGCCGGTCGCTGTGGAGCCTCAACACAAGGTCTTTGTCTCTGCATGCGCGTTGGGGATGTGTAGTAGGTTACCGCGTGTGGATTTTCGCGTTTGAAGCGTCGTCCTTCGTCGTTCATTCGCCGCACTTCGTGGCGACTGTCTTGCTCGGGCATTTCGGGGTACTCGATCTGGGTGAACCCGTCATCGTAAGCAGGAAGCGAAAAGGCTGCCTGAAGAAACGCGAAGCGCGCGAAGCACGACTCGTGGGGAATGTAGGCCGCGGGGCGAAGCGGCCAACAGAGAGTGCGCGAAACACAGAGCAACGCAGAATGGAAACAGATAAAAACAGACAGGCGCACCTGCCGCAGACGCCGGAAAAGACGAACATACGCTGAGAGTTTCCAAGAACCGCTGAAACAGGTATCAACGTCTTCACTCAGATTCCAAGACAAGCACCTCAATACCACAAATATATATACATATGTATATATATATATATATACATATATATATATATATATATACATATACATATATATATATATATATGTAAATACGACGCAGTCGACATCGGAAGTTGGGTTAAATCCCCCAGCGAAAGACAAGCGTTTCTCTGCTGCAGAGGAGGAGAGACTCGAGAGGCAGAGTGAAGCACGGAGACCGCTCAGCTGCCTTCGCCTCAAGGTTGGCGCTTCTCCGTGGATGGCCCGCGATCGGGCTGAAAGCGTGCAGATGCTCGGCGATTTCAAGCGAAACGCAGCGTCCGTGTTTTACCTTCATATCCATGACGGCCGACACGGGCACGAACTTTCCTTCCTCGCGTTCGCGCTTCGCTGTGCGCTGCTGGAGAGTCGGTTCGTCAGTCACGATGGTCACAGCTCGTCGCACTCCCCATTCTGGGAAAAGAAATGGAGACAAAAAGCATCAAGTGACCCCCACTTCCTGAGGAGAATACAGGACTGTTCGGGAACTGCACTTCCTGTTCCCAGACGCCGTACAGTCACCCGCTTGTATCCAGAACGCGCAGCACGTGTAGAGATACAGATATGAGTATAAATACATGTCGATACACGCAGATGCAAATCACTGCACATTTGCATATGTTTTAGAAAGACTTGCATCGACCGAGACGCGCAGGACCGCGTTGCGTTTCCGTTTTCCCGCTGGCGTACCTCGGAAAAAGTGCACCTTGCGCCTGCGTGCATTTTTGAAAACATTCGTTTGGTCAATGATGACGTTTCTGGGCACCCCTGCCGAGCTTGCGCGGTCGATCAGCGCGTTGAAGACGGAAGTCGCAGTAGACATCAGTTCTTCCCACCGTTCTGCGTAGTTGCTTTGCCGCCGCACGCCCATCACGCGCATCTGGTCGATCACTGCGTTCGTCCCCAGCACGACAAAACTCTTTCGCGGATTCGCGCGGCTGTGCTGCTCGGCCCAAAACGTCTTTCCGCACCCGGGGAGCCCCACCATCATGATAAATTCGCAGTCCTTCGGACTCTGAGGATGCTCCACCATGTTCGCCAACAAATCCTGGACGCCCGCACCCACCGCAAGACGCACAGAGAAAGCACACAAACGTACACAGAGACAGAGGGAGACGAGACAGAGGGGACACAAAGAGACGCGCGGAGAGACGGAGACAGAGGGAGAAAGAGACCGACCGAGAAAGGCGCTTGGGAGAGGCGCACGCCTTCCTGTGCACGGGAAAAAGGCACAGGTTTTCGTCTCCCAAAAACTGCGTCTGCAGATCTGGTCCCTTCCCGTCTCTCTCCCCCGGCATCTGCACGTGTACCTTTTCGGGGACATCTCCCAGGAACTGGATCTTGGAGTTTGGAGGCGCAAACCAGGCGGAGGCGGCAGAGAAGTTAACTTCGATGTCGACATTTTTCAGGCAAAAGTGAGGGAAGAGTCCCGAGTCGCGCACGCGTGCCGGGAGGCTGTAGGCGGCGCCGAGGAATTTCCCGTTCTTCGTGAAGGACAGTTTTAAGTTGTCCAGATCGATGATAGTACCAATCACGTCGCCGACGCCGTACGGCTCGCCGTAGTTCTCGAACTTGCGAGAAAACGACTTCTTCGCAGTGCCGCCGTACCCCCACGAGTCGCTCGACTCCCCTGAAACAAAGGAATCGAGCAAGAAGGAAAACGTCCACGAGGAAAAGAAGGCTATGCGACGACAGAAGACAGGCAGACGCGCTTTGCAGGCAGAGTCAAGAAAGGACGGAGAGGCATGGTGGGGGCGCCGCAAAAACAAGATGTGCCTTGTGCGCGTCTCTCAACCTCCGCGGAGAGTCCTACCGTTTTTGTCGCACGCAGTCACCACGGTCAAAGGAGCACTTTTCGCCCCTTTCTAAGATCCACGATCCAACGCAAGGCCTTCTTATATCGTTACACTCGCTGCATTTCTCGACTTTCTCACCTGTACATTTATAAGGGGTTACCGACATCTATGCAGATACGTATGTATGTATGTATGTATGTATGTATGTATGTATGTATGTATGTTTTAATGTGTATAGATTACGTGTGTATATCCTGATGTATGCAGTTGTGCATGCGTGGAGTATGCATTGCGATTTGTTTGTGAGTCCATTTACGTCGACTTGGCCGATGCGTGTATTGCGTCCAGTGTATGCGGCAGCTGCATGAAAGGCACATCGGAGGGACTCTGCGAAGTTTTTTTCCTACCGAGAAAAAGGCTGGTGAGGGGGAGGCTGACGCCGACTCTGCAGACGTTGCGGGTGTGCGCAGGGGTTTCAGGCATGACGACCTCGGCTGCATGCGTCACCTTTGTCTCGAAATAAAACTGACCCGTTCCCCGCACCCCGTAGGTGGTTCGAATGCCCTTCCAGGTGTACTGACAGCCGTTCGTGTGCATGCACGAGGCGGTCAAACCCGTCGCGGCGTCCACTTGCAAGTCCAAATGGCCATCCGCCGCATCGAGACGGACGGGGAGAAGCGTGGGCGCAGAAGAAGAGGAAGAAGAAGAGGAAGAAGAGGAAGGGGAGGAAGAGGAAGGGGAGGAAGAGGAAGCGGAGGAAGAGGAAGCGGGGGGAGGGAGGTCGTAGACGATGCGCGGCGGAGGAACGCGTTTTCCCGCCGGCGGCGGCTCTGCTCGGTAAGGCGGCGCCTGCATGGTTGCGAGAGGAAGGAGAGCCGGCGAGAGTGAAGAAGAGGAGAGTTTTGTCAATCACAGAGCGCGTCGTGCCGTCTGGCAGAAGTCCTCGAACTCAGGACACCCACCGGGTGTTGCCGACAGCCTCTTATCCGGAGGAAAGGAGGAGAGTTTAATCTTCGCAGGCACGCGAGACACGAACGAGACCGTGAGGACGCGCGAGGAACAGAGAGGGAGAACGTGAAAGAGAAAAAAATGAAGAACTCTGGACGCTTCCGGGAGAAAGTGCGGCGGAAAGAAACACTGCAGAGAGAGAGAGGCCGAAGACCGGAACTGCGCGGATCAGACACAGGCAGGGTGAGAGAAGGACGAAGAACGCATGTAAAAAGAGAGAGCGGTTCCCAAAGAAGCTTTTGCAAAAGAGACTTCCAGATTCAACAAAGGCGGTCAGTTCTCAAAAAAATGCGCAGAAGGAGAACAAGGAAGCGAGGCAACAAGCATGCGCTTTCTTCTCCGACCGCTAGAAGACAGTCAAGAGAGCGGTGCCGAGAGGCGCCGCCGCAGCGTCGGGGGCGGGAGGAGACAGTTCAGGGCTCAACACGCGACCCGTCGCGGATGTGTTTGTCGAAAAAGATGGCCTCGACTGAAAACTCTTCGGCAAATAGCGTGGAAAACTTGTGCGTTTCCTCTGAAAAAGGGAAACGAGGAGGCGGAACGCAAAGGGCGAGTTTTTTACTTGAGTCTCTGAAAAAGACGGGCGGGGTTTTTCGATGCTGTTCTCCACATCTGTTGAACGTCTCAAAAGCTCTCATTCGCCAGTCTTTTTGGGTTACGCGACCTTCAGGAGACAATTGCCCTATATTTATGTATGCTGGAGCTTGCAAAGCTGTCTACCGCTCTGTAAAACTACATTTATAAGTCTATAGAGAGAAATCCATCGGTACACAGATGTAGGTAATCTCTGCACGCCGGAAAGTTCAAGAACTCTGTAGGAGAATCTCTCGATCTAACACTGTACGTCACACATGTGTATGTACATAGACGAAAACAGACGTACCCATTGGTACACACGTGTGTGCAGTGCTAAAGTTTACATCTTTTCTCCGTATTTGGCTATATCTGTTTTCCCAGCCGGCAGGCGGCGTGTTACGCGGCAAGTTTGTCGAGATGTGTGAAGCGCATCGCAAGTCTCTCTCTCGACCGCTCAGAGCGCGCGCAGCTCTTCCCTGCTTCGCCCGGGCTCGACACAGGTCTCCTCTAGGTTCGTTTTTCTTGAAGTGTATAGTTGCCTTTAGGTTTTGAAGGACGCCACATCGAGACAGAGAAGTGTTCCGCCCTCTGGCAGATCGCGCTTCTTCTCCCTCTTTTTTCGCGTGCTTCTGAGACGTCCAGACACGCGGAAAACGGAGTGAGGGCTCCTCGGGTGAGAGGTGTGATGAGGGACAACATGGCTGTCTCTAAAGTGCCTCCAGATTCGAGGGAAAACGTTCACACACAATCTAAAGTCGCGCCTCCTGCAGATGCCCTCGCTATGCGCTTCCACCCCCCAAAGGAGAGGAGACAATTGGAAACTTGTAGAGAAAGCTTGACCTGTGGTGAGCCTCAGATCGAAAAATCTGTGGAACTGGACACGGCTCTTTCGGGCTTTCTATCTCTCTCGAGGGGACACTCCTTGTAACGTGACGGTCATCGGAGTTGAGGGGAGACTTTCCTTCTCTTTGCTCTCTCCGTCTGAGTCCTCTCTGCTCTCTTTATTAGTGAGCAAGTCGCCAGCGACGCGAGGCTCTACCACGCACTGACACAACACTCCCCTTCTCGGAAGACCCGGGAAACGAGCGCGTACACAGCGATTGACCAGCCTGCTCAGGCTCTCAACAGAAAAGGATCAGGTAAAATATATACACATATATGCACCAAAAGAAAGACGCGCATGTGGAGAGCTGCATCACTCTCTAGACACAGATATAAAACTATAGATGTATACTGATATGGATATAAATAGACGTTTGTGTGGACATGAGATACGTTGGCAGGGGAAAGTGCGGTCTGCGTTCGACAGATGGTTCCTTCCACTCCACGTCCGTTGAGAAAGAAACGCGAATAGGGGGCAAAGGAATTTGAGACCACGGACGGGGGTTGAAGGGAAGGGAGCGCGAAGAAAACGACCAGGGACTGAGGGGGAAGAGGGACACAAACACACCGGCAGGGTATGTCTATACATAAGGACACAGGTAGAGAAGTCGTTAGAGATACACGCAGGTACGCATATATATATATATATATAGCGAGAGAGAGAGACCGAGACACTGATATAGAGTGACGGCGATACGAATATATACATACATATATATACACGAAAGTGAGAGATAGATACAGACTTAGGGAGAGAAGGAGACAGAAAAGTAGGCACAGGAAAGTAGAGACAGGTATGTATGTATGTTTGTATGTATGTATGTATGTTTGTATATATATATATATATATATATATATATATGTATAGGCACCTGTTGACGCCCCGTTTTCTAATGCTTGTCTTGACTCCTGCTCTCTTGCGCTACCACTTTTCTTGTGCGGGGCGCCTTTTTCTGGATGTTCTTTCTCTCGAGAAGAGGTGCGTTTCTTCTCTTTCCGGCGACGCTTTCTTTCCGCCACTCGCGGGTTCCTCGCTCGAGCTGGAACCTTTGTGCTGTTTGTCGCGTGTGTCGCGGAGCGCGTTTGCGAGGCCATGCACAGACAGACATGTCCACGTGGCGAACAGAGCCTTTTCTCGGTTTTTCTCTTCTCTGTGCTCTTCACCTTGGCTGCTTTAACCGTCCAGAAGTCGCCTGCGCTTTGGTTTTTCTTTTTTGCGCTCATCTCTTCGCCGCGTGTCTCGCGCGTCGTTTCGTCGCAGCCTACCCCTCGCGTTTCTTCGCACCGCGCTCTCAGCTTCTTCCGTCTTTTCTCTCGTCTCCTCAGCGCAACTTTGAAAACGTGGACACAGAACCGCGAAAACCAGAAACCGCCCAGAATCCGGGAGAGCAGTGCGCCAAAGTTTCTCTTTCCTCTTGCTTCTCGCTCCTTTTCCCCTGGTTCTCTCTTTTCGTGGGCTCTTGCCCCGTGCGGAGTGTTGTCTTTTTTGAGGCGAGAAATCGCAGAAGAAGCCGCAGAGACTGGCGACAGCCATGGGTGTTTAAAAATAGAACTTCTGTTTTTTCCTGATTCCGTGCGAGTCGCGAAAGATCGCGGAAAGAAGCATGTGTGTCACCTTGTCGACTTTTTAGGGTGTATGAAGACTGCTTCGTCCTCGTGAAAACGCACGGTCGCGCGCGTTCTTCGCTTTCTTCGCGAAAAGACCAACGCGAGACACCAAAACAAAAGGGAAGAAACAAAAGGGACTCCTCCACTGGAGCACTTCTCTTTTTTCTCGCCGTCTTGTCCACAGTGCGGTCCTGAAAAGCACGCCTCTTGTCCCTTGCTGTCCTTTGTCTCTCTGCTACCAACTCCGGTATTTTCCATCTCACTGCCTCTCTCTCCTTGGCCCTCTTATTGCCTCGCTGTCTCTCCTTGCGTGACTGTGTTTCCCGAATTCCCTGTTCTCCCCCCTTGCCACTGAGGGAAAAGAAAAGTGAGACACTTTCTTCCCCGCAATTGATGCTCAAGTCACCATGGCGACAACGCAGGACAGTTCCAGCGCCGCCGCGCGTATAGACACAGACTTGTACAGCCGACAAATCGGCGCTTTCGGCCTCGAAACGATGGGAAAACTCATCACTCTACGCGTCCTCATCTCGGGACTGCGAGGCGCTGGCGCTGAATGCGGTAAGAAATCGCACTCTCCTACATATTTGTCTATACAGCTGTTCATCGACAAAGCGAACTCAGGACTACCCCGCTATGCCCACATCTATATCTATCTATATATATGAATGTCATTGTGTCTGTATTTGTGTAGGAGTCTGCACATCTGATGTGTATCGTGTGCAACGCAACGCTGAACTCTACCCTCGCATGAGAATGTGCAAGGGTGCATATATGTGTAACTAATTTGGAATATCTATATCTATATCTATATATATATATATATATATAATATAGGTATATGTATATATATATACGTATGTATATATGTTGAAGGGGTGACCATATATATATATATATATGTCTATGTAGAAGCTTGGATACCTATAAACACGTATATGCGCATGTATATACGTGTAAGTTTACACGTATATACATGCGCATATGCATCCATGAATATGCATGCATGCATGGCTTTTTTGTAGAGGCGAGAGGAGGTGGGGCCCAGTGCGGAAGGCGTCCCTGACTCGAGCCTTTTCGTCGCTTGGGAAACCAGGAGCCGTGCATCTCCTTGAAAGGCCCTCGGTCGCCACTTTTCAAACTCTCGCATGCATTCCCCGATAGTCGGGCGTCTCCTCTGTCGACACGCATGCAGTGCGTTATCTTGTGGAAATGCATTCTCTACACATGGGCACTGATCTATACACAAACACATGCACATACTCATGTACATTTACTCCTCAGACTTCTCTATACTTCTGACATGCTTCTCTATGTAACTCTCACTGTACAGACGTCTCTACATGTTCGTGTACACGCTTCTATCTCTCTCTCTCTCTCTATATATATATATATATGTATATATATGTATATATGTATACGTGTGTATATTTGGGGTGAGCCTTGGCGTTGTTCTGTTTTTTTCAGCGAAGAACTTGATCTTGGCGGGGCCCAACACCGTGGTCCTTCACGACCCTGCGCCGTGCGAAATGCGAGATCTGGGGAGCAACTTTTGCCTCACCGAGGCGCACGTGCAAAAGAGGCTGAGTCGAGCAGAAGCCTGCAAAAACGACTTGGCCGAACTCAACCAATATGTCACTGTCGAGGTTCTGCCTGACGCCAAACTCACAGAGGTACCGGACACACGCCTGCGCGAGAGGCGGACGATCTCTGTTCAAAGGATCCTTCGACACAGAAAACCGAACGATGCGCTTTTTCAAGCGGCACAGGCCGTCGAAAGCGGGAGAGAGAGAGACGCAAAAAAGGCCCATCGGGGGGAGACGTCCGAGCTGCATGCGCGTCGAGGATTTCAACATGGACGCAGACACTCCGAACGGCTTTTTCGTTCATAAACGCACATGTGGAGCGGTATACACAGCGGTGTGCGTAGACATTCGTCTACATGTTTATAAACATCTTCATTTCGACGTGAACAGATGTGTCTCTTTTTCTGGCATCTCCACTTTTGCTTCTCCGTGGATGTGGCGGTGTCCCCTTCCGGCGCACAGAACTGCCTGAAGCATCTCCTCCTAGATAGGCAGAGACGGAGGGCGTTGCCGTGCATCGTTAGAAACCGCGTCCGTTCCGCTTGCAGCTTGCGTTCGAAGACTGCGTGTTTTTCAGGAAATCGTGGCGCGCTTCGACGTGGTGATTGTGACGGAGGCCGGGAACGAGGAGCTGAAGCTCTACAACAGGTTCTGTCGCGCGGCGCCTCGGCCGGTCGGTTTTGTGGCGACGAATGTGTTTGGCCTGGCGGCGTCGATCTTTGTGGATTTTGGCGAGCGGTTCGTGTGTCTAGACAGCGACGGGGAAGAGCCGAAGGAGGTGATTGTCGCGGGCATTACTCACGAGCGCGCGGCGACAGTCCACACACACACGGACAAGTTGCTGCCTTTCCAGGAAGGCGACTTTGTTGTGTTTCGCGAAGTGCAAGGCATGGAGGAAATCAACGATCTGCCGCCGATGCCGATTCGCGTGACGGGGAAACACAGCTTCCAGATCGGCGACACCTCAGCCTTCTCGCCGTACGCCTCTGGAGGGATTGCTCGTCAAGTGAAGATGCCCAAGACGATCCCTTTCAAGTCCTACGAGGCGGCGTGCCGCGCGCCGGTTGCAGATGGCGAGGCGATGCTGATTGTCCCCGACTTGGGAAAGTTCGGGAGGTCGGAGCAGCTGCATCTGGCCTTCCAGGCAGTGCTGAACTTCCGGGATCAGAGCGGAAACGACGCGCTTCCCCATCCGCTCGACGCCGCGCGCGCGGGTCTCCACCGGCAAGCTGTGGCGGCGTGCGTCGCGGAGGCGAAGCGCCTGAACGAGGAGGCGCGGCTTCGCGCAGAAGAGGAAGGGAAGAAAGGGGACCACGGCGAGAAGGGCATTGTTTTCGTCGATGAGGTCGACGAGAAAATCGTGTCAAACGTCGCAGCCTTCGCGCAGTGCGAGATCTCGCCGATGGCTGCCTTTGTCGGCGGCGTCGTTGCACAAGAAGTCGTCAAGTTCACTGGAAAGTACACCCCTCTCCGCGGTTTCCTGTACATGGACGCCTTCGAGACGTTCCTCCCGCCCGAGGCGAAGGCGGCGATTGTCCAGGACACGAAGAACGTTGCGAGCTTCTCGCTCCAGAGCCGCTACGCAGACCAAGTCGCCCTCTTCGGCCCGGAGTTCCAAAACCACCTCGGCCGCATGCACGCATTCGTCGTCGGCGCAGGCGCTCTCGGATGCGAACTCTTGAAAAGCCTGGCCCTCATGGGCTGCGGATGCGGCCCAGAGAAGGAGGGGAAAATCACCGTCACCGACATGGACCGAATCGAGGTCTCAAACCTCAATCGCCAGTTCCTCTTCCGCAGAGAACACGTCGGAAAAGCGAAGAGCGTGACTGCAGCCGCCTCAGCGCGAGCTATGAATCCGGATCTACAGGTGAGAGAGTCGCCGTCCCTACGTCAAAAAGCGGCGCTCCCCTCGGGGTTTCCACCTCCCTATACACTGCAAACATAAATATACATATATATATATATGTATATATATATGTATATATATATATATATATATATATACGTATATCCATGCAGCTCTGATGTGGACAAGTTGCGTCGTTGCAAGGAAGTCGTATGTTGAATTTCACAGTGCAAAATCGTATGTTGAACTCGAGTGGAAGGGCGCGTGCAGACGCAAATCTTTTTGGACGCAGAGCCCGCCAGGCATCCAGTTCTCGTTCAAAAAGTCGCGAGGCTCTCGCGCGGAGGCACTTGAAGCTTGCCGTCACACACACACAAACGCGCAGCCAAACGGTCACCCTCGTTTTTCATATAGATAGATAGATACATATATGTATGTATACATCGGCAGATATGTGTGCGTGTATATATCCTTATGTGGCGAGATTGAGAGAGAGATTGAGGGGAATGAATGGATGCACAGAGATTGAGGTAAACGGACGCACCAGAGTAGATGGATGTAGCCTCAAGGGAGAACAAAGGTGGGTTCTGTGGGTGATGGAGCGGTTTCAGCAGATCGAAAGTTTGAGTTCCTTTTGCGGGTCGTCCCCGTGCAGGGGGCGGGGCGAGAAGGAGGCGTGTGTCAAAGAGAAGGGATGTTTTTAGCCGGGACGTTAGTGGCTAAAACAGATAACCGAGTAGCAACGTAGATGCGCAGGTGGACGTAATTATAATCCCTGTACGGTTTGTACGTACTTGACTCCTCAGTTGCGTGCCCATGACAGCTTTGCAAAGCTGCTCCCCGTTCTGTGTCTGTTCCTTTGCCTGCAGATTGTCGCTCTGGAGGATCGCATGGGCGTCGAGACGGAGGCGACAGTCTTCACAGACGATTTCTGGCAAGGCCAGCAAATCATCATCAATGCTCTCGACAACATCCAGGTGAGAACTGCGCCGGATTTCTCGTCCACTTTCCTCCGCTGTCCAGCGTCTTTTTTGGGTTTCGAGACACTCGGGCACAGGGCTCGCGTGTCTCGAAACCAGTACAGCGAGCGCCGCGTCTCTCTTTCCCTTTCAACTGGCTGCGGAAAGAGGAAACGCGTGAAAACTGGCGACTCTCTGTTTCGTTTGTGCGGAACTTTGCAGACTCGACAGTATGTGGACGGCCGGTGCGTGTGGTTCGGCTTGCCGCTCCTGGAGAGCGGCACGCTCGGAACAAAGGGCAACGTCCAGGTACGCTCTCTCGCGTCTTTTCCTGCCTCTGAAAGCTTTCCTCGCATCCTCACTTTGCAGCGCGTCCGTCGCCAGTGTTTCTCTCTCTTTTTCTTACCTGTTGCGCGGCTCTTCTCTGTGTATCCTTTTCATGCTTTAAGGACCGTTCTCTCGATCGCTTTGACGTTGTAAGGTGCGCGTCTCTCCGCGTCGGTGCTTTCCGGCCTTTCTCTGCACATCTCTCTGCTGCCGTGGCCTCGTTTTTTTGTGCTGTCCCCCGCTCTGTCTCCAGGTCGTGTTGCCCTCGTTGACGCAGTGCTACTCCGACAGCGCCGATCCGCCTGAGGACTCGATTCCCCTCTGCACGTTGCGCCACTTCCCGCATGCAATCGAGCACACCATCGAGTGGGCCCGCGACTGCTTCCAAGGCGTCTTTTGCGACGCTGTCGGCGAGCCGAACAAATTCAGAGAAAACCCCGAAAAGTACCTCGAACGCCTCAGAGGAGGTCAGAGCTCACACGGGCAATCTTTCAGAACAACCTCTTCCGCAAACAGCCACACATACACCTCCAGAGACCTCTCTGTTTACACATATATAACAATTATAGAATGCAAGTAAACGTATATACATATACATATATACATATACATACATGTATATATATATACATAGTACATGTGCGGGTATTCAGTGTGGGACCCCGAGTTCTCGGATCAAGGAGGTGGGGCGCATTCCGTATATATACACATGTATAAGTACCGGTTTTAAGTATTTGGATCTCGGGATGCGAAACTGCGTGGAGTTTTTCTTTGGGGCTTGGCTGCCTTCGGGACGGTTCGGAACAAGTGTGGTGCCTTTGTTTTTTCTCCTGTGCCTCCTTTCCTCGTTTTTCACTGTCTCGCTGCGTCGACGGCTCTGGCGTCTGCAGAGGGCATTCTCTCGGTCCAGAAGGATAGACTGGAGAAGATTCGTGATCTGATCTCTCAGTGGCAAGACAAGGACACAAAAGCCTTCTCTCCGCCCTCCTTCGAGCGATGCGTCGAGAAGGCCGTTCTTCTCTTCCAAGACTTGTTCTTTAACCAGATTTCGCAGCTTCTCTACTCCTTCCCCCTCGACCACCGCACCTCTGAGGGGACTCTCTTCTGGGCTCCGCCCAAGAGGCCACCCACGCCGATTTCCTTCGACGCAAACGACCCGGCTGCGCTCGACTTTGTTGTGGCTGCCTCCAACCTCTTTGCATTCAACTTTGTAAGTTACACACGCGAAGATCGAGGCAGAAGACACGTCCGCGGAGACGGGACGAAGGAGCCTGGCCCGTCGGAACAGTCGGCTCCTCCAGCTTCGCCCGATACTCTCGCCTTCGCCTTTCTGGGCGCAGACCCTCTCTCTCCCTCCCACTCCCTGTCTCTCTCCCTCCCCCTGCGTCGCGCCAGCATTCTTCCTCTTGTCTCTCTTTGTTGTGCATGTCTTTCTGCCTACGCATCTCTATTGTTTTTCGCTCTCCCTTTCTCCCTGTTCTTCCGCTCCCGCTCGCCCGTCCTCTTACAGTTTCTCAGTGTTCGCGGTTTTCTCTTGTGTCTGTCTCTCGCATTCTTTTCTTAGGGCCTGTCCGCAGTTAGGGACAGGGCGAAGATCCAGGCGATTGCGGCGCAAGTGGCGATTCCTCAGTTCACACCCAAGAGGCTGCAGATCAACACGGACGAAACGGAGCAAAAGCCGAACGGGAATGGCGCTCAGGCTGGAGCCTCCGTCCCTGCGCCCGCCCGACTGAGTCTCTCTCTGAGCACCGAAGCGGAGGAAGAAACTGTCGCGCGCCTGGAAAAGGATCTCCTCGCCACGAGTGAGTGAACCGGCAACTGGAACCGAAAGGGAAGCAGCTGCCGGTCGTTGTCTTCACGCTGCGCAGGGACGGCCGGTGGCCTTGACTCTTTTCGGGAAACGGACAGAGCAGCCCGTGTCTCCGCAGCTGTGGCTGAGCAGCTAGGAAAACCCTGGAAGGAGAGTGCAGCAGTCGCCGCCAGGAACTTTCACATTACACTTTTTTGCCCTCACATTGCCAGTCTGTCACGTGTATCAAGAAGAGAGAGACAAAAGCGTCGTCGCGCGCCCTTACTATGTGTTTGCTCTCCCTTTCTCTCTGCGCGTTTTCCTCGTTCGCGTCTTTTCTCTTCTTTCTGTCCACGTCTCTTCCTTCTCGCGTCCATTACGCCAGTCGTTTTTAGCTGCTTTCGCCTTTCAGCGGACTTGCAGAAGATGGTTTTCGTCCCGGTGGAGTTCGAGAAGGACGACGACACGAACTTCCACATCGATCTGGTGCATGCAGCGTCGACGCTTCGAGCGCTGAACTACAAGATTCCTTGCTGCGACAGATACAAGACAAAGATCATTGCGGGTCGTATCATTCCTGCGATTGCCACCACGACGGCGATGATTACCGGCCTGGTCTCGCTGGAGCTGCTCAAGACTGTCACCTACAAACAAAGGAAGTTGGAGGATTTCAAGAACGCCTTCGTCAACCTCGCCCTGCCTCTCTGGCTCTTCAGCGAACCCATGCCTCCGAACCGAGTCGTGGACAAGGTGCGTCGACTGCATGCAAACCGTCAAAGATTTCTCTCCAGGATTCGGACACATCTTTCTCGTATTCCCACGTCTCCATCGATGTGTGTACGCTGTCTACACTCTCGCCTACCGACCCCAAACCCCGCATCTGCCTGTTCTATATGCACGTACCCATAAACACATGACTATTGAGATAGGCATACATGTAAAAACAAACACACCGGTGTATCTCTATCTATCTATCTATCTATCTATCTATCTATCTATCTATCTATCTATCTATCTATCTATCTATCTATATACATATATGAAGATAGATCCAGGTTGATATGCGGGAGTGGTCAAACGGTGAACAGAATATCGTTTAAAGTTTTTGTACGCTTTTCCGTCCTTTTTGCTTGCTCCACGAGCTGCCGCCTCGAGTCTTTCAATTCACGAAACGAGGCCAAGCGTCCTCGGGTTTCGCCGTCTCAACGGACGCCTTTCTTCGCTGTCTGCCTCGCTGGCAAAGAGACAGAGGGACTGAGCGAGAGAGAAAGACTACTCAGATGCCAGTATCATCAGGAGCGGAGTACTGGGCGTGGGGATCTTGAGTTCGTGGCGCGAGGCGAACGGAAACTGCGAGCTGCTTCTACCCCCAAGCAGCTGGACGCCCGGCGGTTCTGCGCAGGATAGCGCGACTGGGTTTTTTTCGCAAAGACAGGGGCCGTCGAGTCCCGTTTCCACACGACGCGCTCGCTTGGTGCATTTGCTCTTCTCAGGACTTTGATCCCGTTGCATGCGGTCCCATCCGTGCGATGCCCAAAGGCTTCTCCTGCTGGGACAAAATTCAAGTGGACATTCGTAGGTTTCCTGTCGACGGGAGAGTGGAAGCCGGAAAGAAAGAAGAGAGCAAAACACGAGGAGAGAGCGAAGGAAACGCAGAGAAGTGACGAGGGCGAAGAGACAAAAACTTTGTGAAGCTGCCAGACTCAGAGGGAGCGAACCCGAAAACGGGCAGGAGAGGCTCCGGGAGGGCGGCTCTCGGCTTTTTGGGGTGTCTCAGTCGGTGACAACAGATGTATCTGCATGCGCGCGGACACGCATTTCCTTTTTTTGAGCAGACCAGCGGAGGGAGATCGCAGGGATGTGAGCGAGGTGGAGGGCGCGTCGCGGAGAACGGTGCATGCATTTTGTCGAACAGACGGCGTTGCAGAGTCGAAAGTGGGGCAGTCGATGTGTGTTGCGTTTTTCAGCGGGATGCACCGTGCAGCAGCTGTGCGAGTTCCTGGAGGAGAAGTTTGACGTCGAAGTCAACATCCTGTCCGTAGGAAACTTTTGTCTCTACAACAGTTTCCTCCCCGTCCACAAGCAACAACGCTACAAAAAGTCGATTGTGCAGGTATGTCGCGCACACTCTTCTCCATCTAGATATATGCATGTGTAAATAGATGTGTGTACACCTTTATGTGTCATCTGCATGTGCAGCAAGATAGGCAGGCATCTCGGCGCCAAGAAATGGAAGGGCTTTCCATGACTCGGGCAGTCAGTTGCGCGAGACAGCGCCGTCCCAAAGGGGACTGCGAAGCCGTGTTTCCGGTGTTTGGTGTTTCCGGGGGGGGGGGGGGGTCTCTGCGTCGCCGCCAGAATGTCATTTTTTGTCGTTGACATGCCACGCGTCGGTCTCTGTCCTGTTCGCAGCTCGTCGAGGAAGTGACAAAGACGCCGAGCCAGCAATCCGTCGCGGTGGAGAGCAGTTGCAGCGCCAAGAGCGACGGTGTGGACGTGCTTCTCCCCACGATCCGTGTGCTCAACAAATGAAATGTCTCGAACTGTCTCGTTCCGTTCCGAACAGGCGGCACTGACCAGGGGTTGTGCTATAGCTGGCAATGTGAGTGAGATCAGAGATTGTTAGCGACTGCCGGAGAATCCGGCCGTTTCTCGTGTTGTCGGGGTGTAACCAGTGAAGAAACCTGACGGGCTTCCGTGCCTCTCTTTCAAAAGAACCCTTCAGCCAGAAAGCCACGGTTTTCGGTGCGGCACCTCGCGGGAAAGTAGACTTCGACACAGACCAGAGATCCAAACTTCTGCCTTTGTCCCCGAGACACAAAACCCCTGCAAACGAAGCCACGTAGCTGTTCCACGTGCGTCTGTCGATTTTCCATTCTCGCTCGTTCACTCGCTCTACCTTCTCGCTTGCAATGGGGAGATGTTTCCTCTTCGGAAGCGCCGGCGCAATTTTCCCTTGTTTTCCTGTTTCGATGTGCACGGCTAAATGGATGCCATCCCGAAGCTGTGTCTCGATCCGGAGCGAACGTCTCGGAATTGCCGGAGAAACGCGGAGCGGAATCAATGATCACATGTGTATAGCGGGGTACGCAGTCATGCTTTTCCTCCTAGCCAGCACACGCGAGACGGTTCCCCGCGGAGAGCGCCTGTACCTTCCCTGTCAGTGATGGACACAGACAGTCACCCGGAGAAAGCAGGAGACATACGTTGGCGGAAGGAGAGAATTTCAGCAATATATGGCAAAATTCCACGCAGACCCACAGAGATTCTCGAAGGCGTGCGTCGAAGCGTGCTAGGCGCTCATCCCTGCGTCGACGCAACTGTCGGCTGCCGTTATGCCCAGTCCGAACAACTGCGCATGCGTGACCACCGGAACGGTGTAGGGTGACGGGGCGCTGCTTCGCTGGAAGGCTGCTGTTTGCGCGACCGGAACTGGCAGGATTTCTCGGCGTCCAGTCGCAGGCCTCGGCACGAGACGCGGAATGTGTCAAGATCGGCGGTTTCTTCCGGTTGGGAAACGCACAGAAAACAGGAAAACGTGCAGGTCCGGCGTACGTACAGCGCGACCCACTGTGTGCACCCGGAGGTCCTCAGACACACAGTCAACCGGACCTCATTAGCATCTCTTTTTTTCCTCGCCTTGCGGGCAGTTCCCGCGTCAGTGCCGTTAGAAAATCGCCTATCCTCTTTCCGTCCTTCTTTCGATTAGGAGGTCTTCAGTCTTTTTCCTGTCTCGCGCCTCGCTGATTCGGCCGCCAGCTTCTGGACGCGCGCCCTCGCTAGCTGGTCGTCTGCCTGTTCTGGTGCTCTGGCCAAGACAACGGTTTTGGAGAAACGCACAATGGCAAGCGGCCCCGCGGGTTGTAGCCTGCCTTTGCGGAGGCGTCTCGTTCTTTTTTCTCTGGTTGCTCTTCTGCACGCGGGTATACGCCCCTCAGCAACTCTCAGCCTCAGGGTTGCAGCCCGCACAGACACCCGCGGGCACGCCCTCCGTCCGCCGGCTGCGGCGCCGGCCGGCGCCGCTCCACAAACCAACTCCTTGCCGTCTTCTCAGCCTGCGTCTGCTTCACCTTCTTCCTCTTCGGCTCCAGAGCCTCCCGTCTTTCCGGCCTTGGGCTTTGGCCAGCTCGCGCCTCCCGTTTTGATGCTCGTTCCGCAGATGCCCACCTCAGGATCGCCGCCTGTCGTGGACAAACCGGAAACGCACGAGGCCCCTTCTCTGCTTCCCTCGCCGATCTCCACTCAGTCGGCATCTCTCTCCTTCGCGGAAGAAGCATCAGAGCACAAATCGTCCGAAGATTCCGCTTCTTCCGAAGATTCCGCCTCTTCCGAAGATTCCGCTTCGTCCCTTCCTTCTGACCTTCAATGTACGGTCGCGTTTGAGGGACCGATCAGGCAGCCGCCGACCCTCTCTCTCTCGTCATCTTCACCGGCCGGTCCGTTTCTGGCCATTTTACGCGACAGAAGTCCTGAAGCCAATGGATGGATTCACGGATTCCAAAAAAATCTGCATGCGGGCTACAAAGGCCCCTTCGGCGGGGAAGAAGGCGAGTACGCGATGTGCCATCCTCCGAGTGGTCAGCACGTGTACGATATCCTCGTGTTCGACAAAGACTATACTCTTGGTCCGAAACTGAAGGCGATGATCAACACGCCGTGGCAAACACGAGCCAGAGCGCTGGGATCCGAAGAAGAGCTCATCAAAGACTTGACTCGCAACGCTTCTTCGGAAGGCACTCCAACAATCGTCACCAGGTGCTCCGTCACCGTCTCACACGAACAAGTTACTGCTGAGGAAGGACGCGAGTGATCCACTGTCAAGAAAAGAAACACAGCCTTCGCCACATTCAACGGATAAGGGAGATACAGAAAGATATGTATTTGGATATCAATATTTATATATGTATATACCTGGCTGTATTTGCATTCGTGTAGAGGGATGTACTTTTATATATTTTTTTATGATTATGTTGATATGCGCGTGTATAGGCATACATATGTTTTCGTGTGCTCACACCTATCACTCGTTAGGGGAGGGGGCGACTCTGGTAGTCTCGTCGAGGAAACAAAAGGAAAAAAGAAAAGGGGAAGGTCGAATCCAGGCATAAAAGCGTGTGAATGTTGAGTAAGGAGGGTCAGAGCCAGCGCGAAATCCAGAGGAGAGTTACCTTCTCCATAACGCCTTCACATGCCGTGGTGGCCCAAAAACATCATCAGTTCCCATCAAATGCGGTCAGCATATATACGTATATATATGCATATATGCAAACGTAGGTGACGATAAAGGAACATGCTTGCTTTCTGTTGTGTTGTGTACTGATCTACGCGTGCATACATGTATGCTCGTGCTGGCTGTTTGCTGTACGTCACATTTTTCCTGGGCATGAGACAGCTCTTTTTTTCCAGGGCGTGCGTCTCCGAGAAGAGAAGCGCGGCGGCGTGTAACATTTGAACCTAACTGAATGGTGTCTCTCCAGGCAAAAAGTAAACACCTACAACTTTCGATAACTAGACTAGAGGTACGGATCTTGGTGCGAGCATTTCCGTCAGCTCGTACATCAGACACTCTGGCCTTTTCGGCACGGAGGCAGGTTCTCTTCTGTCCACGTGCCATGCAGAACGAAGAACAGGCACCTCTTTCGGCCTTTTAGCAAAGAAGAGGACCGCTTCCCCACCACGCAACCCCTTTTCACATGCCTCTTCTAAACTGCTGAGATATGAAGAGAGACGCAGGCGGCGAGTCGGATCTGAGCTTGGCACACTGCATGCAGAAAACAGCCGTCGTAAAATATGTATCTTCCTCGGCTTCCAAGTTTTTTCCGGCTTCTCGCGACATAGACAGAGGATGAGGCTCCAAACCGGATGAAGACACTTTCAAACCAAGGATCCTTTACCTCTTTGCCCACAAGCACATGCCTCGGCACAGAGACGAGAATAAACCTCGACAGACGACGTCGACGCAGCTGCAGTTCCCAAATGTCCACGCTTCTCACCTCTTGCGCAAACCAGAGAGTATAACCAGCGCCTCACACAAATTATGATACCCATATATATATATATATATATATATATATACGTGAATTCGAGGATTCATGTATCGGTATGTGTGTGTATATCTTTATGAATGTGTACAACAACTTCTGTTCCCCTTTTGAGACTGCTCAGCAAGACGAATCGTGGAGACTTGGTTTCCTTAGCGTTCACGCAGAGCGCCAGACGGCCAAACAGCATCACTTCCCACTATCTCCCGCCTCGTGAACTACAAATCTACACACTCATGCACGTACATATACATATATATATATATATATATATGTATATGTATATGGGCGCATGTGTGTATGTCGAGAGTGTCAGACAGATAAGGATGGACACGGAGTAGGCGCCGAGTTCTTTGGTTTTCGTCGACTGCGGTCAGAGTTTCACTTCTGCAGATGGGAGGGTCTCTCTGTCTCTTCTCGCTTTTATCCCCGGTCGTCCCCGTTTCCGCTTCCAGCTTCATCGATTCGGGCCATGCCTTTCCGGACGACCTCGGACACTCGGTTTTGCACCTGTTCCATGTGCCGGCCAAAGAACGAACCCATTTGCCCCATGTGCTTCGCGAAGGTGTCGACGTGCACGGCGCCTAGACCGGTGCCTGCGGCAGCAAACCCCCCCGAAGGCGCTGGACGGTCGCCGTCGATGCTCGGAGTGTTTCTGTGGCGCTGGCTGAGTGCGCCAGGCGGGCTGTATGCGGGCGTGGATGTGTCAGTGCTGCTGGCGTGAAGGCTCGGAGTCTGCGCAGTGAGCGCGAAGGAAGCCCAGCCCAAGGCAGTCGCGGGCGAAGCGCTTAACGTGCTTTTCTCTCCACTCTCCGAGAGTCTTGCTTTCCGCTCCGACGGGCTGCTGACCGGGGACAAATTCCGTTTCCCGCTGTCCAGAGCACCCGCCACGACTGCTCCAGAACGCCCTAACCACGACTGGAGATTCTTCGAAACTGTCTTGAACGAGATGCCTAAGCGAGAGAGACACACGTCGAAATCACAGGGGAGATGTGTACGACCAAGCCGCGCGCGGTTGGGCGTGTCTCCTTCCCAGGCGAGAAAAGTCGAGAAATCGCTCCGCCCCCGTTTCGCTGTTTTTCGTGTTTCTTCTCTGCCCGTCTCGCTCAAGGAACGCCGGGGACATATCCACACATCAGGGCATGGCTGCGTTGAATCTGCGCGCGACAACGCAGAGAGGCTTGCACCAGAAACGAAGCGCAAAAGAGAAAAGAATCCATTTCCGCCACGTCCCCAGGGAGAATCGAAGCGGAATGAATCGGCTGTGGCCGAAAAGGCTGCGTACGCCTTGTCCATCGCCACGCGGTCTGCTACAAACTGAGGTTCCCCTTCACGCGTTTGGGTCTGCTTCCCCGCACGCACAGACCAGGGGACTGATAAAAGAAACCTTTTTTCCGCGAGGGCGCCCCACGCGAAACAGGCCACCCAGAGAAATTGAGAACGGTCAACACAGTCGAATTCTCTTTTTCCCCGCAATGCCCGACACGCACCGCGGGAACTCGAGAAAACGGAACTCGGCTGCCGCGTCCCATGCGCAAAAAGCGGATCTGTTCGACCTGCCTTCCCCTCCCTTTCTCACCGTCGTCTGACGCGTCGCGGGGCTGCTCGGCCAAGCCAGCGGCTTCTGCACATACACCTGGCGCCTCGTCGAGCGACGGAAACCGCAACTGCGCCTCGAGACTCTCTTGGCGCTCCGGGGAATCGGTGCCTGACGCAAGAGAGAAAAACGAGGGAGACGCGACAGCAGGAGTTGGCGAAGACGGGGCGTCAGAGAGAGGAGACGCACGGCCGAAGGAGAAGTCACAAAATTCCAAGGAAAACCTTCGACCGGCTGACAGATGCGACGCGCGACGTGAGACCCGAACCTGACCCTCGACCCTTCCAAAGCACGTATTTCCACACACACCGGAGACAAAACGCATCTCGATACCAGACAAGGAAAAGAATGTCTATACCTGCATAGGCCTATCCATATATATATATATATATACAAATGAACAGACACACAGACTCGCGTGTTCGTACTTTGAAATCCAGTGCTGCACTCGATTGAAGATCTCACGGCGGAACAAGAAATGTTGGGATAACAGGTACAGACTTGCACTGTACGTCCACGCAGATGCTGCGAAGCTAGATGCGCATTATATGTTCACATATGCATATGCGCGTGCATGCAGGCATGTGGATGCACGTATATAGATCGGTGCACAGGACAGATGTGTATATGGATGACTTGGCCATTCGGGTTTTTGCAACGCGAGGTGAGGTTACCTGGTTCCTCAACGGAGAAGACAGGAAGCAGCTGGAAACGTTCTCTCGGGGGGAGGAGCTGAGGAAGCGGCGAGTCGAAGACCGAGGTCGGATCGTTCGTGGCAGTGACATCCGTTTCGCGAGTTAGGAGCGGGCAGAAAAGGAGACCGCATGCAGAGAGAAAGGCCTTGCTGGCTTCTCTGGAGAGGCAAAAGGCAAAACACGTTCAGTGCGGCATGCGAAAGACGGCGCAAGGGCCGCGTGGAAAACGATGGCAAGAAGGGAGACGAAAACGACGCAGAAACGCTGTGGAGATGTGTGTGTATGAGTGTATGTGTATGTGTTGAATGGCATTCTCCGGTACACGCGCAGCAGAGGGCGTCCGCCGTTCGTATGGAAACCTAAGGCGACACCTGCTCGGGAGCGTTCGAGGCGCTTTACCTGATTTCTTCGACGTCGGCGCTGCCGGCGCCTTGCCAGCCTTCTTCACTTTCTCGCGCTGTCTCGGTTCGGCCCTCCCCGGCAGGCGGGCGCTTGAGACCCGTTCGCAGCGCCCGGAAAACTTTTTCAACTTTTTGCGCAGTTCTCGCCAAGCCTTCGTGGTGCTCGGCGGCGCCTCGAAGGAGCGCGGACCACGCGGCTCGCGTCTCCTTCATTTCGAGTGTCTCGAGCTTCTCTCCTGCCTCTCCGCCGCTCTTTTGGAGGACGCCGTCTGTGAAGGAGCGAAAGGTACTCTCGCCTTCTCGCTGCTTGTTTGCGCGAGAGCCTTCCTCGGCGTCCTTCATCTTTTGCAGTTCGCGGAGCCGAAGAAGAACCGGCGGGAGAGAAGCGGGTTTAAAAACGAAAAGAAGCATATGCATGTCGAAGAGAAGACGCGACAGACCCGCGACAGCGAGGGAAACAGACTTTGACGCAGAAAGAGCGGAAGAGGAGAGGGAGGACGACGACGAGATGGCCGCTGGCTGTGAGTAGGCAACTTCTTGTGCGGTCGGGAGAACGTCTTCGAAGACTTCGGCGAGGGCGTCTCCGGCAACGATTTTGAAGACGACCAGGAAAATGGAGGAAGCGGAAGAAGACGGAGAAGAGAGAGGGTGGAGTCTGAGCGCAAAACGCGGAAAAGAAAGGACACTCCGAAACAGTCGAGCAAACCACGTCGTGCGACACGCACCACCTTCAGCTGCTTGCCTTTGGCGTTTCACTCAAGAAAAGAAAGTTGAGATACTCTCGCTGCCGAGAACGCGGCAAAAAACGGCAGGAGCGAGAACGGAGCGGCACGGAAAGGGCGCACCGAGAGACGGGAAGACAGCGAGCGACAAGGAAGGAGAACGAGAGGAAACAGGACAGAGAACAGCGCGAGGGAACGAGCGGAAGAAAGACCAGAGACGGAAAATGCAGAATCGACACCGAAAGAGACTGGCAGAGACGGCGAAAGGAGACGCGAAAGGGCGTCAACGAAGGTTTGCCTTTCCGTTTTGCGTACCCAATGCAGTCCAGCAGTTTGCTGGCTTCAGCGTTCAAGCGCATTAAAACCTGCATGGTTGCGGCAGTCGCCTCTCTCGGATGGCGCAAGTCACGGTCCAGAGGATTTGGAGGCGATGCGTCTGAGAGAAAAGAAAACAGAGACGAAAGAGCAAAACGCAAAGACGTAAAGAAGAAGGCGAGCAGTGCAGGGCGCAGTTCACAGAAAGACGGCACGAGACAACCACTGAGAGGATGATGCAAGGAAAGAGAAGCGAACAGGAGAGGACCAAAAAGCGAGAGGTGCGTGAGGGCGAGAGGAAGAAGGAAAGGGGGAAAGGGGAGAGGCAGCCGTGCAAGGTCGAAACGACACGCGCTCAAAGACGGAGCTGAGACACCAACTCGTTTTTTGAAAGGCGTCCCGGCGGCGAGCCTTTGTCGACAGACAGTCCCGTCGCCTTTTTTTTCGCGCAAGAGCTTGTTGGACGTGCTCGTCAGTCTCGTGTCTTTTCTGATGATCAGTTGAAGAAAAACGCTGGAGATTTCTCACCTTTCTTCTCTTCTCTGCTTTTGGATCTCTCCGTCTTGGACTGTTTTCCGGCACCCCCCGAATATCTTTGCCGCAGGGACTCCTGCAGGAGAAACTCGGAGGCGATGTCGCTCTGTCTCGAGCGGCCTCCGCCGGGTGTATGTACACCCCCCGGCGGGTGCGCCGCGACGAGGCCAGCGTCGTTGAGCAGCAAGGCGTTTCGCAGAGCTTGCCTGAAGAGTGCACAAATCGGTTTTACGATTTCCAGAGCCGCCAGCGCAAACGCAGCCACAGAGCCTGCACACAGTGTCGTGTACAGTTCGCGCGCGAGAGCTGCGCTGGCCCTCTCGCCCGTCGGGCCAGGCGATTCGCCCGCCGGCAGAGCGGCGAGCCGCATCGGGTTTGTCTCGCTTTTCCCCGAGTGTCTTTCCTCCAAGTAACGCCCCAGGAAAGACGCGAAAGCGTTGAAAGGCAGGGGCGCGAGGTCAGAAGACGGATGCAGGGACAGTGGCGTGGACGGAGAAAGAGCCGAGAGGCGAGCAGCCGTTCGGTCGTGGCCTGTCTCCTCTTCGATCCCTCCTCGCTCTCCTGTCAGCCTTTCCGAAGGCAACAGAAGAACCTCCAAGCTCCGTCCCTTCACGCTCCAGGCCACAGCGCGTTCGGGCGCCAGCGGACCCGAGTCGAGGAAGAAGCCGAACGAAGAAGAGACAGAAGACGCGAGAAAAGGCGCGAGCGGCGACGAAGACGCAGCAGGAGAAAAAGAGGAGGAAGAGGAAGAAGAGGAAGAGGAGGATGAGGGAGGCGATTCGGGAGAAGGAGCCACCAGGGCTGGCCAGATGGTGGTTTGAAGATCGGAGTTTAGATGCGAAAAGAGAGCGCGAAGCAGAACGTCGCGGGCAGAGCCAAGGGCGTCGCAGTTTGCATTCTCCTTTGTGTTTTGCCTCCCAGCTTCTGCTGTCGCATCCGGTGCTTCTTCGTCACACGGAATGTGTTCCAGATCCGTGAGGATGCGACAGAACGCATCATTGAAGGACCGAAGCCACTCCTCGAGGCGCGCGTGCGCCGCTTCGGAGACACCTGGCTCCGCGCGACGCGCCCCGGCGCTCGAGGCGGTGGAGCCCAGCGAAGGTGTCTCCGTTTTGGGGGGCGAGGCTCGCTCGCGCTGTCCCGCTGTCGACGGAGTTCTGGGCGCCCGGGTTGAATCTGCAGAGACAGAAGATGCACTCAGAAGAGCCGACACGGCAGAAAGAATGGACCGAACCTGGCACAAAATGTGGGACTCGTGTCAGGGAAATCTGCGGCGTCAGTGCAGCCGAGACAAACAGGAAGGCTCCTTCGGGCCGACAGGCACGCGGGTATCCGGCACGGAAGCTGAGATGCTTGAGTGTTTTTCCAACAGACAGGAGGCCTAAAACTGCGGCGAAAACCAGAGATGCAGAGACAGGCCAGAATGCGCAGCGCGAGCGAGAAACGGAGCAAGTTCCTGCGGCAGGGTCGCACCTCGTGGAGACCAGCAGAGACAGTCTTTGACTTGTTGCGCGACCAATGTCGCGCAGAGACGGCGACAAAGTTCAGACGCTTCAAGTGTCGCGACACTCCACTGCGCGTCTCTCTCCTCTTCGCTCCGTTTCTCGTCTCGTGAAAAAAACGGGGCGCAGCTGCGAGCGGCGTCCTCCGTGAGCGCCTGTGAAGAGGCTGACGAGGCGCGAGAAGGAAGAAGAGCCTGGACAGTGCGTGTCCACGTTTCTCCCCACAGGTGTCTCCTTTGCGCAGTCCACGTTTCTTCGTTTGCAGCGGCTCCGAGGCTCGCTGCGCGTTCATCGAGGTGCGAAGGAGAGAGAGAAGACGACGAGGGAAGGAAGGACGACCGACTGGTATCTAGCCGGCGAAGAACCTGGCAAAAAGGAGACGGCGAGCGAGAGGACACGCGAGGCAGAATCCGGCGTCGGATGAGAGACGCAAGAGCGAGGAAAGGATCGGACGATGACGCAAAGACAAAGTGCTAGCTGACTCGGCGCAAAAACATATTCTTCAATTCGATGGGTTTGTCCCTCGAAGTTATTCGAACGCGTCTGTCCTTCATGGTTGTTTTTGCTAGTGTGACGGGTGTAGAGAGGCCTTTGAAACGTTTCCATCTTCTTCTATTGCTCTTTGTAACGTGTTTGCCACGAACACACATTCCTGCCTTCCGTGTCGATCTCAGTCTCTCGCCCTCTTCTCTTTCTTCTTCTGCTTTTCCTCGTCGTTCCCCCGTTCTCTTTCTCGGGACTTACAGCGGACCAAACAGTGTGCACATCTCGGCACGTCCGGAGCGATCCTCGCTTGTTCCCATCGTCGAGAATGGACGACACGGAAAGCAGCGACTCCTTCCGCCAGCGATTCCAAAAGTGGGCAAAGCGCGAGGCGAGCAGCGAGCGAAGAGCGACGGAAGCAGTGTAGCGACACCCCGCGTCTCTCTCCCGCGTGTCCTCGCATGGTGCCGTCCGATCTCGCCCCGCTGCTTCGGTGTGTGCGGAGCGCCGGCTGCTCAAGGCGACGTTTCCGCTGTCTCGGCACGCCTCCAGAGAGCCAGGGACAGCCGAGTGCCCAGACGAAAGCCCAGAGGCGCGGGGCGAGAGTGGACGAGCTGTCTCGCTGCTTGCCTCTGCATTTCGTGCAATATGCTGAAGCGCAGAGAACTCTTTCTCGGCGCCTGCAAGTCGCGCCTCCACAACGGACACTTCGGGAGGGATTCGGGAGGAAGAAAGACAATTCCGTTCCTTCGGCAGAAAAGACAAAGATACGTGGCCGCTGCGCTCGCCCGGTGCACACAGCGCCGCTCGCGCTGAGGCAAGCACAGCGAAGGAGGACGACGAGGGGGGGGAGGCGGGAGAGGAAGCACACGAGGAAGCAACAGGGTTGTGTGGGGAACCAGGCGAGTCGCAAGGCAGGAACAGAAGGCCGGCAGTCGCGACAGAACACTCAAATGCGAAGATAACGTTGTGGAGCGTGCATGCGAGGCAAGAATGCGGCTCCTCGGGTGTATCGCCACCCGTCTGGAGTTTATCTTCGGTGTCTAGACAGTCCCGCCCGAGGTGTTTCTCGCGGCGTTCTGGAGCCCCGCGGCTCCCCGCGGTTTGTCCCCAATCAGGGAGCGCTGGCCAGGCTCCGCTCTCGTGCTTTTCGCCTCTGCAGCGCGAGCACAGTGTTTCGCGCTCTCGACTTGTGTCGCTCTCTTGCCACTGACGCGACACCTGCGGGACGGCGGGGAAGGCGCACAGACGTTGCAGAGCCTCGTTGCGACACGAGAAGAAAACGTCGATGAGAGACGAGGCGTGCGTGCGCGACGGCTGAGAAGAGACGAGCGGAGACAAAGACGGGGATGGCGGAAACGCGGAAGACGTAGACGCGAAGCAAGTCCGCTCGTCGTGGAAGGAAGAAGTGTCAGAAAGCAGAGGCGTGAGGCTGGGTTTTGTCGTGCTCCACGGAAGCAGAAGAAGCGTCGCCGCAGCCTGTAGTGCTGCGCGCGAAGAGAGAAGAGGCGCCGACAGACTTTGCAAGGTGTACGTACACAACATCTTGAGGAGCAGAGCTTCCTCTTTGCGCGTTTGGGTCAGAATCACGCGGCAGTCTCCGACCAACGTGGAAACCGTTTCCTTCTTCCGCAGGCCTGCCTCTTCACTGTCGCCATCCGAACGTCCGTTGAGTGGTTCTTGGCCCTCATCCGAGAGAGACGGAGACGCGCGGGAAGCGTGGCGCTCGCACACCGTGTCGAGAGTCTCTGCTAGGCTGCGGCGTTGAGTCGGCAGGTCCACGCAGAGGAGGCGAAACGCGCCGAGGAAAGACGCCTCTCGGATGAACCGCCAGAAACGCGAAGTGATTCCCAACTGCACTTGCATCCCCTGGAACAGCACTTGCATAACGAGTTGTCTGCTCGTTTCCGCATCGCGAGGTGGCGATGCCGTTCCGGAGACGTCCTTCTGGCCCCTCGGAGCAAGGCCAGGAGCCGCGGCGGCCGACGAAGAAGAATCAGACACGCTGGGCGACTCTCGACCGCCTCGCTTTCGGTCGGCGCGGACACCGAGCGGCGCCCGTTGAGGCTCGACGAAGTCCAAGAGGGAAGCTAGAGGCGACTGGAGGTTTTCATCCATCCAGCTGTCCAGGGGGGTGGCCTCGAGCAGGAAGGCTTCTTCCGGAGTTTTCCCTCCCGGTTCTCGTCGGTGCGGAGAAGTTGACAGGGCGCAGAGAGAAAGATCTCCACCTCCACTCTGTTTTCTCCCCGTGAGTCGCCCCGCGTTGTCCTGCCTGCTCCCGTTCCCCCCCCCTAAACGCAGGGAAGCAGATGCCTCCCTGGCCTCCGTCCCTCTTGCGCTGTCCCCTGTCTCCTTCCCAACCTGGGGCGGCAGGAACGTCGGATTCCGTTCTTCTTCCTCTCCATGGTATCTCCCTTCGTCTTCCCTTTTGCAGAGGCCCTGGATGATCGCGCAGACGCGAGACGCGTGACTGTCGAGGTCCGTGGCGGCTTTGACCATCGCCTGAATGGAGTCGGTCGAATGGAGAAACGAAAGGTACCGCAGCCCGATCAAGTTCCTCAACTCTTCGGCTCTCGACGCCTGCTGAACCGTCAGAGTGCTGAGCACCTTCTGGACGTGGCTGACCGTCTCCGCGCCCGGAGGGTTCCCCGCGGCTCCCGACGCGAAGAGGCGCTCGATGACGGAGACAGGTGACGGCGACATGAGAAGAAGAGACAGAAAGTCGAGGTGGTTGTCTCCGGGCGGAAAAGCTGAAGACCGCGAGTTTGTGGAAGGCGAGGGAGCGGCAGATGCAGACAGTGAAGACGAACGCGAAGGGCGCACAGAGGCGGCGACAGCAGCCATGGCGTAAACAGTCGAACGAGCGGGAAACAAAGGTAGAACGTTGCTCGAGAGAAGAGTCGCCGAGAAGTCAGGAGCCCTGCGACCGACGCGAGGACTGACAAACAGACGGGGAAAGACCGGGAAAGACAAGAAAGGAAAGGGGGAAGGAAAAAGGGAAGAGTTCCTCAGACACTCGATTCCAATGGAGAGAGAACCAAAAGCAAGCGCATACGCCAGGAAAGCGGGAGACAAAGAGAATCCAGTGTATATCCAGTGTAAATCCAGTGTATACATACATACATACATATATATATATATATATATACATGGAGACGGGTTAGCGTGAGTCACGCGTGGAGATAACACGCTCGCATCGTCCCGTATACCCGCTCCTTCAGTTGGTCTCCATTTTCGGACGAGACCACAAAAACACACGGGCACGCTTTCCCATCTCGCGCGCGCGGAAATGGACACGGATTTCCCTGCGGTTTCTGGTTGCCCAAAGGCGCGCGCGGAGTGCGCCGCTCGCGGCCTGTTCGCTCGTCTTTTCGAGCCTCGCGACGCCCGAACGAAGAGAAGCCGGTGTGAGGAACTCGAGAGAACGGAAATGTGCAAGAAAAAAAGTGAATAAAAAGCGCAATAGACGTTTGCCTTGAGGCAGGGAAGGCAGAGACTTCGGGCTGTACAGAGGTTTTCAGAACCGGGGTGTGCTGTGGAAATCCGAGAGCTTGAGCGTCTCAGTTTTCCGTCGCAGAATCAGACTTTTTGGCGACTACGAAGAGCCAGAGAACCGAACTATCTGAGAACCCGACACATCTTCGAAGCCTTGGGAAAGAGTGAACAAAGTGGCAAGAATACATCTGCGAGGCAAAAACCACGGCTCCCTCACAGCTGCATGTCCACCTCTTCGAGTCTAGATCCGGTGGCGGTGTTTAGCAAGGGTGGGGCCTCGCGTTCAGACGCATTCTTTCAAAACAGCCGATTTCTTTCCTTCGTCAAGAATGAGGCTAGAGAGAGCGCCGCTTGCTTTTGCGCAGGAGGCTCGGTGTCTTGCGAGAAGCTGCAGGAGGCTGACGCCGCACCGGCATCGGCAACAGACTGCGCAGCGGAAGTCGGGAAAACCAAAGGGGAATGACCGTTTTCCGAGAATAGAAGGCCAAGCTGGCTAGTGCGACGGAGAATCTAACGCATCGGACGGAGTTGGAGCTTTCGTTTCCAACGTGGTCACCTTCAGATGCCGACGACGGTGGTTGCCTGATACGAGTGCCTTGCATGTCATGCATCTCAGCCGTGTCCCGTCGGTTGCATGCAGCGAAGGGAACCAGCCGCGGCTACGCGAGATCGAGCTGCTCTAGCACTCGGTGAAAATTTTCCTAGTGTTTCAGGAACGTTGCGCCCTAAACATAAATTGAGCGGGCGCGCCTTTGCTGGGGGAGAGAAGGGAGCGGTGTGTATGCAGAAGGAATCGCGGGTGGATTTTGCCTTCTTCGGCGACTGGCTGCGCGGCTCCGTCATGTCCGTACAGCAACAAAAGTTTTCGCTCAACTTTGTTGCATGGTGTGGCGCAGTGGAAGGCAGCATGCGGCCCATTTTGTTCCTGTGGGGAGGCAGGACACTCAGTCTTCTTGCGTGAGTCGCAATCGAATGACGGAATGAGACGACGGGACGGGTTCTCGTGATGCCTGTCTCGCATTGAGATACCCACAGGGATAAGCACGTATCGATAGCTTGTGAATCCATTAACTGAATTACAAAGGTACACTTCGAATTCGCAGAATTTAAGGTAATTCCCGGGCCATCCAACTGGTCATCAGCGTCATGCCCACCGCTTCGTTTTTGTCTTCGAACGCGCACCGTACGGAGACGTCCGGCCTACTTCGCTGCAGGAAGTTAACGGTGGATCTGTTGTATACACATGGGTTTTGGACCGAAGCGTATGAAGTGCATTAGTGACAAATTCGGAACTCGTTGACAGTTGCCGGAACTACGTCGTCAGCAGAAGAACAGAAGACCACAGAGGCAGCACCGGCGATGGATGTGTACCCGCACGCTTGAGAGGACAGGAGTGAGAGAACAGTTTTCTCGTCTCGGTTTGCGTGGAAGAAGCTGTGCCACTTGTCGCATACTGTAGTCACCAGCGCTAGCTGTCCCTCCGACATTTGCTGCAGATGCATGCGAGCGCAAAAGAGAACCCCAAACATACGGAACGTTCGAGAACCGGCTGAACTCGTCAGTTACAAGGTAGGCGGGAGCTGCGTACGCCACTGGACTGCAGTGGTTTTCCATGGCGTGGACACAGCCGCGCAGTGCCGGACTTGGTAAGGGCGGGTGCGTGGTCTGACGAACCCCGAACTCTGGCATTTGCCGATCTTAAATCAGCCGCATGGATCAGTCTCAATTTCATTCGTCTTTTCACGGATTGCACTGATGTGGTTTCAAAAGGAAGTCGTTTATACACGACACAGTGAACCGCGGTCCCTTTGGTCAATACCTTGAAGGTGAAGGATCCATCATGCTCTGTGTGATCCGTATCTTCATTTTCGTTCGGTCAAGCATAGAGCGTTAATCGGGATCGATGCAAACGACGGTGTCACCAGAATTTCCGCCGACACGATCAATGCTCTTCCAGGTGAAAGGCAAAAGACAGGTGCGGCAGCAGTCGTGGACACACGCATCGTTAGCCTATAGATTGCGGCACCCTTCTGGTACCCCCGAAAGGATGAAGGCGACACGTCACAGGGAGATCAGTTGTCGTCGAAGGAGAAGCGGATTGTTTGCTTCCCGGGAAAGTTGGGCGGGTTGGGCCACGCCTAACAGTAAGGAGCTGCGTTGAATGATACGGGGTTCAACACATAGTAACCCATGACACTCTGCCGTAAGGGGATGAGCGCGCGGAGGCGGGAGACGGCGCACGCCTCGCAGCGTTCAGCCATCTCGGCCAGTGGGTACGCAGTCGGGAATCTGTGCAAATGTTCTTTCAGCATTAGCAGCAGGCAGACGCAGGACAGCGGGAAGCACGAGGGTGCCCCCGAGTTGCACATTCTTCCCGCCCGGGCTCGCGTTGCGCTTGACAAACTCGCGGGTGCACACTTAGCCAAGAACGAACTGCTTGACATCAGAAGCTTATGAAAAGGATCGCTTTCGTCTTCAGAGTTTCAGTGCACAAACTCGAGGGCAAAAGAGTTTCGTAGTTACCGCTGGAAACCAGAGGGATACACTTTTGCGATAACGGCTCTGGGCTCTCAGTGGCGGCCGGCAGACCACAACGTTGTACATGTTCGGTTCATTGGGGCGCAAAAGAAAGATAGCTCGTCCATATCGGGTAAACACACCTGACTAGACGTGTTAGCACTTCAATCAATCTCAATATCAAGTTCGCAACCACGCCGTTGCGGCGACGCCGGAAGATTGGCTGTCAGCCCCCGTTGCGTAATTTGCCACCTGAGACTGTCTTCTAAGAGATACGACTCGCATCCATGCGCATATTCGAGTTATTATGGCTACTCTACGTTCAAGAATGAACCTCAATGCACTTCTCGCTCTCAGTTGTTGGAGGAGAGCCTCGCCGCCACAGTGTCGGAAGCAGTGAAGGCGTCAACATTGCTGGTCACCCTGAAAGAGTCCCGTGGATAAAATCAACAGCAATTGCTTGGCCGCAGCCTAACTCTAGCCTGAAAATAGGGTTATCCGTTGTAAATGTAACGTTCTCCGCTTCGGATCTGAATACGTTAGTGGTTTGTGTCCAGTACATTCCATGCACACGCGCAAGGAGTCCGGTGCCGGTTCGCCTGCAGTTAATGACTCGCCGGCGGAAAAGCGAATGTCCAACAAAAAAGCAGAAAAGTTGAGGCCTTCTTCTACGGTACGTTTGCCGTGAAAAGACAAGGAATTGGCGATTGGTGAGCTAGCGCCATCTAACAAAACTCGTTGGGAACCAGGGTCGGAATCTTGCTGGGTCACCGAGCATAAAAAGCTCGAGGACATGCAGAGGCGTTTGAGAACTCACGAACCGCGGGAAGAACAGAGCAACAAAGTTTTTTGTTTTTCATGTAAGGTCTCTAGCAAACGTGCCTGATAAAGAGATATAAATAAAAGGGTCGGCCTAATTCGCCGTCAAGTCCCGCAATCAACTTTGTTGCACGAAGTGGGATTTGAACCCACGCGGACTACTGTCCACCAGAACTTGAGTCTGGCGCCTTAGACCACTCGGCCATCCGTGCGAAAATGGAGGGGCTCCATTTTCGCCCCTCAAAATGTGTTTCACGGGGTGTGAGATCATCAGCTGCCAGGAATTCCGCTTTAACTGCCTCTGCGTATGTTTTTTTGCTTATCTACATCAGGCGGTAGCTCCAGATGCCCTCTGATTTGGCTCTGTCTACTCGACGCTTTCTGGAGGCTGCCAGGAAGATGCGTTTGCATGAAGGAGGCGGTTAAAACGGCCGTAGGTTTTTCCTGCATAACTGCCGGCGCAACACGTCGATGGCCACGCTGTCATCTTGATGGGAGCTTTCAGCGTTTTTGACGAAGCTGCAACTTCGGTGGGTTGCACGAGGATGTATCGCTGTGTAAATCCTTCCTTGCCGCTGATGTGAGTGTATATCCGCGGCGATTGTCGCGTTGTGAAGGCAGCCAGGTCACCCGTGGGGAATCATGAAACAGATTTCACTGTGAGCTTTTCCCGGAGTTGATGCTCGTCCTTGTCGAAAAAAATTGTGTCTGTTTCCCGGTGCAAGAGTGCGTGGACACACACGACTCTTCTCTGCATAGCTCGAGAGGCGCACTTCGGTTCGTGCATGCTCGCGTGTTCGCTTCACGAACTTTACATTCTGTTTCCGCTCGCTCTCACACTCCCTTCTGTCCCTGTGTTAGAATGAAGCGACGAGCAAATCGGAGTGGTGGGGATCCCGCAGCAGCGAGAGGCGACGTCAGGGTTGGGGTCTCTGAGGCACGTTCACCGCCTCTGATCATGAGAGAAAGAGTCGGTCTCATGCAAATGGAAGTGGCTTATGAACCGGGAATGTTTCGCTGTCTGGGAATCCCAGTAAAAGCCACTCATGTCATGGCCTTCCTCTTCTTCGCAGTCGTTATGTTGTGGATTGTGAACACAAGACTGGCTGGGACCAGAATTGAGTGAGATGCAGAGGGGCTAGAGAGGCCGCGATGGTTGTTTTTCCCGTTCACCCAACGAAAACTACAGCGTGCTATTAAGTAAAGACTTCATGGTTTTTTGGAGTTTTATTTTTGAGAGCTTGTGGGGCCGCGAGATGATGTACCATGCCACCTTGCGGTTTTCCGCGCACTGACAAACACACCAGCAGCAGTGGCAATGCCCACACTGACTGGATTCGTCCGAACAACAACTCTTCGGATATTCAAGGTCAACTTCACGTGTTGAGAATCGCGGATGACAGAGAGCTAAAAGAGTCGATACCGCTTATGCACAGCACACAGAGTACAGGCACTCTATTCTCGGGGGGAGGGACCAGAAGAACAGCCGTCTGTGGTTCTAGAGCGGCCGCGGTCCGAGCTCATCGTCCTTCGTGTCCACTGCTGTACCCCTAAAAGAAAGGAGACGTATATGTATTTATGTGTATATTTGCAACTGCCGTCTCCTTGCGCCTCACTCCGTTTATCTTCATACGTGTCCTCTTCCGGTCATCTTTTATTTTATCACCCGTGCCTGGCTTTGTCGCTTGCTTGCTCCCTTGTCGGTGGATATCGTCCACACTGGAGTTGTAGCCAGTAAATCGAGCATCATCTGTGTATCGGTGGCGTACAAGCACCAGCTGTTCCCTGTCAGCATGGTCACTAACGCCACCGGAGGAGTGACACGCGCCATACGGACGACAACGAGATCTACTGAGTTAGTCTATTACTGGATGCTCCACAAGAGGCTGCGTTGAGCAATAATCTATCCAGTCTCAAGGAAGCCTGTTCCCAGTACGTCGCATGGCAAGTCGATACTTAACGTGACACGAGACACGGCCGCGCCTTTGCCGAGTCTCCTTACCCTTCGCCGCATGCTAGGCACGCCGCCACAGCACCTCTACAAACTCGATCACTACCGACAGACGTCAAAACCATTTCTCCGCGATGTGTCTCGCAGGTGGGGTCCGACTGTGAGCCTTGGCTATTGATCGCTTCGCCAAATTCCATGCGGTAGCAAGGAGCTGTAAACGGTGTTGAACCGTCCGTAACCAGTGTTACAGGCCTTTCCGTCCCAAGGCCACACAATAGAAGAAGTTCGATATGGGTAGCGGTGGGATCGTAACCGTCTCCATTCCGAAACGCCGCACTCCTGTAAAAAGACCAGCCTTGCTCTGTGCTTGCAACCACGGCGTCTCTTGGACACCACGTGGTCCAGTTTTAGCATTGATAATGCCATGCATTTCGTTCGTATGCACATGTAAACAGCGAACCCGCGTGGCATCAACCTCATGGGCTTTGAGGCTAGGCAGGAGTAAAGTAGTACGCTGTGCCCGCGACGTCAAGCAATA
This sequence comes from Neospora caninum Liverpool, assembly GCF_000208865.1. Taxonomy (NCBI): domain Eukaryota; phylum Apicomplexa; class Conoidasida; order Eucoccidiorida; family Sarcocystidae; genus Neospora; species Neospora caninum. Next base: position 3,356,684 of record NC_018390.1, read on the forward strand.
CCCACAGGCAACGACTGGGATCCCCTTGCGTAGATCCATACAGGACGCTTGTGGGTGCTCTGTCCACTGAAAAAATCCCGATCACATTCCTCTAAATAGCGCTGCTGATCCGACCATTCCATAGCACCGGCGGTTCTGTTCCTCCTCTCCCTCGGATACATCGCGGTGCGACTTCTCAGAAGGTAACTTCCTGATGCGGGTTCCCATGGTATCAAACTCCAGTCGTACGGCCAAGCACTGCGAGGGTCTAATGGGTGATCGCTGCTGGACACGCCATCCCCGTCCGCCGCAAGGTCAGTAAGTTTACTCCTGCAAAGTGAGGTACCACTGGCAATGTCTAAGTCCGAATCCACTCGAGAAAGAAAGACGCTTTTTCTGGACTGCCGTTGAAGACGAGAGATACACCGGCTGGGAGCGGGATACACTTTCTCGTCTAATGTGAGCTTACTACTGTGAGGCTCTTTACATGTCCGTGGCGTCATGTCCCGAGCAGCAGCACGGCTGATTCTTCTTCATTCTGTGCTATTCTGGCCCAAAGAGGACCGCGTTGACGGAATCCCACGAAGGGTGTTCTACCTCAGCACTTGCGCATCTCTTTTCGTCTCAAGGGTTGCCGCCACATTCTTTCCCCTTTTTTCATCCCATGCTGTACTCAAAAGAGCCCAGGATTCGCCACGGTCTCTCTCGGCTCTGGCGCCTCGTTGCAAAGAAGGACGAGAAAAAAATGTGCATAGTGTGTACACACTGACATCTTGCTAACAGTCTGTTCCCGTTTCACACAAGAGCAGCGCCACTGCGTGAGCAGAGGACTCGACGTTCTCGCTTATCGGAAATTGCGCTGGGTCTCAGAAGTTGTCAGAAGTTCTTTTCGTCGTCCGGTTTGCGCGAGGTAGCGGCCTGTTCGGCGGCGCACATCGCACAGCGCTGCATGCAGCGTCGATACTCCGCACGAGAGACAACGGCGCGAAGAACATCGCTTTTCCGATCTGCAGACACCACGACCTTCCCTTTCGCTTCTCGGAGCATCAGAAGAAGGGCGCAATGCGTGTGTTTCTTGCGCCTGGTCGAGAATAAAACGGTCTCGCTCCGGAATCTTAGGTTCCCGTGCCTCGTCGCAGTCAAGAAAAACGCGCGAGTGCGTATCTAGCCATCGCTCGAGCACCGTCCAGCTTTTCCTTTTTTGCTGATCGCCAGGTTTTGGAAAAAACCGACTGGAAAGGGAACTTCAATGGCGTACACACTGTCTTCCTTGTCCACCAGGTTTTTCGCTTGCCTAACCATGAGTCCATGGTGGCTCCGACTTCGCAAAGACCTCGAGGACGGGGCGCCCCGCGAAGGATGTGTCCACCCTCGAATTCCGAGAACGGACTGCCAAGCACGAGTTTCCTGAGTATAGAGCTCTGCTATGGAGCTCTTCTCTGGAGGAATCCACGGGTTTCCAAGACTTTTTCGTTTTGCTTCCCCTCCACCCGTGATCCTGTCGGAGTCTTGAGTCTCCTTCCTGGCTCTCGAACTTCTACTCTAAGTCCGGCCCATCCCGCGAGGCACATGCTTTGTCGGTCACAGTCTACAAGGGTGCGTGTGCCTGTGTCTGCTGGAGACGGCAGCGTCATACGGAGCGAGACAATTCGATCAGTTTGATTGCTTGGGTTGCGCGCGGACCATCTGCGCTGTTCGTTCTTTTTTGTGCCGTTCCCTCTGTGAGTTTCGTCTTTTCGTTTGAGAATGCATTTTTGAAGCAGTTCCGATCTTCAGGTTCCAGTGCTGCGACCTTGGAGTAATGCCTCAGGCTGCAAACAAAAACCTCTGAGTCTGGCGCGGCAGTGGCTGCACGGTGGAAGTTCCCTCTCGCAGATGGAGATCCCGACCTCTCTGTTTAAATACTGTGAATTTGACGCCGTAATCTCCAGCTCTTCGTTTTGCGCTCGGCGATGCATGCACGTGCGCCCTCTTTACCGCCTCTGCGTCTCCCCCCAGGACCGCTGAGCGCCCTGCGTGCGACATCTCATGACAGGGAGGAAACGAAGAAGGGAAGCGCCAAGAACAAAGGGGAGAGAGGAAGTGGGACAGCGAGGGAAAGTGTCCATTCTCAGCAGCAGCAGAATGGCGCCGCCCTTGTGGAGCCGGGGGCATCTCCCCTCAGACAGTGCGGCCTCTCAAGAGAGAGGACTGCCTGAAACGCGCTCAGCCTTCTCTCCCTCTCCCCCCACCTCTTCTCGCCCTCCTCATGCTCATTCTTCGACTCTCCTAGCACAGCGTGCAGCTGTTGCCTCCCATTCTTCTCCTGCTGCTCCTTCTCACTCTTCGACTTCTCCGTCTTCTCGTCAGGCCCTCGAGGGTGAGGCTCTGGGCAGTCCACGGGAGCGCCGACGCCCGTGGAACTCCCACAGCTCCTCTCGCAGGTCTCCCCAGAAATCTTCGTCTCCTTTCGCGCAGCCGCGTGCTGTCCATCTCCGCCTGAGTGACTGGTCTAGACGGGACAACGCGCTCGGACGATGGGACGATGCAGACGCAGTTCTGCCCCCGAACGCCTCTGCGGATGACGAGACTGCAGCGATCCAGCCTCCTCACCTCCATCTTGATCTCGATTTCGACGTCGACGCGCCTTCCCTTTGCTCGCCGACCTACGACAGTTCATGCAGGGGATCGCCCGCCTCGAGCGCGTCCTTCGAGCTCCGCAAGTGCCGTCTGACATGCCCGCGTGCCTCGGAAAACGACGCGACACGAGAAATCCCCTGGTGGGATGCCACAGGCCTCGGCGCGAGGCGAAACCTCGAAACCCCCACGGCGTCGCCTCTCTCGTCTGGAGCTGGTCACGGCGCATGCACGCGACACAACGCCGGCTCTGGCCTTCGCTTCTCTCGATTCCGAAACCCGTATCTGCGTCTAACCTCCGAGGCGCTAGCCTCCGATAATGAAGCAGGCCGCCCAGAGGCCGTCGACAGAGACAGAGCGCGCGACCCTGGAGGCATGACGCGCTTCCTCAATCGCCTGCAGCGTCTCCGACAGCGACAAGCTGCGTGCAGCTCGGCGGGAAGGCGAGGAAGCTTGGGAGAGGACGGCGCGTCTTCGAAGGTTTCTTTCCTGTGCTCTTGGGACTCGCGAGAAGACCTGAGAAGAGAACTCCGAAAGAAATGTGCGCAGTGTTCGCGGGTATGGCGAACTATGTCGCGAGATCAATACAGCGGTGCACATGCACGCAGCGTCAATATCGTTGACTTGTACGCCGCCTACGACGAAGTCCACGAGGCGCCACACAACGCAAACCTCCACTCTCAGCTTTTGTCTCGGACGCTCTCTCCAGGGAGAACAGCCGCAGCAGGCGCTGCAGCCTCTTCTGTCGCTGAAGCGGACCGTCCAAGCGAGACAGACCCGCGCCTTTTGGCGCCGTCTGCGCCTCAACAAACCGGCGCCTTCGCGTCTGCAGCTGCGCCTACAGCAGTCAAACGGTGTCTCCTCGCCACTAGCAGCCTTCCCGGAGGAGAGCGAATCTCCCTCTGGATCGCCCTCGTCCTCATTGGAATTCTCGTAAGAACTCAGGATCTCCCCATATAAAGCAAGGTATACGGGCCACTACGTACATGCATATACACATGCTTCCAGACATACATATGAATACACGCATTTGCAACTGACTGTGCCCGCAGATGCGTTTGGAGCTGTACCCCGCATTGCCCGTGCGACTGTGTGTACTTACAAATGATGGCGCGCACGTCTGTGTACACTGGGAACGGACCCTCGTGCATTTTGCATGGACTGTGCTTGTGAGTGTTTCACGCAGACAGCCCTGGTTTCGTATTTTCTCGACTGGATCGTCGATTTTGTTTTTCTGCCTCTCCAAGAAAGCGCCGTTCAGCGACACTCCTACGCTGCCATCTTCGTGTACTCGGTTGCCTGTGCAGTCGTGGCAACGGGCTGCTGTCTTCTGGTTCCTCAGAGTCAAGGTAGAAAAAGATCGCCTTTCTCTTTGCTCCTCTGTCGATTCCACGTTTCTGTTCCTCCGCGTCTGCTTCGGCCCCTCTCTGTGAATATACCTCGTGGGCGTATCAGTGCTTTCTTTTCTTCTTGCGGTTTTCTCTGCGCCCGCTCCGTTCCCCGTGGACTCGACTCTCGCTCGTCCAGCATCGGCCGAGCCAACAGACAAGCTGCGCGGTCTATCTCGACTGAAACTGGGTCTCGTTTCCCGTCTTCTCCCTTCGATTTCCTGATCTATATATACATCTCTTCACTTCACGTTTTCCTTTTCTTTCTCTCTCCCGCTTCTATCTCTCCCTCTTCTATCTCCCTCTTCTGTCTCCCTCTCTCGCGCATTTCTTCGCTTTCTCTCCTTTCCTCCGCTCGGATGTTTCCGGTTCGGGTTCGCCTCCAGATGTCTCTTGGCGAGTTGCTTTCGTGTCTTGTGTGATTTCTCTCCTCGTTCTCCCGCTCGTTTCTCCGTCAGGTTCGGGAATCCCGGAGTTGCGAACGATCTTGTCCGGGTCGTTTCTTCCGGACTTCTGTTCTTGGCCGACGTTTTTCGCGCGCTGCGTGGGACTGCTGGCGTGCATTTGCGGCGGCTTGTCCGTCGGGAAGGAAGGACCGTTCGTGCATTTGTCAGCCATCCTGGCGACGCAGCTCTGCCGCCTCCCGCCGCTTCGCTCGCTCATTGCCTCGCCCTCGAAGCTGCTGTCGATCCTCGACGTGGCAGTCGCCGCCGGGGTCACCGCCACGTTCGGAACCCCTTTCGGCGGCGTGCTGTTTTCGATCGAAGTCACGGCCACCTTCTTCCTCGTGCATGCGCTCTGGAAGAGCTACTTCTGCTGCATCTTCTGCGTCTTGACCTTTCGCCTGCTTCACGAGAAACTGTCGCCGATCGAACAACTGTACCAGGGCGCTCAACTCCCCAGCTTCGACCTGTCCTGGGAGATTTTGAACTTTGCGTTCCTGGGTGCCATCTGCGGATGTCTCGGCGGCCTGTTCGTCTGGGCTGCGAGCAAAATCTTCCAACTCGCCCGCAGGCACGTCTACCCCAGTGCAGGGCGGAAGATTATCTTCGTCTGCGGAGTCATGCTCGTTCTGAACATCCTCAGCCAGCACTCGGTCGTCCTCAAAAGCGAGGTCCGTCCTGACCATGCGTTCTAACCCGAGCGTGACGCCCCTGGGGGGAGGCGCCTTGGAAGCATGTCCGTCTCTCGAGCGAGGGCCCCACGTTCGGTTGTTGTCTGCTCGTCGGCGTTTCCCTCGAGGCGAGAGAAGAGAAGACAACACATGTATCGGGCTTTGTGTGGTGTGCCGGCGCGGTGGTACAGGATAGGCTGAAACTCAGCGAGTTCTTCGACGTCGAGAACCTGGACAGCAAATGGGGCTCGCACGTCCTTTTCTCCCTCTTTCTCTTCGTCCTCTTCAAGTTCGCAGCAACCATTCTCTCCGTCGCTTGCCCCGTCCCTGCTGGAATCTTCACTCCCATCTTCGTCTGTGGGGCTGCTCTAGGTACGCCGCACCGCTCCGCGCAGCTCACACGTGCACACAGCCACTCAGATCGGCGATGGATCCACCGGGGTGCACGCTTGTCGCTCTGCATCTTACGGGACAGAGACACTTGTGTGGGGCACACAAACATCAATGCGTGTCTGTGGCAATGCAACACGTATACCTGTAGATGCAAATATGCATGCAAATCTAGACACATCTATATATATATATATATATGTATATCTATCTATCTATCTATCTATCTATCTATCTATATATATATATATATATATGTATATATATATATATATATATATATATGTATATGCGCGTATGTACGTGCATCTGGGGAGAGAAAGTCGTCTTTGTTTCTCTGTCTCCGCTCACTAAAGAATGTAGATGCTCACTGACTATGAGTGGGCCGTTTCTGTTCTGTCGCAGGACGTCTGTATGGGATGCTTTTCAGGCACTTTGTTCCAACGCTCTCCTCTCCCGCCGCATACGCACTCGTCGGCGCAGCGTCTCTCGCTGCAGGAACCACCCGGACAATCAGCGTAAGATTTCGTCTGTGGACTGTCTCCATGCCTACGCAGCTACACACGTACATATTTAAGAGTGAGGGGGGACCTATATATATACGTATATATATATATATATATATGCACATAGTTACATATATAAGTATCTAGTTCTCTGGGTACATGGTTACACGGTTATGTGTTTAGGGATGTGAATCTGCGGATAGGAAAACTCGGCGATGGTGGGCCTATGCGCACAGGAAGTGTCTTTTGGCTGCATGCATTTTGGTGCTCATGCTTACCAATAAACAGCACGTAGTCGTCGGCTTCTAGCCGGTACGCGTCGTTCTACTACCCATGTTAGCACGCTCATGTATCCCGCGTGTGCGTGTGTCTTCGCGTCCGTCTCGTCGAAGATACACACCTTTACAAGAACGTAGTACCCTATGTGTATGTATGTATGTATGTATGTATGTATATGTATATGTATATGTATATATATATATATATATATTGATGTCTTTGCTACATACAAATATACGTTCATTGGCGTGTGCGCAGGTGTGCTGAGGTGCGTCTTCAAGGCGGTGTGTACGTGCGTTGCTTCGGCGCGTCGTGGCGCATTTGTCTTTCCGGATGGGAGCGTGAGTCGGGTTTTCTTTTTGCACAGGTCAGCGTCATTGTTTTCGAGCTCACAGGGAAACTGAGCCACATGATCCCTGTTCTCCTCGCCGTTCTCATTGCCTATGGTGTCAACGGCTTCTTTACGATTTCTGTCTACGACGTTATGCTGCTGATCAAAGACCTTCCCTACGTGCCAAAGCTGAAGTCCATGCATGCGTACAATCTCCAAGCCAAAGACATCATGGCGGCAACGGCTTATATTCGGGGCTGCGCTCGACAAGCGACGCTCCAGGGCGAAAGGCGAGGAGAAAGAACCAAGAAGTGCACTGGGGACAGAGGCAACGACATTTCGTATGGTCTCTCGAAAGAGAGTGAGCACCAAGGGGGTACACCGCTGTCTGTGCAGATTGAATTGCCGTGGATCCGAACTGAACAGGAAGCACCAGACGAGAAGGGGAGAACAAACCAGGAGAAAAAGGGGACAAGCGTCGACTGGCGGTCCAGGTGTTCTTCTCCTATCCCCCTTCTCTTGGAAGAGAGAGGCGAAGGCGATTCTGTTTTAATGCAAAGCGAGGAAGGGACGAGCGACTCAACTGGAGAGTCCGCCGTTGGGGTTTCTTTGTGGGAGTCCCGAGACAGCGTTTCGGGTGTACATACACCCGAGATGGGGGCGGGAACCGGCGGGTATCGAGGATGCGAGTTCATGCCTCGCGGAGGAGAAGGCCAAGAGAGAGACAGCGTAGTCGAGAGGATGGCGCACCACGGATTTGACTGCTTGGACGAGTTTCCGTCTCCAGAAGAGGATCAGGACGAAGACACATTTATTGTTGCCATCGAGAAAGACCGGGGCACCGTTTTGGACCTCGTTTTCTGTCGACTTCTCTACGCGGGCGTGGCCATCCCCGTCGTGTCGAGCGTCGCTCAACCCCGCGTGGAAGGCGCCGTCTCTCTCTCTGCCTTGGACAGGTACTTGTCGTCTCTCGACATCTCTGTTTCCCCCTCTGCTCCCTCCCCGGCGCCGTTCTCGCCCTTCACGCCGTTCTCGCCTCAGCCTCTGCGCCGTTCACTGGCTCCTGGGCTCGCCGATGCTCACTTTCCCCGGAGAAAGCGACCGTCGCTGAGGCGCCTGGGTAGCAAAGTGCGGCGTCTCCTCGCCGCTGGGTACCCCTCGAGACACACGAGTTCTCGGCGGGGCCGGGATCGAAGAGCCTGGCGCGAGAACGGCGGAGGACGCGAGAGAGAGAAAGACCATGCTCAGAGAGAAGAGCGACGACGCAGCGCGAGAGCCGGCGAGAGCGTCTCGAGTGGAGAGGAAGACGAGGAAGAGGAAACAGAGGCAGGGGACACGGGAACAGAAGGAGAGGGAGACGAGAGAAGATCTCACGCAGAGACCGGAAGGCGGAGGAGAAGTTCCGAGGAAGATGCGTCAGAGGAGAGTTCGGAGGAAAGGAAAGAGCAAGGAAGGGAAGGGTGGCGAGGGAAGGACGCAGGCAGAGGGAGCGTCGGAGTCGACAGTGCGCATGGCCCCTACAACGAGCAACAGAGATACTTTCAAAGAACAGATGCATGCGATAAAGGAGAAGGAGAAAGAGAAGGCACTCTCGCCGACCGAGGCCCGCGGAGAGGTAATCGAACCGAGCGCAGAAGAAGGAAAGAAAAAGAGAGCGAGGGAGAGAGAGACAGAGCACAAAAAAGAAAGACCGCGCTCTCCACTTTCTCGTGTCGCCCTCGCGCAGATGTTATGCTTTGTTCTTTTTGCCGATTGTTCGTAGAACGCGCGGAGGCAACGCCAGCGCGTCCGCAGGCCACCGCCGCAAACGAAGGGACGAGTACCTTTGGACGCATGCAGCCCCAGGGAGAGGAGACGCATGCAGAGCACACTCTGGCTGCTGTGGCTTGGAGAATCCTCGGGCGCGTGGTGAGCGGCCGCAAATGACGAGGCGGTGGGGGCGCGGCGGGTTCGTCGACAGCTCAGCACACCGCAGGTTGCCCGGGCACCGATTCCTTTTTGGAAAAGACAGAACGATGCATGCAGAGAGGTTGGCGCGGTGGGCCCTCAGAGGACACACGCTTTTTCCGCAGTCGTTCATCGGCGCAGGCTCCCTAGAAATGGAAAAACGGCCTTGGAAAATCCCCCCCGTGCCGAGATGGCGTGGACGAAACGGGAGATTCGCTACGCTGCGATCCACACATTTACCTGGAATTGGACATGTGCAGATGTACAAACATATCTATATATATCTATGTATATGGGTATGTGCAGAGATTTCACTGTGTATGTTTTACGTTTGCGTGCGTGCATATGTATATATCTGTATCTCATTGAAGCTTAATCCTCGGTTAACCCGAAAGGCCGGGATGGACCAGTAGCGCTGGAGTGTCTGTTTATCTTCCTGGTGCCTTTTCCCTCTTCCCGTCACCAGGCGCGCGAAATCGGCAAAGGGACAGAGCGGGACGCGCGGGACCTCGCGATCTCTTCTCTTTTCTGGCCTTGGCTGTGCCTGCGTGTGTCGAATCCGCATTTCCAAGAAAAGAACGCTTTTGCGTCTGTGCATGCGCCGCTGTCTCTGCAGCTTGCCGTTTACTCTCCCGCCGAGCTCCGCTGTCTAGACAGCATCCCCATCGACTGGACACGCCTCGACGTCGACGCAGCGCCCCTCTGCGTCCTTCCAGAAACTCCCGTGGTAAACGCGAAAACGAAAGAACGCGGCCTGCTGGAAAAACAGCATGCAGACACAGATGTACCTAAATATGCATATATGCATATATGCGTATATATATGTATGTGTTTACACATATGTCTATTCGTATCTATTTCTGCGTATGCTGTCTGCGGTCCAAATGCCTTCAACGTACTGTGTACATGTGTGCGTGCATGAACAAACGTGAAAATATATGCGTACTTATGTATGTAAATGCATACGCGTTTCTGCACATTTTGCTGTGGGGAAGGGGGGGGGTTGAGTGCTCGAAGCCTCGGAACCCGAGTTTTTTCCCAGCATAAAATGTGCATGCATTTCACGTTGCCGATGCGAGTCCCGGGAAACGCGTGACATGTAGTTCTGTTATGCTTGTTGGTGCACCGATATGCCTGCTGGGCGGTTGTCTTCGCATGCACGTGATTTCCTGCGCGTTCTTTCCTTTTGATGCGTACAGAGCAAAGTTCATTTCATGTTCACCATGCTCTTTCTCGGCCAGGTCTTTGTCTCCAGCAACGCCGGTTTGCTTCTCGGTGAGGATGCCTTTCGCTGGTTGACGAGAAAGTAGACGTCCCCATTGCATGCAGCGAGAACTGAGTCTCATCGGTAATCGGGAGTTCGTAGACAGGCGCCCGTCTCGTTTTGCAACAAGCGGAGACACCTGCAGAAGCAGCCGCGCACAGGTCGCGTCTTTTGGCAAAAGAAAAATTCACATTCCGCGTCTCATCTGCATTTCTCTATTTCTTCTCTCGAATGCGTGTCAAGGTTCGAGAACGCAAGCGATTCTATTGCTTTTTTGTCGTAGATCTGTTATCGCTTTACAAGTAGAAACGTTACGTTAGAAATGCGGAGTTCATTTAGGTAGCAGACGCACGAAACGCTCAAGCGAGTGTCGACTTTACGTGAACTAGCCCGTCTCTGTAAGCATACACGAATGCATATATCTATCTTTATAGCCGTATCTGTCTATATCCATATATACATATATATAGATGTACATATAGAGATGTATATATGACACATGCACATGGATGCATGGATACATTCGCATTGAATGGCATGTTGCGTCTCTTGAGGGTCCAACACAGAGGAGCAGAGCTCGATGTTTTGTTTTCAGGCGTGATCACCAAGCAGTCGTTGCTGCAAGCAGACGAAGAAGCGACTTCTCCGCCTGTGGGGCGCGGAGGAGGGCGGACAAGCCAGGGAAATGCTGTCTGGGAAACGTTTCATCTTTTCTCCCTCCTCAAGAGAGAAATCCGCCGCCTCTGCAAGCCGCGAACAACCGGGCTGCATGCACGACAGGAGGCGCCTGTTCGAATTTACGGGAGAGCGCGTGGCTGACGCGCGCGCCGCGAAGCGAGAGAGAAAAGGTGAGGAGGAATGGAGTGAAGGCCCGAAACCGATGACGTGTGGCGAGGACAGAGAGAGAGGGAGAGAAAAAGCGAGAAAAGGACCAGGAGGAAGAACACGAAAAACAGAACGCGAGGGGACATAAAGAGCCAGCAGACCACAGACAGCAAACAAGACGACCCAGGTGGTGCTCGTCTTTGGAGCTGACTGTCTGCGTGCAATGCCTCAACCAATGCATGCAATGTGTGCCTCAATCCCGTGCATGCAATCTGCCTGGAACCCATGCTTGCAAATTGCCTAGACCCAGTGCCTGCACAGCGTGATATCTGCCTGTAGCCTGTGCGAGAGAACGGAACCTGCTCTACAAAAGCGTTGTACGGTCGTTTTTCCGAGTTTCGTCCTTGGTCCCGGCATCAGTCGTGGATGCGCGCGACGCGTGGGACTGTGCTATCTCGTAAAGTATCACAACTTGAAGGCGAGTGTTTCTTGTTTTGCGCTGCTGCATAGAAGATGTGACGACCGCGCATCGTCTACGAGTACTGGAAGCCGACGAGGCCATGGTTAACCGTTTTGGGCACGCCATTAGAAGACGCCAAGCGCGACGCGCCTTCGCTCCCAGGCAAAAGAGAGACATGTTACAGGATTCGTGTGACACAACAAACTGACGTGCGCTCCATACAAAGGGACACTTTCTCCGCCTTCGCTCGGAGGCAAAAAAGAGACATGATACATGTTTCGTGTGACACGACAGGCTGACGTGCGCGCCATGCAAAGCGACGCTTTCTCTTGGATGGGTCAAACGAAACGCCTTCGGGCTTCCGGGGAAACTGAGAAGAGAGCGGGAACTCTCGCAGTCCCAGCCGCTCGCGCCCCGAAGCCCCGCATGCTCTCTCTCGACATCAGGCTCCGCCAGGTTCTGAGCCAGAGCCGAGAAGCGGCAAAAATGCGGAGCGCGAAAGAACGCTCCGTGGCCGTTCCAAACAAGTCGGAGAGCGCACGCAGACCCCACCGACAGAAACGGGCGAAGACGCCCACGCCTCAGCAGTCGCGCGTGCGTTCCGGAACCAAGCGCGAAGTGCGGAGAGAGGCAGTCACCTGGAAACCGGAAGTCCCCTGCGCGAACCCGGGGCGCCAGAGAAGTTCAGGACACCCATCAGCAGACGCCAAGTTCGAGCCCAAGTTCTTCTTGCATGCTGTCCAAACCCACGAAGCAGCTCTCGCTCACAATGCGATCCGGATCCTTGCTGTAGAGTTGCCTGAGATAAGAAAAGAAACGGAATGGGAGGCTCATGCGCCATCAACCCGCGACCACCCCTCATCCGGGAGAAGGCCTGTTTTCCCGAGATAAACCGTCGAAACTTTGGAAGTGCCGCATAAAACGCTTCGTGCTGCAGAGAAACTCCCACCAGTTCTCTCCACGTCTCTCTTCCCACATCGACTCCCCGCACTACTATACACATACACTGCTATGTCTAAAGGCGTCGCCACGTCTTTCATACATCTCCCCACGCACACCGACAAAAATCGATGCCGAAGCCTCTATGTAAACAAAGTGACGCACATACACATGCCAGTACAAGCAAATACCCTTTTCTATACATAAATATAAACATCTCCCTGCTCCTCCCCATATATGGATACATATACGTCTCTCTACATCTCCATATATATATATATATATATATATATATATATATATATACGAGGATGTACATGTATAGGTCAGACCGAGGTAAGAGTGTGTGCGAGAGATTCTTACAGCAAGCGAATGATTGTGTCCTGGATACTCGCGTCGCCTTCTTCCCCCTTTGCTTCCGAAGCGCCGGGAGAGGCGCCTAGAGAGCCGAGAGCGAGCGCCGCTTCGTGTCGGGCCATGGGGTGTTCTTTTGCGTCTTTGAGGCATTGCGCGAGAGCGTCAAAGGCGGCGCGCGCTGCACTGCTTTCGTCGTGTTTCACGCGCAAGTGCTCCTTCAGGAAGTCCGGAATGACTCTGTAGCGTGGGGGCGCCTTGTTTGTCTTCTCGGACGGCTCAGCACCCGCGGGCAATGTGTCCTGCTCAGCCTCGCTCCGCTGCTTCTCTGCCTCACACGCCGACGCGTCGCATGCAGACGACGGGATGCGCAGCTGGCCGAGAACGAAGGCGATTTCGTGCCGAAGAAGCGCCGACGAGGCATCGCGAGAAAGCACCAGAGCCAGCATGGCAGTCGCAGTCGGCGAGTTGAGGTTGCGCAGTGTGATCAGCGCTCGGTAGCTGCAGGAAGAAATCGACGGTCGCACTGGAAGGGCAAGATGCACGACGAATCGCGAGATGACGCTGCGCCTAGAGAACCGTGCAGACCGACGTTCCCTGCCCGGATGCAAACTCACGGCCGAGAAAGCGATACAGATACTTCGAGCGAACCAAGCAAACGCCGTTCACTGCTTCCAGCTTTCGTAAAAAAAACGCGTCGACAGCCACACACACACACACGCACAAGCGAGACACAGACCTGCCGAGATAGGCACGTCTCGGAATGAACGCGCATGCGAAAAACACAACACGGCCGTCTCGCATGCGGACAGATCTACACTCTGAGAGACCCCAACCAGAAATACATAAAAAAATTTATGTAAAGATGTATATATATAAATATGTGTATATATCTGCGTGGAAATGTGTACGTGGATGCGTTTACAGTGCTATTAGTTCGAGCAGCTCCAGTGCCGTCCGAGAATTGGTAATGCATTGATCTAACTACCGTACAAGCACTCAGCTAGTTATTAACAGCCACTTCCGACCCCAAAACCATAGGCGAGGAGCATGCAGCAGGCGTGAAATCACGAAACACCGCGCGAACAGCGACGCTCACAGTAGAAACACCAGATGTTTTGAGAGGCTGAGAAGATTAGGGCAACAGCGTCTCCCTGCTGTCCCTTTCTTTCGCTCCGCGGACGGCGAGACTTGCCTACCGGCTCCAGAGTTTTTCCTCGTCGTTCAACAGCTGCGCAGTCAACCACGGGAGATCCTCCTCAGTGCAGTTCGGGTAAGGCTCCGACGGGTCAATGGTGTTGAACTGCCGATCGCGGTACGCGTTCTCCTCGCGAATCCACCAAAGATCCTCGTCGTTTTTCGCTTGAACCGCGCCTTCTTCGCCGGCTGCCGGGACGTCTGCGGGCGAAGAGGCGCTTGTCGCCGCGCGACTCGGAGTCAGCGGCGCGGGAGACGTCCCCTCCGCTGCGTGCTTCTCCTCGATCTTCGTCAGCAGAGAGTGCACAGACAACTCACACGTCTGCCGCACTGTGAGAGGCACTGACTCATCGGCCGCAACCTCCTGCAGCTGAAAACAAAGCGCGCAGTGTCTCGAGCGCCCTGTCAAACACGAGCTAGGAGACCCAGAAGAACGGAGACAGAGGAACAGGAAGAACTGGAGGGAACAAGGAACCGAGAGAGAACAAGGAACCGAGAGAGAACAAGGAACCGAGAGAGACCAAGGAACAGAGAGAGACCAAGGAACAGAGAGAGACCAAGGAACAGAGATAACACGGGACGAGAGAGAACAAGGAACAAGGGACGTGTGACGGACGGACGGAACGAAAGAAAAGACAGAAGGATCGCCAGCGGAGCGTGCCGGAACCGCATCGACACGAGAACCGCCAGGAGCCGTGAGCGGAAAGAAACGAACGTGGATTCTAATGCCGCAGGCTTGTGGAATCGAAGCAACAACGGCTTTTTCAGCGAACGCAACTTGCGTGGAATCAGTCACGGAGACGAATGGAAGAGGAACAAGATGGCCGGCCAGAAAGCAACTTACAACGGGGAGCGAAGTCTCGTACCCGAGGGCACTCAGCGCCTCTGCAGCCTGAAGCGAAAACAAAATAGAAACTCTACCACCTACGTATGTGGAAACACATCTCTACATATCTCTATCTCTCTCCATCTACATATTCTTATCTGTACATATATATGTATATATACATGCATATCGATGTATGCATGTCTATACTTACCTACCTGTACGTACCTCTACAGGTCTTTTTATCTGTATATATATATATATATATATATATTATCCGTGTGACTCTGTATCCTTCTCTACCTATGAGACATATTTGTGAATCTACGCGCATCTGCGTATGTCAACATACACGTAGCTGTAGTGCTGTATTTGCGAAGAAACGGTCACGGAATCGGTCGAGCAGCGGAAACTGGTAGCAGCTGCGAGGACGCCAAATGCACACTTCGTCGGTGTGGATGAACAGGCGACTTACCTCGTGGCGAACCATTTCGTGTTCGCTCGTATCTTTCAAGATTTTCAACAGCGGCTCGCCGGCGTCTTGGCAACCCAGCTGGCCGAGCACGTACGTGGCCTCGTGTCTGTACACCGCAGCACGGCGCGACAGAAGTGACGGGAAGGCGACGAAAAGAAGAAGCGCCTGCACTTTCGGCGAACACGCCGACCCAGACGAAAACGGGAATCCGAGGTCTCGCAAAAGTGCACACGTCTTCGCATTCCCACGACCCACCATGCGCGAATGTGCACAAACGTACAGACACAACCCACTCCTACTCATCTCTAAAGCTATATATATATATACAAAGAGGTCAGGTCTCTTCTCCATTCTCATAGAGGCAGAGATGAATGCACAACATAGATATATATATTATATATATGCATAGGCATGCTTAAGCATACGCGAACATATATATGCACATATGTACCTGCATGTGCGCATACATGCATACACATACATACATATCTACACAGCTATATATATATATATATGTAAGGTTTATGTATGGATGGTTGTATACAGCTTTCCATGGGACTGCGGGAGGCGTGTGCGTACTCACCTGAAGAGGACGGAGCCTTGGTCGTGGTTGAGAGACTCGAGAAGCAAGTTCATCGCTCGAGATCCTCCGTGCTTCTTGATCGCGAACACATTGGCCATTTTCTTGACGATGCTTGTTTCTGGATTGCACATGGCCGCCTCCAGTTCGGCTAGCGACGGGAGATTGAAAGGGTTGTTGTCGCACGCGTCCTCTTCCGCTGCACAGACTGCCGGGGCAGCCGCCGGGGCGGTTGACTCGCCGACCTTTTCCATTTTGTGTTTTCTCTTTGCAGTTTCTCGCGGTTGCGATTTCTCGCTCTCTCGGATAACTCTCGCCGAGTGTCGAGGGCTGCGAAGGCGCGGTCAGGACGGGAGAGTTCTTCTGCGGATTCTCTCCGAGGGGTTTTCAGTGGAAAGCGTTTCGGGACTGGTCAAGAATCCTCACGCGTTGGGCGGGCGCATCTCAAATGAGAGCTGTGGGAGACACCGCGAGTACGCTTGAGAGAGCGGAAAAAGGTGTCTCGCGATCGCCGGCGCAGGCAGAGTAGACGCTTTGTTTCCGGAAACGCGCACGTTTCGTCTTAAAAAACCGCTTCCTTTTCTTCTGGTCTTTTTAAGGGCTTCTCGCCCGTCGCGGAAAGCTGGCCTCGCTTCCAACTTTCGCGCGCGCTTCGCGCGGAACGGAGGACCGAGCAGCGAAACTTTGCGTCGCCAGCGGAGAGCGGGCGACGAGTCTGCATCAGTGTCTCTGGAAAACCTGGTGAGAGAGTCGGACGAGCAGACGCGCGCGAGAAGAAAGAGAAGACAAACCGGCGGGCGCCCCGGGGTGTCGCTACACTGCAACTGCTCTTTTATCGTTTTCACACACACACACATACCTTGGGTTTCGCTTTTTTCCTTCTTTCTCAGAACAGTAAACTGCTCTTCCGCCGCCGCGAACCCTCGGGCTCTCTCGGGGTTCCCCCTGATCCTCTCCTGTTCTGGGCGGAAAACCCTCCCCCGCGGGGTTCGGGTCTCGCCTCTCTCGTTTTGTGTGAAGGCGTCTTTCCTCTCTTTTTCCAGGCCAACACGCGATGAATCCGTCTTCTCTCCACAGCTTCTCCCAGCCAGTGAGGCGACGGGGGGGACCGGCCTGTGCCCGCACCCTGCTCTCTCCGCGAACGTCTGTCCCTCTCCTCCTCTTAGGCGAACGAAATCCAGAGACACGTCTCCTGCCTCTTTCCTCTTGTCCTCCGTCGCCTTCCGAGTGTTCAGCGGCTCTTTCTGCTCCAACGGATTCCCACACACGCAGCCCTCTCCTCGTCTCACCTAACCCAACCCCCGTCTCTTCGCCGCTTGCCTCCTCTCTCTCCTCTCTCTCCTCTTCTAGCTCCTCTTCTGTGCCGTCGTGCTGCCTGCTGCATGGTCCTTCTCGCCCTTCTCTTCTTGCTGGTTCGCTCGCGGGGTCGCGTCTCTCTGCTGCAGTTCCCAGTTCCCTTTCTTCTACCCAAGAAGCGCGGAGAACTGGAGGAAGCGAGCGAGCCTTCTCCACCAGCGCCGCCTCGTGCGACGACAAAGTCGGCTTCTCCACGAGGGCGCGTAACGTTTCGCTGCTGAGGAGCCTGCGTGCGCCTCGCCTTTTCTCGTCTACGCCAAGCGCGCCCCGAGCCTCTGTGCGGGAGAGAAGGGAAGACAAAGGCAGCCGACGCGGCTCGGCCCCAACAATCTCCTTCGCGCCGGCTTGGTGTTCTCCGTCGTCGCTCGTCTTGACCGCACTGTCGCCGTCCCCTCAGCCGCCTTCCTCACCCCTCTCTTCCGGTCTCCCATCCTTCCTCTTCTGTTCGTCTCTTCGTCACTCTTCTTCCCTTTCTTCTCCCTCGTCTTCTCCTTCTCCTGCCTCTTCTTCTCCCTCTCCTGCTCTTTCTCCTTGTCCCTCTTCTTCTTCTCCCTCTTCTTCTTCTCCCTCTTCTTCTCCTCCTCCCTCTTCCTTTCCGCATTATTCTCCTGCGCACTTCAAGCGTCAGTCGCCTCGTCAGTTGCAGCAGCTGGCGACGAATCTTGCAGCTCGGGGGTGCTGCGACGTCGTCATCTGGAGTTCGATCATCCAGCGCGCGATTGAAATCAACCGGTCTGGCGGGTCGGCGGAGGACGGGGGCCGCGCGGTCCCGCCCTTCCGCTTCTTCGAGGCTCTCAGCTTCTTGCACTGCGTCTGCGCGCTGAGCCTGACAGACCGCGAGCTCTTTCTCTCCTTCGTACCGTGTTTCCTGCGGTCTACGTCTTCCCTGGAGCCCAGACACCTTGCCCAGATCCTCACGGTGTACGAGGCAGCAGGTGTACGTCCACGCGGACTGTACGTCGCCGTCTTCAACCGCGTACTCAAGCTCGCCCCTTCCTTCTACTCTCACGAATTCGCGGATCTACTCTGCTGCCTGGCGCGCCTGAAAATCGCGAATCCCTCCTTCCTCGCCGCATTCTCGCAAACCCTCGTCTCGCGTCTCCCAGAAATCTCCTTCCCGGACGCATGCAGATGCGTCGGCGCTCTCCGCAGCCTCGGCGTTGCTCAAGAAAGTCTCTTCGACCTTTTTGATGAACGTCAAAAAAAAGAACTCGAACTCCTCCCCACGCAACTCCTCCTCGAAGACTTCCAAAAGGTCCATACACACACTCTGAACCACGCCCGTTCCCTCGCAAACACGTTTCTGACCTATCGATATGTATAAGCACCTACATATATATATATATATAAATGTGAACAGTTCTTGTCTGTATCAAAAATGTGGAATTCTCTTTAGCTGTCTACGTATGTATATATCTGTATGTATCTGTATATATATATATATATATATGTATATATATATATATATATATATATGTGAACAGTTCTTGTCTGTATCAAAAATGTGGAA
Source organism: Neospora caninum Liverpool (assembly GCF_000208865.1). Taxonomy (NCBI): domain Eukaryota; phylum Apicomplexa; class Conoidasida; order Eucoccidiorida; family Sarcocystidae; genus Neospora; species Neospora caninum. The sequence goes on from NC_018390.1 coordinate 3,375,020, forward strand.
TTCTCTTTAGCTGTCTACGTATGTATATATCTGTATGTATCTGTATATATATATATATATATATATATGTATATATATATATATATATATGTATATCCATGAGTTGTTTGCATCTACTTACCTGCCTTCATGTAAAACTCAGACGTTTACGCGCACGTATCTCCTCGTGTGTGGAAATCTATTTTGTGCGTGACCGTCGCTTTGCGACTTACTTGTGGGCCACGTGTAGGTCCACGCGTGCTGCGTCGAGGCTGCAGATTTGTGAGGTTTCTTTCGGATCTCAGGTTCTCAGCCTCGAGTTCAGCTGGCAGGCGTACGAGAATATGATTCAGGAAGAATTTATTAAGGTAAGCTTCAGGGAAATTGCAGAAAGGACGAGTCAGGAAAGCGTGTCACTCGAACGGCGAAGAGAGGATACTGTCCAAACGCAAAGACAAAAGCCCAGGACACGTCAGAGGAAACAGATCGAAACGAGAAACAAACACCGAAACAAGCAAAGACATGTAGGTAGGTAGGTATCTAGGTATAGTTATATAGATGTATATTTTTATGTAGTCATATGTATACATATATGTATACGTATGTGAATGTCTATTCATGTATGTATGTATATATATATATATATATATATGTAATCGGCGTTTGCGTGGCGTGGGCGTTGTGTGTTTGCAGAGGACGGAGGCGATGCTCGATGATAAAGATGTGGATGAACTGGCTGATCCTTTTGCATGTTTAAATTTTATGAAGACGCGGAACCTCGTCTCGGATGTAAGTCTCGTTCCACGTCGAGGCTTGTGTACCTTTGTCTCTGATGGATTCATGCACACTTTTTCTGAGTTTCCTCGTTCTGCGTTTTCTCTCTTCTCGCGTTCTCTCCACCTGGTGTCTCGCGTTCTCTCCACCTGGTTTCTCGCGTTCTCTCCACCTGTTTCTCGCGTTCTCTCCACCTGATTTCTCGCGTTTTTCGCCTCCGCTCCGCGCCTGTTTCCAAAAAAACACCGCCTTTGCAAGGTCCGCGCGTATCCTTGCGTGGCATCTCTTTCAGAAATTTCTCCTCGCCCTCAGCAAGTGGTGCCGAGCAGCGGTCAACCGACCTGCGACACGGTGAGCATCAAACGCGTCGGGCCTTCCTCAACTCCTGAAAAGGCGCTTCACAGGAATGCGTTCCCATCCTCAAAAGGCAGCTCTTTCATGTTCACCGATACACACAGATAGGTATCGATAGGCATACAAAGACATAAATCTGCGTATACAGAGGCGTAGACATAGATATGTACGCATACTTATATATATATATATATATATATATACATATATATATACATATACATGGAGTTGTATGAAATGCACTTCCATCTTTGCATATTAATGTTTCCTGGGAACGCGCCAGCGAGTGGGAAGGTCAGAGTTTAACTAACAGACTGTGGGAGTTTCTGGGCACCTGAACTTTGCTATTGCAGATCGTACAAACGCCCTTTAGCTCATCAACTCGTCCAGCTTCACGACCTCATGAGGTAAGACACTCTCCAGGTTTCCTGCTTCCTAATGCAACGCGCCTCGCTGCTGCATGCAAATGAATATATGTAGATGTAGATGTATCGTGAAAGCGATATATGCATGCATGCAAATATATGCACGTCTGTGTCTTTGGTCCTGTGAGTAGAAGCGTGGGCGCACGTAGCGCTCGTTCTCGGATCTTGGAGCCAGCGATGTGAAACGGAGGAAAGGAAGGCGAGACTGGAGAGAGGGTGAACGAGGGCGAAGAATAAGGAGCAAACAGCGATCGTGGTAGACCACCGGGAAGCGCGCGAAAGAAAGGAGATGTTGCCTGTCAAGGGACGCCTGGCTTCTCTCCTTTGTGCGCTTTTCAGGGAAAGAAATCTGGAGCAAAACAAAGCACTCGAACAGGCTGTGCTGCGATTTGTCGCTGATGACGGTAAGACGTCGATGTTCCCTCTGCGAGTCTCCGGTTTCTCAGCGTCGAAGAAGTTCACAAACCCTTTGGTTTTCGAGAGAAACAAGGATTCGACAGCGACTTCCTAGTCCCTCTGCAGCTGCCGTCCGCTCTCGCTGCAGGTTCCTCCGCTTTCTTGCCACGGGCGCGCTCTGCCTGTGTCATGATGATTCGTGCTTTCTCTTTCCCCTTTCTCTTCTTCTCTCCTTCTCTTTCCCCGTTTCTTTTCTTTCCGTCTTCATTCGTCTTTGTCTCTTCCCTCCCTCTTCATTCCTCTCTGTCTCTTCTTTTCTCGTCTCACTCTCTTCTTTTTCTCTCTCGTTTGTTCTTGTCTTTGCCAGGGGGCTGCGTGCGTCGGCCTCGCACGGTGAAGCCGCTCTTGTATCAGCGGAATCGTCGCTACATTTCCTGTCCCGATTTGCTGCCGGACGGGGTGGAGCCCGCGGGGCCGTCTGCAGCCCTCGCGGCTCGCGATCCGTTCATGAACCAAGAGGCGCTGGTCCGTGCATGCACGCCCGAGGACGAGGCGCGTCAAAGGGTACCGTTCGGCGCACAGGCCGAGGCTGCCTACCGCCGACTGCAGAGAAACAGGAAATTCCTTCGTTTCGTGCAGGAAGAAGCCGAACAAATGGACGGAGAACTGCGAACCTCCGGCGGATTCTAGAGAAAAGCCGTCTCTCCACTCTCTCGCGCGAGATCCAACCCAAGGAAACCGTGTTCTGGAGACACCGACGTGCCGCGCAGCGCCGAAGCGCTTTTTGAGACTCGGAGCACAGTCCATATGTACAAAAACGTGTATGTGGATACATGGATATATATAGCTACATATGTGGATGTGCGCATCTCGCGTTTCTATTGCAAGACTTGCGGCGTGTATGTACGCTGCAGGCACATCTCCAAACAGGCAAAGATGTGAGCGGACACTCGTGTGTGTTGCTGTTGTCGAGAAGAATGCGTCGCAGGCCTGTGCGGGTTCCCTGTTGACCTGGAGTCCAGCTGACACCGGCAGGGACTCATGAAATGAAGAGGATTCTTTGTCGGAACGCTCAGCGAAGCGCCGTACTGCGTTGAACCTCGCTTTGATGTCTTGCTCAAATCTTTCTCACGACTTGCGCATGCACTCGCACCTCCACTAAAACAGGCGTAGATCTATAGATCCACAGATAGAAAGATGCACGCGCTTACCTGTGTACATACACACACATACATAAGTATATATACATACACCTATATGTGTATACGTCTATATCTGAAGGCGACGGAGAGGAAGGAAAGCAGGATCTTCGTGTCCGCCAGGAAAAGAGTGGAGACGTTGCAGGCCAGCAGTGAGGGAGCGCAGGGGCCAGCAGTGAGGGAGCGCAGGTGGTGAGAGAACCTTTCTCATTTTTCTCCTGGCAGACGCGTTACGGAAAAGTCTAAAATGGCGCATGCGCCGTGCACCCAACCCCAACGGTACAGACACACTTAGCCCCCAATAACCATATATATATATATATATATATATATATATATAGCTATATATATGTGCATTCATGTGGAGGGACACATGATGCGCATATGTGAAGATTCACAAGAACGTGTATATCCTTGCAGTAGAAGAAGAGTTGAGGAGTGCTTTACAGTGTATCGCCTGCTCGTAAGATTTGTTCTTTGAGCTTTTTGAACTTGGCTTTCTCTCCATTCAACAGTTCGAGGTTTTCGACTTGTAAAACCGCGTTGTAGAGACTGTCTCCGCAGACGGCCTCTCTGAGGCGATCCATTTTTTCGACTTCTGTATGCAGCAGGCGATTTAGAGAGCAGCATGTGGCGTGGTACTTGTTGACAAACGCCAGATTTTTTGCAAAAGAACGCGCGTCAGAGGCAGTGTCCTCTTCGGGGGTTGCCGCTCCCGTGGGAGAAGGGGAAACTGAATCGGCGCGGGAAGGCGTCTCTCGCGCGTCTTTCTGTTTTCCCGGCAAGAGGTCGGTGCTCAGACCCTTCAGTTGCTTCTCGACTGTGTCGAGAAGAACGGAAAGATGCGCACCTGTCGCATTCAAAAGGTCCATGGCCCGGTCCGGAGACTCTCGGGGCGCTGGCTGGGCTGCCGGGATCATGCTTTCCCAAGGAAAAAAACAGGAGAGAAGGGCTCCGTGGACGGGGAGACGCGAAGAGGGTGACGCGACAAACGGCAAAGTGAAAAAAAGACTGAATGGGTCAGGAGATGTTGAAAGACGGGGGAAGACAGAGGGTTTGTCTCGGTGGCAAGGACGCCCAGAGGCCGAATCGAACAAACTGCACACAGGCGGAAGTTCGAGGAAAGATGAAACGTTCGAGAGAACAGACATACCCGGGAAAGTCTCTTTCCAAACCCGATTCGGTTCAAAACCGCGAAGGCGAGACGAGAAGAAACTGGCACCAAAGACACACACACACAAAGACGAAGAGAAGTCAACAGGGGCTGAGTGCCGAGAGAGACGATCCCCAAGAACCGGAGCGAGAAGAAAGCAAGGCGAGGACAAAGAGCAGAACTGCAGAGCGGGAGAGCTCTCCTGAGGCGGCGGGTTTTCTCTCTCCTTCCTCTCTTTCTCCGGCGTTCGAATCTTCTGGGGTGAGGGGGAAAGGCGTGGCAGGCAAGCGCCGGGAAAAGAGGAAAAAAAATCCGTTTTTTTCCGGTGCGTGTCTTGAACGCGACAGCAGGCAGCGCACACAGAGCCAGGTTGTGGGTTAGGAGAGTTTTGGCGCATGCCCAGACCGAGCAATGCTTCCCAAAAGCGGAAAAGGCAGAAGCAAAAGAGGAAGAGGAACAGAGAAGGCGTTCAGAGGTCTGAAGTGCCCCAAGCGAGAAGCTGCCACGTGTGCTGTGCGTGTGAGGACTCTCCCTGGAGAATCCACAACGGCACGCGCACGCAGATCCGCCTTCCCGCCGGTAAAAAAGTCCGGAACTTGTGCTGCTTCGTGTGCAGTCTCACCCCGAAGGCCTTTGCACGCCCCTTTTCCAGGAAAACGAGGTTTCACGAGTCTGGTGAAAACGGCCTCGGCAGAACCCGCTCTCTCGTCGAAACGCATGCAGATAAAAAAAATCCGAAACGCATGCAACGGTCACTCTCAGCAATCCCGGCCCTCTCAGCCGCAACCAAACCAACTGCAGAGATTGCTCTCACCAAGTCCGTCCACGTTTCTGGGTTAAAGTTCACCTGGGTATATGCAACTGTATCTTTGGAAATACAAATAAATTTGAAGTTTAAGGCACCCATATCTATATATATATATATATATATATATATGTAAAATACGGAAATGTGATTGTACGTATACAGGCAGATATACACGGATCGACTGTTGGAGCGGCCACAGACAGACGTGGTCAATAATTATCTACGCCTTTATGTAGAAGGAAAATTGACGTTTTTGTGAAGTGGTGACGCTTTTGGAGATTAAACGTCATTTCTTCGACAGGCTCGTCTAGTCGACACCCAGCAGTCACAGGCCGCGTTTTTCAAAGGCTCTGAATATGGATTGATTCATATGTCCAAGGGGACAGATAAGAAAACAGATTCAGGGAGAGAGACCTCAAGATCGACAGAGGAAAATATAGAGAGGACAGATAGATTACAGGTACACATCATGGTAGATAGATAGATAGAGATAGATAGATATAGATAGATATAGATAGATATATATATATATATATAGATAGATAGATAGATAGATAGATAGATGGATAGATAGATAGATATAGATAGATAGATAGATAGATAGATAGATAGATAGATAGATAGACAGATAGATAGATATAGATAGATATAGATAGATAGATAGATAGATAGATAGATAGATAGACAGATAGATAGATAGATAGATAGAGATAGATAGAGATAGATATAGATAGATATAGATATAGATATATATATATATATAGATAGATAGATAGATAGATAGATAGATAGATAGATAGATGGAGAAAGACACAGATAGAACGGCAGGAGGCGTGTTTCATCGAGAAGCGGCACGTTTTATTTCCGTCGAAACATGAAAGTCCCTTTCTGGCAACGAACAGGAACCACGAAGGAGCTATCCTGTGTCGGTTCTTCTGCGCGCAATAGAGCCATGCTGCGTGTGTGCACGTCGAAGCCTCGGCAGTTTTTTCCCGAGAGTCGTGAAAAAGTGAGCGGCGAGCACATCGTTCAGAGTTCTTTCTCATCCTCCCCACGAAGATTCCTTTGACTATGAGACCTGAGACAGGCTGCGTTCCCCCCGATCGTCCGAGAGCCGCCCTAACTACCCCCTCCCCCCCCCCTAGGCTGGTTCCCACATAACTTGACAGCAGCGACTTCGATTGCACACAGCCTCTTTCCCAGCGGCTCTGTGGGGACGAAAGAAAACGCATGCAAAAATCCCAAAAATTTTGTGCACCTCGCGACACGGAATCCGATTCCTTCTGGCGCTTCATAGAGAGACTACGCGCAACAAGCCGAAATGGAAACTGGTGAGAGCGGAGCCTCCAAATCAAAACCACAGCTTTGTCTTCCCTATCATCTCTCAGAAAAACACACGTGTACATGAACAATACGCGTTTCTACACATTTAGCTACATGTACACATTTACATATCTATATCTATATATATATATATATATCTATATATATATATATATATGTATTTATGTATTTGTGTGTATATATAAGTGTATAAATACATATGTATCCGAGCCTATTTTGCTGGAATGATGATCGCAGGTACTCTTTCCAGCAAGTAAAAAGGACAGTTTGTCGGTGGAGGATAAGACATGCCCAGCGTTCCTCGTCGCCCGTGCAGCGATCGCTGTGCCGCTGCGGCAGCGCGGCGCGTTTCTTTCTCGCTGGCATTTTTACATGTCACGCGCGGGGAAAACGAAGTCTGAAAGAAGAGAAAGTCATGACTTGACTTGTGCGGTCGAGTCGAAAAATGAAGAATACCAGATGTCCACACGAAAATCTAAAAGTGTCGCCTTCTGCCCAAGACACCAGACACGTCGAATCCAACGTGTTCGCGGCAGAGCGTGGCTTCTCAGCGCTACAGACGCGCACCAGCCGCGCCTCTCAGTTCAAAGACCTCTCCCAGTTCCCCTTTCGCCGCCGCTCCTTCCCCTTCACGCTGAGTTTTCGAAGCGGAGGCATGAAACGGAAAGAGACACGAGAAGAAAAGAAGTGGGAGAAGAAAAGAAGAAAAGTGGGGGAAGAAAAGAAGAAAAGTGGGCGAAGAAGAGCGAGTAAGGGAGAAGAAAGGGGAGGACTCGCGACCGCAACAGAGGTCTTCTCAAAGTTCTCTCTCTGAAGCCGCTTCCGCGTGTGTTCGGAAAAAGGATTTATTGAATGGCGAAAAGAAACGCATTCGGCGCGCTCCTTGACAGCTCTGTTGTCCTTCGACTCTTTTTTCCCGATGGCCCCCTGTCGAGTATCCAGGAGACTTACGCAGAGAGACAAAAACGCGAGACTCGCCTCGTGCCCGATCTCCATTACCTTCAGAGCTTAATCGCCCTCAAGAATGCACTGAGCATTCGAGAGGAAAACCTCACGCCCCTGGAAACGGAACATGGGTGCTTCTCATTGGTTTTCTTTTATTCGACGCGTGCGCCAGGTGAGCGCAACCATGCCTATCAGCCGTGTACTGCACGCCACGCAAACAGCACACGCAAAGAGCGACAAAACCCCTGATGCCTTCGGCCGTCTTCTGTAACCCCCCAGATATCTCGACAAATCGATATATATACAAATATATTTATAAAGTGGCTGCAGACGCGAAAGGAAACTCCGGTACACGCCCTGGGACTGCCTCCAGCTCCGCCGGGGTCCACGCGACCAGGCAAGCACGACTTTCCCGACTCTGTTCTCAGCTGTGTACACAGACCGATAAGCGCCTCGTATTTTCACGCATGTCGACCGAATCCAAAGCACCATTATATTTAAACAGGCTAGTGTATCAATCTCTCTCTCTCTATATATATATATAAATATATGTACGCAAGATCCATATATGAATATACGTATGTAGCGATACTGGCAGGTCGGGCATTGATCCGTGGCGTGGGGTGGAGGTGCGGCAGCGCGGCAGGTCGAGTTGCGTTGCTCATTCGCGGGAAGATCTTTAGTCTCTCTGCGCCGAGGGGCCTTACCAGATTCCGAGGACGAACATCATGCCTATGTAGAGCCAGAACGTGTCCCGTTTGAATCCGAAGGTGTTGTCTAGGAACTGCAACGACGGAGCCACACACGGCCGGTACGCACGGAGATGCAGTCGAGGTTCCCAGTTTTCTCCAGCCTCCAGAGAGACCTTCCCAGGAGCGCCTTGACGCAGCGAAAGTGTCTTTTTCGAGTTCGCAAAACCTTCCCACTTTCCGTCCTAAACTAAATCGCAGGATTGCATGCACACTCCCGCCTCAAACACACGTGAAGCGGGCACAGGCCGCTCGCGCCTCCCGCCGAGCTTGCTGGCGAGACTGCTGTCTCTGCGCGCAAGAGCTCCAACGCTAGTCCAAAGACTTTCAACATACCGTTTACCTACAACTGTACGGAACGTAAAAAACCTCTAGGTTCTGGAACGGATTACGCTACGTCGCGGAACCAGGAGAGCATGTGTGGTGCATCGCTCGAAGCTAATAGCCCAGCGCAGATGTCACTGCATTCGAAAGCGATTGGGGAGCTCACCAGTCTTTGTGCTCTCCGAGTGAAGACAGTGGATTCCAGAGCGAAGACAGCGACGCTTACCTCGAGGCCGGAGAGGGGAGGCCGCGCTGGCGAGGTGATCTCTGCGTCCGTGAAGATGGTCACGGTGAAGCACGGGAGCGCGTATTTGAACGGAGACAGGTACTGTCAAAAAACAAAAGAGAGACGGTGAGAGCGGCGGTGTCTGCATGCGCACGCGGCGGAAACGAGTTTCGTGGACATGCGAAGCGACTGTTCAGAGGAACCCCCCACTTTACGGCGCGGACAAGGGACAACGCAGGCTCCGACTCCTGCCGGTCGGAGAGTCGAAACACGTCGCGATCTCTGGCGCGCGGAGCGTCTCAACTTTTTCAGGAGACATGCGTTTCCCAGCGCCGAGCACGAAACGGCGAGCGGCTTTGCCGAGAGAGATCGAGAACCCGAGGTCGTCTCTGCGTCTCAGAGACAACTACATGGAGACGAGCAGTCTCCTGTCCCAGCCCCAGGCAGGAGCGACATCGGGGAAAACCTTTGATTTCCATGGACACAAGAAAGAAAGGCTTTTCCAGAGCTGCCTGTCGCGGAGATCTCTCGCGGACCAGCAGTGAAAATCCTAAGAACGATCTAGAGCCATGGTGTCACACGTTTTCACACAGAAGTGACGCCTTGACACGTAAAAACATCAGAGAAGACATCGAGGATTCACGCGTTGCAGCCGCGCCTCCACGAAAACTTTTAGAGACGAGAAGACGCGGCAGACAGCCCATTCGCGCGACTTCCCACAGCAGACTCACCACGATCCAAATCCAGAACTTTCCCAATTCATCCAGCTTAACCATGAACCCTGAGAAGAGCGTGAGCACCATCTGCATGATCTGCAGCACGACGGTCGACACCACTGGCTGCGAACGACAGCGGAGACGCATGTGTGAAAAACGAGAGAACTGTGAAAAGAAAGAAAATGCCTCAGTCAATATACGTATTTGTAGGAGGAGAAGAGATGCACTTTAGATACAGATGTAGAACAAAATATTGATCTACTGGGAGACAGAGAGATTGAGAGACACAGGCAGAGAGATACCTAACGAGATGCACAGAGAGAAAGAGATGTGCCAAAACCATGCGCGTACTCACACATATGTATATACATATATACATACATATATACATGTATATGTATACAGAGATACACATGGATACATATATATATATATATATGTATATTGGTACATCTACCGGTGTGCAAAAGGCTGCGTCCAAGACAGAGAAGCTGTGCGTGCATGTATGCATGATGTTGTCCCTCCTGACTCGAAGTCGTTTGTTTTTTTTGCGCGATTGGAGAAACGAGAAAGAGGCGCACCGTCATCCCTTTGCTTACATTTGTGATGAGGGAGACGACGACGTAAGTGTAGGACAACATGACTTGGATCGTCAGCAGCGTGATGGCCAAGGAAGCAAAGTACTTGCTCACAGAGTCGCCGCCTAAACCAGCTATCCAGTAGACAATTCTGCGAAGCGAGAGACAGGGAAAAGCACGCACGAAACGCGCTGGCCGACCTCCCAGGGAAGAAGAGACAAGGGGGGGGGAATGATCTGCGCGGAGGCCCGTGGCCTGGGCTGCGGAAAAGACGCGAATTCCACAGAGGCGTGGAAGTGCATGCACACCGCCGAAACCCTCGTTTTCAGTCTCCGATCCCTCAAGAGGAGAGAGCAACGAAGAAAAAAAAGCGGGGAACCACCCGAGACTCCCCGAACCGTGTGCTGGCCAGAGCTCTCTGTGTGCGCATGTGTGAGCCTACACGTGGTAGATGAAGGGAAAGATCAGCCAGAGCACAGAGTCCGCAGTAATGCGCCCAATGAAGTAGAGAGGCATGCGCGTGGCGCCTGCGGGCACAGAAAAGACAACGTTTTTTCGCTTCCGGTTGTTGGCTCGGTGTCGAGAGGTTTCCAACTGTGCTCAAACGCCAGAAAAGAACTGGGATCTGCAACTCGAGTCCCGTCCACGTCTGCTTCAAAACGGGACCGTGGCCACGACGAGAGACAGAAGTTTCACACGCAGAAGAAAGGTGTTCCGTGGATCTACCGCGCTTAGATTCAACAGTCCGGCCGGTGAACCGTTCACGCCCATCCCTCAAGAAGCCGCGCTTCTCAGGGGGAACCACTGGCCACGCAACTACGCGATTTCTCCAGAGAGCTGTGCGTCGCGTGAGGAACGACTGGTCTTCTCGCGGCTCCAATCAGGCGTGAGGCAGAGAAAGCGGCTGGGAGGACGGAGAGAAACAGCATCGAAGCGTGCGGCGCACGAGTGCGTTTTGAAGGTCAAAACGCGCGAGTCTCAGCCACGTTTTCGTGCAGAGCGAGGGTTGTCGCTGCACTATGGCGCAGGAGGCAGGTGCGCACACTGACTCCGGTTGCGTCTTTGGGATTCCGGCGCCGTGTGACGCGATCTCGGGTCCTTACCGGATTCATACTCGCGCTGAATGATTGGACGCTCCTTGTTAAACGCCATGGAGGCGCCAAAGAGACACGCCATCGACTGAGAGACAGCGAAGCAGGGAGGCAAAACCAGAAAACTTTCACACAGCCCACACACCGATTGATGCATCTTCTCCGAACACCTGGCAACTCGAAAAGTGCGCTCGCTGAATGGCGTGCAAACGGTTCTCGTGAAACGCAAAGAAACACTCGAGGTAAAACAGATACTGAACACTTCGTTTTACAAATACATATATATATATATATTATATATTTATATATGTTGCAAGCACATGTACAAGGATATATCTACACATATCCATATATACGCATGTACACGGAATTCCATATATATATATATATATATATGTGTGTGTATATGTGTGTATATGTGTGTATGCATATATGGATACACGGAGGGTCACACGAGATAATGTTTTGCTTCCATTGAGGCTGGAGCGCCGGCGTCGGGAACGAGTTCGTGACATGCGTCTCTGCAGAAAGTGGCGGTTGAGAGGGAAACGGGAGCAGGCCATCCGGTGAACAAGAGCCTCTTACCTCGCTGAGGATGATGTAAAAGGAGGACGATACTTTATTCCACGCGTCGGAGCTTTGCCACGTCAAGCTGTAGAGACACCCGCCGGAGCGCGGCATGAGGGACCGTGAGACAAGCGAAAAGAAAGCAACTCCGTGCGTTTCGGAAAGCATTGTCTTTTGCCTTCGACGTCACGTGTCCAGGGAGAAGCCATACGAGAAAATGAGGAGAGCCAGGGAAAGCGTCTGCTCTTTTCGTGCACTTCCACGGGGCGCTCCCGAACGCAGAACCCCGCCTCTTCACGCAGTTTGCAGGTCACTCGTCTAAAACCCAGATGCGCGCGTCTCTGGACGTCTGTGCACGTTTAAATGCATGCGATATATGCTATATATAGATAGATGCGCATGTACACGCACATGCATGTGTTTTTCTCTGCGTATCGATGGAGTCCGGTGTTTTTTTAATCGCTTTGAAGCGCATTTGCACGTCTTTCCTCGAGCATCTCTTACCGGTAGTACATGAATGCGGGGATGAGGGCGCTGATGAGGGTGGTGATGAGTTTGACGTATGTCGAGAACGAATCGCGACTTCTGAGCAGAGCACTGCGGTGGATTTGGAGCCAGCTTTCGTTGAAGACGCTGATTTTGTCCCTCTTCATTTCCTCCAGGACAGCTTTCGACATGGCGCCTCCCTGCAGCATGTACTGGGCACGGGAGCTAAGTTTCCGACTCACGTGCGTCCGATCGTCGTGCAGGCTGTCGCGCTTCGGGACGTCCATAGGGCCCGCCGGTCCCAGGCTGTTTCGGGCACTGAGGTTCTGGTCTCTGGAAAGGACAGACAATTCTGAAAAACAGACGCGGTGAGAGGAGGCGAGAGCAGGCGAATGCCGGCAGCCCACGGGTGACAGAACGTTCTGCGAGGAGAGAGGGACGGATACAGCGAAGAACGGCGCACAGACAGGAACGCGAGGTGCGGCGGCTTTCACCTCTTTCGCCTGTTTTTTCCCCCTTTCATGCGGCCACTTACAAGGCAGAGTCGTCAGACTGGTGCGACATTGATCGCGATCTCAACCCCGTATCTCTTTTCTCCACGCGAAGGTCGTCCCGTCCGTGCGGGGGAGTGGAGCTCTGGAGAGCAACGCAGAGAGAATAACATCCACATACTCTCAGATGCATGTGGTAGTATCTACGCAGGGCAGACGCGAATGGGCGCCGGCCTGCACTGGACGGAAGAGACAGTTTTGCAGCAAGGTGGAAGCAGGAAAGGGAAAGGAAGCGCCTGGAGACAGCAACAGACGTGCGCCATGCACAGGCGGGCAACGGAACGACGAGAACACAGGCACACTGTTGCAAAGGAATTCAACGCAGCACTTCCGCCCCGCTCCTTCCCGCGATTCAACAGACTGAGACAGAGACAACAAGGGTGAGGGAAAGACTGAGAGAGACACAGAGAACAAGGGTGAGGGACAGACTTAGAGAGACAGAGAGAACTTACTGGTGGTGTGTCGAGTGACGAAATGAGACGCTGAATCCGCATCTGGTCGGAAGAAGCGGCAATGCGTCCGCCGAGAGCCTCCTGGAGAGAAAACAATACGAGCTCGCGTCGGTTTGCGGCCACGATTTGGGTCGTTCGTCTCTCGCGGTTTTTCTTCGAAGCTATGGATGCTCGGAACCCACTTAAGTTTTGTCTCGTGCTGAGTGCTGCTTGTGCTCTACAGAGTGCTTCTCATCCCCGTGTCTTTCTTCTCAGCAAGGCGCGATTCCACAGATGCGCCCTTACCTCCGTTCATCCACTCAAATGTGTATAGACGAGAACGGACCTCTGCCGACCTCCAGAAATATACACATCTCTACATGTATATCCGCACATGCAGATATATATATATATATATGGAACTAGATGCGGATGAGTGTACGTATGCATGCAGTGCATTGTGGGAGTGTAGAACTCCGCAGACGCGACCCCGGGTGCGAGTGCATGTTGCTGCTTCAAATAATTGGATTGGAGACGTCCCGGAAAGTCGCGGTCAGGTTCTAGGCCGATGGGCACTGCGTGCACGTCTGCGTCCGCTTCTTCGCTCACCCACTGCTCGAGGAAGGCGGGGCCTTCGCGCCGCCAGCGATCGGCCCATTCGAATGTTCGCTGGAGCGCTTCCTCTCGGTTCTCGTCTGTCACTGCAGTTGTCTTTATGAGGAACTCCGCGGGGTTCATATCCGCTTCGCAGGCTTGGCCGAGGCGGGCAAACCAGGCAATGGACGCCTCCCGCGGCCCGCAGTAGAGAATGTGTCCCTCCGACATCAGCAAGACCTACGACAAGATTGCGCCGAAAAAGCCGATAAAAAAAGTAAACGCAGCCGGGCGGAGGATGCAACGCCACAGGCGCACACACGAAGCGAAAGAGAGCGATCGCGTCTCGCGTGTGGAAAGCCGCCGGCACGCGAAAGACACGGGGAGTCATGCAGACCGTGCGGAAGCCGGAAAACGATCGAAAAAGAATGGAGCCTGCGGCAATTGTGCAGTCCGGCGAAGGGCAAAGGGAACCCGCGTCACGCGCACGCGCGAGAGGGACACACTTCAGCCCTGTTTGCAAGCAGATATACGAAACTTTTCACAGACATACACAGGTAGATATACAGATATATGTGTGTGTGCATATATATATAAAGATATATGCATAGGTGTGCGTGGCTCCGCGTAGGAGGAGAAAAGTGTTGGGTGCGTGACGGATGTGCGTGTTTTGGCGAGAAGGGTGTCTCTGCAAAGATGGGGGTATCGAGAGACCCGTGCGTAGGTCGATGCAATGTACGGCGAAAGCGCATGCAGTGTACTAGAAACACTTGTTCTGAGTAAGAGGAGACGCCCAGGCCTGTTCAGGTCTCACGGGGAGTCTCCCTGGGATGTGGGACCACTGACGGCCTCTCTCAAGGCGCTTTCCGATCCCATAGCTTTCTCTCTTCTCTGCCTCGACAGCTTTTCCTCACCTTGTTAAATTCCGCAAAGACACTGGAGCTCGGTTGGTGGATAGTGCAAACGACGGTTCGGCCTCCCAAAGCGAGATCCTTCAACAGCTTCACCACCTGCATCGCCATGTACGAGTCGAGGCCGCTCGTGGGTTCATCCGCGAAGACCACGCACGGCTCAGTCAGCAGCTCTGTCGCCACAGACAGGCGCCGCTGCTCGCCTCCGGAGATTCCGCTGCATGCACAAGTGGGGGAAAAATACGACGCGCGGTCGGCGGAACGCCAGGCAGGCCTCGGGAGGACGAAACCAGAGATTCGAGGCGCATCTCGGAAAGAACATCAACGCGGAAGAGGGGTGAAGAGGCAGAGGCAGGCAACGGCCTAGAGAGTTCTGCGTGCGTGCAATGCTTCCCTAAAGTTCCAGCCCGTTTCCTTTCGTGGATAGATATCTTGAGGAAGACGGCAGACCCACATGCGTCGATTTTTAGAAAAGTGAAGTGGAACGCTTGGACACAATACACCGAACTACGGTGCCGGTCTTGACCATAAAGATGAAACGTGTGCGTTGACGATCAAAAAGGAGAAAGCGTGGACCAGGAACTCCAGTGTACATACACCCCAGAGAGCTGTGGAAGGCGAACTTACACGAGTTGATGCTGAGAGACATTGCCAATCAGGGAATTCGCGACTTTTGACAGGCCAACCTTTTCAATCATGGTCTTCACAGTCGCTGCTCGTTCGTGTGAGGAGATCGACGGCGGCAACCGCAGGGCGGCCTGAGAACCAGATTTCCGGAACCCACACGGAACGTTTCGCTCCTGTAAGCATTTACGTGTATTCAAATCATTGTCTGTAGAAGTATAGATGCATAGGTTCACACGCGTATGTGTAGACACAAAGAGAGACACAAAAGTTGGTAAGCGTGGCGAGAGAATTGCAAATCCCGACGCTTCCTCCGCAGCTACATGGAGACGTTTCGCTCTCACAAGATAGCCCAGGAAACGGGAAAGAAATAAGAGGGACTGTGGAGGCGCGTTTTGGTGCGAGGAGTTGACGGGGTTCCGTGCCGCCTTGCTCTCGAATGAAAGAACACTACGGGTTCAGGAATGACAGTTAAGACACAGCCCGCGACTCGCAGCCTCCGGCTTCTCGAGCTTACACTCGTCAACGAGGAGGCAGTTACGGACTGCCGAAAGGCACCGATTTACTCCCTCCACATAGGCATGTCAGTATGTGTCCCTACATCTGGATCTGTATTTCAACAGGACATTTATATGTACACATGCACAGTTGTATACAAAGAGGCACTGAGTTATAACCGACACGGACATGCATAGGCTCTCGATGCACCCGTGCCTACAGTTGTATACCTATATATACATATGTATACATATATACATACATATGTATACATATATGCATACATATGTATACATATATACATACATATGTACGCATATATATACACATGTATATATATATATATATATATATGAAGACACGTAGATTCGTAGGCATATTTCATGCGGTGAACGAAAGAGATTTCTGGATCCGTAACGTGCAGAGCACCGTCAAAGGCCGTGCTCTGTGGGTGGGCTCGGACCTGGTACTCGAGATGCTCCTGAACCGTCAAGGCTCCGAAAAACATCACTTCTTGTTGCACGAAGCAGGAAATCGCCTTCGACACCTCAGGAGGCAGCTCCATGCCATTGAACTGGACGCGTCCACCGACATTCTTCGCCAGCCGCCCCGAGAGAACATTCAAGAGAGTCGTCTTGCCGGCTCCACTACTGCCCATTAGGGCGACTGCAAGAGCGCAGAAAAGAAACGGAGACAACAGCGAGAGGCGGTCAACAAAAAGCAAACAAAAAGTATGGACAGCACAAGCATCCAACAGAGAATCAGCAAATGTATATATATATATATATATAAAGTCGGGTAGCGCGTTAAGCTCAATACCGCAAAACGGTTCACACACGCACCAGCTCTATGGAGAGAAACCCCCCCACGGTGAAGATCTCGGTTGACGCGAGACATGGAAGAGTGGCGAGAACCTCAGTTGTTTTTGCTCTATGTGCAGTGTCCACGGGCTCAAGAAGCTTCTGTTTGTCTCTCGCGACACGGAATAGCGGAAACATCAGGAAATGCTGCATGTGCTTCGTTGCGTGAGATGACGTTTCCCAAGAACAGCGTGACCCCGCGGAGGCCGAAGCACGCGTATGCCAGTTTTGTGCGTGCTCCGATGCGTGCCTAAATTAAAGCATACCCCTTCGTATTCCTGACCGTCTTTTTCGCTCACTGTACAGCGGTTGATTCACGCAAAAAAACAAGGTTTATTTCTGCACATTTTGAGCATCTCTGCATATGCGGAACTGTGGTGGGAAATCGCAGATGTAGAAAACCGTGTTTCGTCCTCAGCGGCTCACCGCAGTCTCCAGGACTGAAGGAAGCTTGCACGCCTTCCAGGGAAAGAATTCGCTTCCTGGTTGGCTGAGCGACCGGCCGATTCACAAGATTTTTCAACGTCCTCCTGACGAAGCCATCGCCCGGAGTGACAACGTCCACTGCAACGAGCAGAAGGCAAAGAGGCACAGGACACGCTCACGATCCTCTCCAGTTGA
Organism: Neospora caninum Liverpool; assembly: GCF_000208865.1. Classification (NCBI taxonomy): domain Eukaryota; phylum Apicomplexa; class Conoidasida; order Eucoccidiorida; family Sarcocystidae; genus Neospora; species Neospora caninum. The sequence continues at coordinate 3,392,224 of NC_018390.1, forward strand.
CGAGAAAGGCGCAGAACGCGAGAAGTGGACTTTCTGTCGAAAACCCAAGGTCTGCTCTCCTCAGAAGTCTTTTCCGCTCAAAACGGGACACCAAAGACCTCCGAGACACAGGCAGATGTGGGTATCTCCACATATATATATATATACATATGCATATGCGGATATATAAAATACATGTGAGAGCAGGCGAAAAAGTGTCCCTGTGCAGTCGCAGGTGTCTACGTGGGGTGCCTGAGCATCAAGCCGGGCGAGGGAGAGGGTTCGCGTGAAAGGAGGCATATTTGGACCTACGCCCGGAGCAAGGAGCAGAACGTGGTGGGTACCGTTCGTTTCCTTTGCACGCGTACAAACATGCGCGTGGAGTGAGGCGTACTTGTGAGGTCTTCGAAGCTGAGCGTGACGAGCGGGAGCCCGTCGTAGTGGTGAGAAGTTCCGTCGTCCGCACTGACACGGACGGGGCTTCCGAGTCCACTTTCTGCAGTTTCCCGGGGAACTCCATCGTCAGGCTGTCGAGACACTCCTTCTTCGAGGAGGCGGGCCTGCTCTCCGGGGTCGTCCACGGACGGATTCGACGCCTTCTTCACCTGAGAGCCGAGCGTCGCTGCAGCGCCAGGTGCGACTCGACTTGCGCGTGCTGGCCCATCTGCGGGAGGGGGTGCGCCCGGGGCGTCTGTTTGAGTCCCGTCGACGGCTTGGTAGACAGCAGGAAGAGAGCCTTGCGCTTCTGGACTGCCAGAGTGAGAATTCATCTTTTTTCAAGCGTTCAAAGGAGCAGAAGGCAGGGGTCCGAACCCCGGCGACGGAGACAGCTCTCGGGAGATATGCGGAGCGAGGAAAAGCGTAGGGCAGGACGCGAGAGACAAAGACCAGCGGTAGGTCAGAAGCAAAGCGGCCAGGAAGGTGTGCAGGCTGAAAGCTTGAGAGCGAGAGACAGAAAGGGTATGTGGATTCAGGCGGTCGCAGGAAGACAGCGGGTGGGCTTCTTCTGGGAGGGAGAGCCTTCCGGCGCGGCCACGACGCTCGTGCAGAGAGTTCGGGCACGGACGGCTCGAGATATATGGGACAGAAAATCGCCGGTGGTCAGGCTCCTCGACTTGTTCACGGCGAATGTGTAAAAAACGAAGCAAAACAAGACGGGGGCCGAGATTACGAGAAGAGTCCAGGTCGAGTTGCCTGTGTCTGTCCAGGAACCCGCGCGAAAAAGCGGCGAGTCGCGCGCGACGGCGCTGGTTTCTCGTTGAGAAGAGGTTCCCCTTTTCGTCTCGCAAACAAAAAGTTCAAAGAGAGCCCGTTCGGTTGAAAGACACGGAACGAGGAGCTGGCGATTGGGCTCGTCCTCGCGGCGCTCGGCGGCTCGGCGGCTCGGCGGCTCGGCAGCTCGGCGGCTCGGCGGCTCGGCGGCTCGATCCGGAAGAAGACATCGATGAAACGTGTTCGCGGCCGTGCCGGAAGGAAAAGAGGAGAAAAGGGCGCGAGTCAGCGCGGCATGTCGCCAACGCGCCTCGTCGTGGGTATCGGTGGCGACGAAAAATTCGAAAACACGAACGAGAAAACGGAACAGCGCAGGCGTTTTTCCTCGACACCCATGGAGGCGGGCACGGAGTGTCGGGGGAGGTCACTGGGCGGCCAAGTAGCTGTTAAACAGAGCCTCCATCCACCGGCAGGCATTCAACGTAGCTGCAACAAAAGAGGCTGGGAGAGAAAGGGAGACGAGCGAAAGATTGCTCTCTTTCACCACGAGATTGCACATTCCCGTGTTTGGAGGACTGAATGGGAGTCCGGGTCGCCGGTTCGGCGCTCCTCGACAGCGCGCCGAGCGGAAAGAACAGTCGCGTGTGTGGACGGATGCAAGGAAAGATTTGCTCCGAAGGAAGAACATCCCACGGTCGTGCATCAGAACCCACCCGCTCCTTAGAGCAGCAAAGATGGAAACACCGCGTCCTCCGGTACTGCCCAGTTTTCTCCGGAGCAAGAGACGGATTCACCCTCGGACGTCTCCGTTAGTCCGCACATTTTCACACGAAGACAAGCAAGGCGCCTCCCGTGACAAAAAAGAGCGAGCGCGTGTTTGCGCGAGCAAAGTCGGGTCGATGAATGAAGACGCGGTGTTGTTCTCGCATAGTCACAGGGCCGACGGACCGTTCAACAAGCTGCACACTGCCACAAATAGTCTATTACCCCGTAAGTGCATCGTTGACGGCCTGGTGCGGGAACTGTTAGAACGCACCGGACGGGCTGGGATGTCTCTGCCAATATCGAGACAAGCTGGTACGTCTGTGTGCGTATAAATGTGTATATATGTATATTCCAGTGGGTCCGAAATTGCCAAGCATGAAAAGTCCAACTTTTAACGGGCGTAGAGAGGAGTAGAGTTGCTTGCGCAACTGATCTAGTCTAGAACACGCCGCTGGTCACAAAGCAAATACTTGGAACAACTTTAGATCAGCTTTTCCCGTTCCTCTTCAGAGATCTCAGTCCCGTAGGAAGTCACCCGTGCAACAGTTGTGTTGGTAGTGCCGTGCAGAAACTCAGTCGGTGCCGAAAAAAAGGCGATGACTAAGAGCGACACCGATTCGCCCTTTTAAGCTGTGTCAAAAGAGTATCTTTGCCAATCGAGTTCGGCGGTGTTATTTCGATCGAACAGAATCGGAATCAGAAGCTCGGTCGCGCAAACTAATGCCGTGAGGCGGATATGGACAGGCAGAAAGTCGTGGTCCTCTCTACGGAGAAGGTGACGCCTCTGAGATTCTGGCCGCGTCGCCTCCAGGACAGAAAAGAGGTGCCAAAGGAAACAAGAGACAAAAGCAGAGAGTTTGAAAGAAAGAAGAGCATTCGAGGGAGACAGGAGGGAGAAAAGAGATCCGCGTCCACCCCAGAAGTAGAGAGTTTGAAAGAAAGAAGAGCATTCGAGGGAGACAGGAGGGAGAAAAGAGGTCCGCGTCCGCCCCAGAAGTAGAGAGTTTGAAAGAAAGAAGAGCACTCGAGGGAAACAGGAGGGAGAAAAGAGGTCCGCGTCCATCCCAGAAGTAGAGAGTTTGAAAGAAAGAAGAGCATTCGAGGGAAACAGGAGGGAGAAAAGAGGTCCGCGTCCACCCCAGAAGTAGAGAGTTTGAAAGAAAGAAGAGCATTCGAGGGAAAAAGGAGGGAGAAAAGAGATCCGCGTCCGCCCCAGAAGTAGAGAGTTTGAAAGAAAGAAGAGCATTCGAGGGAAAAAGGAGGGAGAAAAGAGATCCGCGTCCGCCCCAGAAGTAGAGAGTTTGAAAGAAAGAAGAGCATTCGAGGGAAACAGGAGGGAGAAAAGAGATCCGCGTCCGCCCCAGAAGTAGAGAGTTTGAAAGAAAGAAGAGCATTCGAGGGAAACAGGAGGGAGAAAAGAGCTCCTCGTCTGTTGCATCTATCTTTCAGAAAGTGAGGTGGCGTGTACAAAGGCTTCTTCCTTCTCTGTACTCGGTTCAGCCAGTTCTTCCCGCATGAACCGGGCTGCGTCCGCTGTGAAACGGAGCATGTCTCTCTCTAGCACAGGGTCAAAAGGTCGGAACAGTGCCTCCAGCGCTTCCCGCCCGTCGCTTACTTGTATCCCTTCAGCTCTTCCTCTTTCGCGATCGTCCTCGCTAGCAAAAGCCAGAAGATGGGTAGCCCTCTTTAGTTCATAGCACAGACGATCCTGCTTCTCGAACTTTGGCTGTAGAACCTCCAATTCGCGGAACGGATCTTCCACGACAAATGTGCCGAACTGCAACATGTCCATCCTCCTTCCTGTGTTCATAAACACAGACAAACGCTAGAAGAGCACAAGGGATCACGCATCTACGGGGTCAAGACATCGGATGACAAGGCGATTCGATGACGCCTAGTGGACCCCTCGTAGTCCGGGAGAGACGGAAAAGGAATCGGTCCTACCCCTCGTCGAACAAGGTGCCGGAGCAGCGCGGCCGAAACGCGGGAAATTCACACACTATGGAGAAAAGGGTAGAGAGGCTGTGATCTCCATTTTGTTGAAACTGCAGTAGTGCTTCGTGGGAGCACCAATCCGGTAGTAAGCTATAAGATAGGTAGCTAGTCTACCATATAAGATGTAAGTCGCTTGTGGAATACCACCTTTTCTGTCCGGATCTAAAAGTCTGCAGCTTTTTTGCCAAACCAGTCCTTGTTCACGCGCCAGAGGTCATTTCGCGGTCCTGACCCAACTCAAAGCAGGCGTTTCCCTCGATGCAGTCTCTACACTTCTCCGTCGAAATCATACTCGACTGTGGGAATTATGCCGCGTCATTCCCCACGGGAAGCAGATGTGCCTTGTATAATGTGCGCGTTCAGTCCCCACCAGAGACTTGTTCTCTGTTTCGGTATGAACCCCGTCCCGGCGAGGATCCACCGTGCAGATAAATACACGCTAAAATATGTATAATAGAAAAGTTTACGGAAATGCATATACCCAAAGACACCTTTATGGGCGCGTCCCATGTACTGAGCACACGGAACCGGTATTCACGTCCTGCGCAGGGTTCACAAATCCCAATGTTCAATTGAGCGGAGCGCACGGCGAAACAGAAAGGATTTCTCGTCGTAACTTACCGACAGCTGAGTACTTGTCCAGAAATGTCTTTCTGTGATCATCTCCGACTGCTTCCCAGTCCTGAAGCCACTGGCGTTGTTGGACAACGTGTGCGGGTGGTGTTTCTTCGTCCTCAAGAGCCGACCAGATCGTCTCGGCGGCAAGCGCCACGAGAAATTTGTGCGTGTCAGTAGAAAGCGACGAAGAGACGTCTCCCTTCACAATTGAGTGGCTATTTCGAGCCCTTTCTTGACGCCGGGGCGGCAGTGGTTGCCGAGGGATGATGGTGTTCATAAGTTTCCATTGATGGCGGTGTATAGGCACCCTGGGATTCCCCATCCAAAGTGCCAAATCTATTTTCCGAAGGAATACACCTCGGTGAAGATCTGCAAAACCTAACGCAAAAGGGAGACTCGCTCCATTAGGTCGACGCATTTTCAGTATTGATGCTCGCTCCCGGGGCTCTCGTCTCCACCAACACATTTCCTCTGTCGCCTCTTTCTCGACAGTTGGACTAGGTGACCATACACAATCGCCGGCCTTGGCCTTTGCAGTGGGCATACGAGTGGGAGGCGAGTTGTAGCGGAGTGAAATGACATGAGAATAGGGATTGAACTCGTAGGCGTAAAAGCGGAAGAACTCGTAAAGAAGCTGTGCAAGAGCCCGCCCGCCGTCGATCGCGGCTGCGGCAGAAATATTCGACGCCGGATCGACAGCGCCACTGCCTGAGCACATGACCCCAGACGAAAAGGAAGGGGACGACGGCGAGGAAATCGAGGAGGAATGGTTTCCGTCGGGACGCCACGCGCTCTGTCGAAGAGTTTCTTTCATGCGAGAGTTTGGTTGTTCCGGGGCAGAGACCCACGGATCAAGAAACCAACAATTGTCCACACCGTTCCAAAAATCCACCGCGGGCTCGGACATGTTAGCCTGTGTAGACATCCAGCACAGGGACAGAGTTCTGCAGAAGGGAGTGGTCCACCGCAGGGATATTTTGGTTCGGGCTCGACTGCCACACCAACATCGCTGTCACTTACAAAGACGGTCATCGTGTCTGTGATGTGCATCACGAGCAGATACGCTTCCCTGTCTAATGAGAACTTTTGCCTACGTTTCCCCCACGGGCACCCCACCACACCTCTCAACACTTCACGTTCACCGCCGTTGACATTACCCGTTTTAGCATTTGAGGGAGAGGGCAAAGGAGGTTGTGAATCAGAGGCCGTTCTCGACAAGCCAGAAAGTGGAAAGCCATCAACAGCCAGGTGTAAGAGGAGAAGTAGCCTCGGTAAGCGTTTGCGATTCCTCGCCGTTGAGCCCAGACTTTCACAGCAGCAGCGAGAGTAAAGCTCAGCGGCGTCTGGGCTGCGAGACGGCAAATATAGCGAGAGTTCAAAATCGCGAGACGATTGCTGAACGAGACTTCTGCTTTCACAGGCTGCCAGGACCAGGTGCCCTTCCTGCGTGATGTCGACAAAGATCGAGCAAAAGTGCCATACAGAAAATCAATCCTACAAATTGGAACGCGAGCCTGATGAATGGTTTCAATTCCAACCACTTTGAGGCAAGACGGATGCTCGTTTTTTCTCTCGGACGACTCTTCTGAGGCAGGCGGTGGTCCTTCACCTTCCTCTTCCTCTCCCTCGTTTCCTGATTCGAAATTTTCGTCAAGGCTCTGGGCGATTCTAATGCGTTCTAGAACCTCGCCAAGAAGTCGAACAGCTTTTTCTGCCTGTCCGTACTCTGTGTCGTGGCCGTGCCACGAAACCATGACTTCGTCGAGTTGATTCTTCAGATTTGCTTCTTCACAAGCAGAAATTCCGATGTCAGCAAGTCCACCGGATACCCTTCGTAGCTGCGTTGCGCTTCCAGCGAGAAGAACACATATATCAACATCGCTGGCGACTGTACAAAACCCATTGACGCATGAGCCGAACTGCCAAACCCACACCCCGCTTCCGTCCTCTTCAGGACACAGCGGTTTGCCGTCTCTCATGTTTGAGTCTTCCTGCGTTTTTTCTCGCCGACTCCCAGTCGTGTGTGGTTGACTGCCCCACAGCCATCGGCACACGGAGGCGACAAAGTCGGTAGCAGTTTCGCGCGCTGCATTCATTTGCGCCGACACCTCAAACTCTTCATCCAGCACAGCGCTGAGCGCCTCAGATATTTCTTTTGCAGTTTCAGAATTAAGTCTTCTGGGAAGGCGCGACGAGCCATAACGCCTTAAAAGCGATGCGGCGTGGAACGGCCTCAGTGCCTCAGCAGCAGAAGACGTAACAGTCCTTGCCACGTCAAGATACCGTGTCTCTGCCGTAGCATCCGGAAACCTCACGGTGGCTCCGTCATTGCAGCCGAGCTCTCCACCGAGTGTCGTCTCCATACTTTTGTCTCCTCGTTTGAACGCGTGTTCTGCTTGAAGAAAGAGAGACATGACACCGAGTTTCAGTATAGTGGATCGGCCTGTGCTCGCCGTACCTCCACAGTTTCCGGCCGCAGATGCATTTCCTAGAGAAGACCATGTCTGTGAGCCGAGGAACCGAGCTGTTGCTTGGCGTTGCTGTCGGCGAAGAACCTGAAGTTCCTCTCGATGTGTGTAATGGATAAGGGAGTCAAAAGATTGAAGAAATTCAGTAGGGAAGACAACTGGGAAGCGTGGATCTCTCCAGACCATAAGGAGGCCCGGGAGAAGAAGTGATTTCATTCCCAAGGATACATTAGATACTTCCTCACTGGTTTTGATACTGCGAGGAAAGAAGCAGTGTCCAACGAGTCCTGGAGATTTCGCCACGACGTCCCACAGAGCCCGGCCGCCGTGACTGTGTATCGAGCAAAACTGACGCTGAGTCAACGCAGCGCGGTTACATACACAGCAGGCGCAACAGAATCTCGAGGAAGTTTCATTTCCCAAAGATTCATTTTGCTGCAAACGTGTTGGGGTTCTGCCTTTGGCGAGGAACGCTACAGGATCTTCTAGTGTAATCGCCAGAGATGCCCACGTCCGAAATAGAAGGTGGCAGAAAAAAGAGAGACAGGAGCGAACGAGATCAAGTTGGAATGCCTCTTTTTCGCTGGCAAATGGAGGCACTGAGGGCCAGAAGCTCGGATTGGTCCGGTTTCCCGACGCATAATTTTGCTCTGCTGCCTGCCTCCCATGGGTGAAGGCAGCAGGTTTAGGGACAGTGAGAATGCGACGAAGGATAGCGAAGAGAAATCGATCGACAGACACTGTGAAGCATCTGCGAATTACCTGTTGGATAGAGTTGTTTCGCGAGAAGATATGAAGAAGATTGCACACGGCAACATCATTCAAATCCCAGTTGATCAGAAACAAAACGTCGTGCCACCACTGAAGACGTGTTCCTCCGCGTCTCCCCGTTTGCTTTACGTGTAATGAACGACCGGAAGAGTCCTCTCGAATCAAAGAAGCGCAAGCAACGTCTCCCCTGCTAGAATGATCAGCATTCGTCTGCTGGAGGAGCTCCTGGCAAAGTTGCGAAGCCCTCTCCGGGGAGAGTACAAGTTTCTTATCTATACGTAGTTGCTGAGCCTCAGACAGTGGCAAGGCAGACTCATACGTTCCACTCTCCCCATAGGACGAACTCCTCACTCCTGCATTCCCTCCCGCCGAAGAAGGCAACCGCACAAGATAGGGATGAGATGCACCGTAACTGCTTACGCTCCTGCTTGCAGCATAATCAGCAAGTAGGTTCCCGTCAGAGTCCGAACGCAGGGCGATCGTAGCCTCCCGCTGGAGCAAGTCCAGAGCCGCGCAGAATATCTGCCGAAATTTGAAAGGTGTAGATTTCCGGACATTTCCACAGCAGCAGCAACAGCAGCAAGTGCCTATGAGAGTCGTCGCCTGACTGCCGGCAGCATGCTGAAGAGTACTGCTAACCAAGTCGTGACACGCCAGCAGCCCCATGACACAGAAGCGCAAGCAGGCAAATCAGGAGAGATAATAGGGAAGAGAATCCCGAAAAGTGGAGAGGGCCAGTGACAAAATAGTTTTGTGAGGACGCGCGCTTCACTAGCGGAGAACAAACAGAAACGGAGACGGAAAACCGAGAATCATACGGGAAGCGCGGGTAGGGGGCCATGTGCCGCTTATGTGGCACCACACGATCTTAGCCGGAAGAAGAAAGTGATAAAAATACAAGAGATGAACACGAATAGACCAAGGGAAAGCACTTTTTTAAAAGTGGCTTTCCTGCTTGTACATGTATAATGCGTACATGTGACAGCGTTTCGAAACATCCAACTTTCAACGCACAGCCAAAGATGCGTTGAAGAGGACCGATCGGCCGATGGAGAGACTTCTTCCTCTGGATTAAAGGCGCATGCTGTTTGTCGCTGTTCGACTCATTGGACTTCCGTTTTCCATCTCTCGCTGACTCTGGTAACGGTGACGGCGCCTGGAATACCAAACTAATTGCCACATTCGGACTCGCGAGCGTTTTGCTCAACACCTGGCTATCCAGAATAAACATTCTTCGAGTCTTCACTTCCGCAACTTGACTCTGCGAGCCCAAGAAGAATCCTGAAACAGACCTTCTTTGCGGACACGTCATTCGTCATTGACGTACGAATCCGCGTGGACCGTTACAAGGACAGATGCAGTCAATCGGGATGCGCAGATAACTGAACTGAGCTCGCAGCCCTTGTTAGCCACACTCTCTGACATTATGATGAAGGAAGGCCTCCACACATGCTGGTTGTAAAAGGCACACCAAAACAGTAAACTTCCACTATGTCTATAGCTGCACATCGAAGCACGGTCTTCCGCCGTCTTCGAAAAGTTCGCTTCGTAGATGCCAAATAGGAAGCAAGAACAATTGGTACACGGGGAACAACCTTTTCACGGGGGAACACAGGTGAAGAAACAACCCATTCGGCGAGCTTCGTGTAGCAAATCAAAGAATGAGTAGCTTGGGTGTTCGACGGTGTCCGTATTGGTTGACTGCCACTGCTTTTCACTCTGTTGTCTGAGAGATGCAACTTTACTTGGACCTTCGTATGCTCGTCGCTGGCGATTATACGAGGGAAATGAAACGGGAGAAACAGGGAAAGGGAAAACAAGACTAGCGAGACCGTGAGCAAAGTCGCGTGTGCCTCGGTCCTGGTGTGCCCGCGGGGAACACTCCGTTCACAAAGGCAAGAGACTACACGAATCGGTTTCTCACTGTTACATTCTCTATGGGGATTTCCAAGCGTACCGTTCTACGTCCCTGAGCTGCACAGAAAACGCTTATCTGCAGCAGCCGAGTTTCAACTTCCGACGGCTCGGGAGATATTTATAGGAGTCTGTCTCGCTTTGTGTGTATGCCCATTATTTTAAGTGAGTCGCTCATGCGTAGAGCACTGCCCGTGTGGACGGTCCACGGTGAAGGCAGATGGACGGTTTTCTGCGTTTTCCTTGTTTGAACGCCAGAACCCCAACCAAAAAGTAAATGACTCCAACTGCTCGAAACGTGTAGTTACGGTTTGTGGTACTGCTTGACCAGTAATCTAATCGAAACTTGCCATAACGCCGGGCAACTTGAACGAAGGCGTCGCCAATGAACAAACATTACGAAAGGGCACTCTGGTGCGGAACGCGTTCCGATTTATTTCCGGTCAGGGTAACAGAGGCCCCTTCGAAGCTCAGCGCGACGTGTCACTGCAGAAGTCTAGACGGACCGTGGCTTTTTTCGCGTCACTTGAGTTGGGATTGAATTTACTCGCCTCTTGCCTACCTGGTGTAACTTCTGCACTAACCACGACATACATGCTGTTTCGAAAGTTGCTCTGGATGCAGCTAGACGCCGCGCGCCGACGAGAGAGCAAACAAAACAGGAAACCGCTGTCTGGGTGGACACAGAACACTGTTGAGCTCCCACTCCCGCTGATCCACCGTCTCAACTGATGCTTTGCCGCCAACACTTCTTGCTCCTATCCCAAAATAAAAGATTCAGAAAGGTTTCTCAGTGTGGGCCACGCAGAGAAAGTCAAAATACGAATTTTCCTTCGTGTACGCTGCATGAGCCTCCCGGCCACACACTGTTGAATATACGGTACGGAGATTTACCAAAAGAGCTATCTGCATAAAAACAAAGAACGTACAAACCTAATATCGGCGGGAGATGAAAAGATGCATTGAAAACGTGGCATGCAACTCTAGTTTCGTTGGGCACACAATGAGCTGACATTCTTTACTTTTTGTGCAAGTCCAGGCAGAAGCGCTCGGGTCCACGACCGCTAAAGTGTGCATTCTACGCGAGATCGACTCACCACAGACGTTTTGAAGACACACTTTATACAAAAGGAGGGAAGTAAACTTCTTTTTCTGGCGACCGGTTCCTACATGGGTTCCTGCGGTGTCGCGACCTGTGCAGCCGAGCAGACTGTCTAAGGGTGGGCTTCACAAAGGTCAAAACCTGGAGACTGCCATGCGCATCAAAGGAGCAGAAATGGCCTCCACATCACCGCTTCAGAAAACTCTTTATTGCGCAGAAAGCGAAAAAACCAACTCGCCTGGTTGTAACATGTTACCATCCTGTCAAACACAACAGGTGGTAGTTTCTATGAGGAGCGGACTCGTGGAACTGGAACGGCGGCTTCTGTCTAGCCTCGTTTCTCGCCACGCCCGTGTGGGAATTTCGCAACTGAATCGTCAAGGCTGTGGACAAAGCGTGTATCCTTGTCCTGCTAAAGACGGGACAACTCGGACGGAATGTCGCGAACGCGGCTCCGCGGAAAATGCGCACTTTCCCCGTCTTACCTTTTTGTACAACCTGCCGGACTGCAGCACACAACACGGCCGCCCGTGCATGCATGTCGTGTTGATGAGAAAAGGAATGGAACCCGACAGACTTTGTCGGGTGCGGTGGACAGCTGAGCCATCGTTCGCACTGTTCACTTCGTATCTGTCCCTTCGAGTGTCTCCGCGTCCCTTTCTTCCTCTTTCCGTTTTCACCGTCCTAGGACAAGTTGCAGGGGCTAGAAAGAGCGTTTGTTTCGCCCTGTTTTCGCGCCGTAGACCCATACACCGAAAGAACCCCTTCCTTCGTTTGTGGCGGTCCCCGCGCTCACCTGCTGTTCAGGTGCTGTTGTCTCTCTGGTTCCTCGCTGCATTCTCGTGTTCAGCCTCTCGTTTTCACTGCATTTCTCTCCCGGTGCCGATAACGGGACACGAAAATCATCTTTTTCTGCTTCGAGTCACGCGGATCTCCCGTCTCCCGTCTTCAGCCCTAAAACCGAAAAAGCGGGTCTCCTCTCGTGTGCAGAACATGGCGTTCTCGGTTCTTCGCGTCGCCCAGAACGGCGGCCTTTTGCGTCACTTAAATCCCTCCAAGGTCTCTCAGGTAAGTGAAACTCCAGCTGACGCGTGCGCCACAAAAATGAGAAAGTCGGCTCCCCTGCAACGTGCACAGTCTGTTCTGTAGAAAAGGCGAGCAGACCACCGGCGTGCATGGTGATCCCTCCACACTTTTTTTACCTGCCGTTGCCCGGGATAGGTTTCCGTAGCTTATCCTGACGGAGTTTCTAACTCGGGTGTGCTGTGTCATTGCTCTCTACAGCGCTGGTCGTCCACGGCGCGCGTGTTCGTCGACAAGAACACCAGAGTCATCTGCCAAGGACTCACGGGCAAACAGGTAGGCCTCAGAAATCACCGTGATATCTGCGAAACAGAACATGTGTAAGGATCTTGAGTAACGAAGAAGCGGCTGCGTGCTTTGAGCCGAAGGGGAACGAGGAGGGATCTACGGCGTGCCCACGAGTTTCCGAAGCACTGCAGCTTCATTGTTCCTGCGCATGGCCGTTCTCTCTCTCTGTCGCACGCTGCAAATGCCTCTCGTAGGTGTACGTCTACATCCGAGAACACCTCTCTCTTCCTTCCCGCCTTCATGAGCGTGTCGTATAGAAACGGCCCGCGAAGAAGTGTTGCAGACGCCCACGAGTCTCGGGCTGCGAGCAGATGTGATGCACTCGCCAGCACTGCACCAAAGAAAGAGCGAACGTGTGCTGGATCCTTGTCGTTTCTTTTCTTGTAGGGATCCTTCCACACAGAACAATGCCTCGCGTACGGAACGCAGTTTGTTGGCGGCGTCAACCCCTCGAAGAAAGGCTCCACGTGGCAGTCCAGCGACGGGAAATTCTCCCTACCTGTCTTCGGCAGTGTGAAGGAGGTAAGTTCTTGCGTCTGTTCATGCTCTTGCATCGTTCGAATGAAGGCCTTCAACGCCGTGGTGAAAACTTCCGCGTGTCGGTGTGTGTGTGTGTGTCTATACCGAGGAGACCTAGGATCCTGACTTTGACAACTCTGAATCCGCCTGGACCGAAGAGACGTGTTGACTAAAAACCACCAATTTATGGTTTAGGCTCCTTCACCTTTGCACTCCAAATAAATACAGGCGTCACTGTAGCGGTGCGATAGAACCTCGGGACTGACGCGTAGAAGAAGTCTTTTTCATTTCTTCAGGGGCTCAAATACAAACTTCGTTGTAGTGTTTCATGCTCTGAGTGGGTCCATCTAGAAAAATGAAAATGGAGGAAGAAGAAATGGAGTCGAATCGATCAAAACACAAGATTTATCCACAGTCACACGACCTGAACGCCATATATAACCATGCTTACCTCCAGGCTCAGCAGACAGCGCCCCTTCACGCAAATCGATGCAGGCGCCTGCGGGTCGGGGGGCAACGGCCGCATTTGTGATATCTTTTGTGGATGTTCTCGACAGTTTTTATGACATATTCTCATTTAAAAACAAGACATAGATGATCCAGTGTGTAGTGTGCTCGGCTGCTGCAGGCGAAGGAAGCGACAGGATGCGACGCCTCCATGATTTTTGTGCCGCCACCCTTCGCTGCGAAAGCCATCATGGACTGCATTGCTGAGGAGATTCCTCTTGCCGTGTGCATCACCGAAGGCATTCCTCAGCAAGACATGGTCCGAGTCAAACAGGCGCTGCTGTCCCAGACCAAAACACGCCTGATTGGTCCCAACTGCCCAGGCATTATCAAACCGGGTGAATGCAAAATCGGTATCATGCCTGGCTACATCCACTCAAAGGGCAAAATCGGTGAGTGCTGGCGACAACAGCGAGACCTCTGTGGCACGCGCGTTCCTCCTGAGGCAGAAATCCGACAAAGGACTGCGGGCCGTGTGGACCGATATCCGTGCATCATCGTGCATGCACTGCATGCTGGCACACGCGTCTCTACCGGCTATATCCGTTCGACTCGTCTGCTTTCTCTGCGCTACAAGCTCGGATTCCGTGTATTCAGATGCCGTCCTGTCTCCACATGCATCCGTGCAGGCATGTGGCTGTGCGGAGTTGGCCCCACTACGATGTGTGCGTTTTCATATTTCCCCGTTATGGACGTGTGTGTGGCACTAACGTTTCCACATATATGCGCGTACAACGTCTTCTGCGTGGTCTCGTTTTGGACCAACGCCCGCCGTTCACCGATCCACCCATGCCGCACGGTCTATCGTGACTCCCTTTCCATTTTGAGAGGAGGTACATGCGCCGCTTTTCCGGCACATGCGTGACGCGTGCAGCAGCAGCCTCTAATGATGAGTCGATTACGACTGCCATGCTAATTTGGATTGGGCAGAGATGTGGTGACCGTGCGTCGGCACACTCTTGGCTCAATGAAAAGAAAACGTACGCCCTCGTTCCAAGGCCTTTCTGATTGAGGCTGCTGAACGCTTGCGCGGGATGTCTCGGGAGGAAGCAGGCTTCCACAGAGGACCGTTTCGCTTGCCAGTCTTTTCAATGTTCCCGTTGAAACACTTTTGTTTTGTACGCGGGTCGCGTCCAAAGGGAATTTTTGGTGCACGTGAAAATTTGGAAATGAATTCCGCCCTTTGGATGGCGTCTGTGGTACCCACAGGTGTGGTCAGCCGAAGTGGGACTTTGACGTACGAAGCTGTAAATCAGACAACTCAGACGGGACTGGGCCAGTCTACTTGCGTCGGCATCGGTGGTGATCCGTTTAACGGCACAAACTTCATCGACTGTCTCGAGCGGTTCGTCAATGACCCAGAAACAAAAGGTGAGGAAACGGCAACGTCTCGCTCCTCCCCGTCTTGGGTTGCACTTGGGAGGGCAGTCGCTCGCGGAGGCGATGTCTCCTTTGCGAAGCGGACGTAATTTGTAGCCAAGCTGGTCGCTGCTCTACACGGAAAAGGCTTTGATCGACACAGGGTCTGTAGCGGCTGCGAAGAATGACGCAACCTCGATGTCTCCACGCGCTTAATTCACGCTTCTCTGGGCACTAAAGGGGACAGAGGCGTTGCTACACCAGGAATATTTTGGGTTAAAGATGACATTCCAGACTACATATTCGTGGACGCCATACGCAACTGCTCTTTTTTTGCAGGCATTGTGCTCATCGGAGAAATCGGAGGGTCGGCAGAAGAAGAAGCTGCGGCCTGGCTGAAAGGTGAGAACGACGCTATGGCTGAGGTAAAGCTTTGTGGAGACCCCGTGTTTTCCTGGTGCCAGCTTTTTTCCACGTCTTTCTCGCCTCGGAAATTCTGTTCGTGTTTACAGAGCACAACAAGGAGCAGAAGCCCGTCGTGAGCTTCATCGCAGGACTGACGGCACCACCCGGCAGGCGGATGGGTCATGCAGGAGCCATCGTGAGCGGTGGCAAAGGAACAGCCGAAGGAAAGATTGCTGCTTTGGAGGATGCAGGGGTTCATGTCGTCAGAAATCCGGCTGCCATGGGGCAGAAGATGTTGGAAGTTATGCAAGCGGCTGGGCTTCATTAGCAACCTCAAGTGCTTTTGTACGTCGGAGTGTGTCTCCATAAAGGCCTGCGCGTTCACACGGATCTTGGCGTCTTTTCTTTTGACAATGCTACTCCAGCGTGCTGGTGTGTCCTCTCGGTTCTACGCTCTGAAGCCGATGTTGTTACCGAAGCAAAACGGTCATAAGTATGTTGTCTTGTAAAAATAAGTTTTGTACAAGGCCTGACCGCACTGGTTGCCCGCCCGCGTTTCCCCCCACACGTGGGGAGACTGCATGGTCGTTCAATAGTGGCCTCTGAGACTCGACAGCGGTGGAACTCGGCGAGGGTATCGCGTTGTTATTGCTTTCATGGATCCCGTCGAGCGAGTGTACTGACGTGCCCACCCTCTCCGAGCGGTTAACCTTGTGACGCGTCTCGAGAACCCAGCAAAACTTAAACATCCTCTCTAGGTGGTAGGATGCTTTTCCAAAGCTCTCCAGCTCGGCTGCTGTTCTGCCAAAGTGCCACTGAAGTGAACCCCCCGGTTGAAAGCTGGTGACTATAAAGCGGACAGCGTAAGCACTAACACATTTTACCACCTCCCACCCCTATGTTCACAGAGGCGACACCGGAGGGAGTGGAAGATAGGAAACTGTTTGTTTTGTTGGGAAGGAGGAGATCTCCACTGGCGAGGATTCATAAAGCCTCGCGTTACGCTGCAGCTCATCCAATAAGTCTTCAAAGGGTATGCGTGGCAACTGCAGGCGGTGTGATCTTGAGTCAGCCTTGCTGGTCTGAGTTGACGCAACTGCCCTAAAGAGCACCTGTGCAAAACAGTCGCAAAACACCGACAGGCAAATACATGACCTTGAGCATCACGTGGTTTCTTCAGTTAGGGCAACGGTAGTGCAGCCTCCCAGCGCAAACAACGTCTTACTTTCATGGCCCGATGAAACCGTTGCACCGGTGGGGACCGGAATGTCTCCGATTCAGCCGGCTCGTTAGGTTGCTCTTTCTTCTGGACGACGAGGGGGAAGAACTCCCTGACAACGATGGTCAGCTCCACGGAGGCGATCTTGTTGACCAGTGCACTGGCGCTGCACGACCCCGTGTTGTCCGCTTTGTCTTCGTCGTCCCCGCCTCTCTCCACAAGAAATCTATGGATACTCGCTTTCTTGCAGATGCGTTCTATGCTTTTCGCGATCGCGCACGCCTCAGTGTGACGCCATAATATATCTGAAGGAGCTATGTCGGGGCAGAGCTGTTGCACATACACCCGGTGTTTGAGAAAACAAGCCTCCGCCAGGTCACAACTTCCCGCCGGTCCCTGTAACCTGCATGAGTGGCACGACGTGCCCGACGACTCAGCATCACCCACTACCTGTTGACGTCCACAGTGCAGGTGATTTTCATCTTTAGATTGTCCTCCGCAGAATGCGGACGACCTTGTTGGGTAGCCAACCATCGTTCCGCACGAGTTGCAAAGAAGTTTATCTGAAACAGGAAGAAACACAAAAGTTCATTGACCACGCGCGATAAAAACGACTTCCGAAAGACATGAAACACTGGTCCGCTGTCATGCATTTCTTACCTCCGTTGATCCGCACAGCCACTTCATCGATGTCTAGGGGAGACAAGGCGATGTGATCAGTTCCGACGCATATTCTGGAGGTACACAACAAGACAACTTGCGCACGCCCCTGAGGAGAAACGTCCTATCATTTTCAGTCCGGCAATCTGAGTGCCTAGCGGTGTGTGACTTATCTAACCGGTTCGGCTTTGCAAGAAAATCCGCTTTTGTAACTGGCACTGGTGAACACTCTTCACAAGCCTGAAGGGAAAAAAAGGCAGACAATATCAGTTGGATTACGCGGGCAGTATCGAACTCGGGCTGACATGTCGCTAAAGTGGCAACGTAGCTTACCACGGTCTCGCTCATCTCTGTCCACAGCGTCGATGGCAGTGCGAGTACATCCGGACTTGAGAGGGTGGCCATGATCTCCTTGCAACTCCTGTGATGTTCCAGAAGACATGAGGACGCAATAATGTATAAAGTACCTTACAACCGATAGAAGCTTATGGAGAGTTCTATCCGTTCATATGCTTACTTGCACTGCAGCCGGAACGGCTTGACGGATCGCAAAAGCTTCACCTCATTCTGATCCGGAATCATCGTCAGCGGGCACAGGCGTACGGCGAGAGTTAGAGAAAGCTTGAGATAGAAACCTTGGCAAGCGCCATATCCTCCCCCAAGTTCAGAGAAAGAGATAACACGGAAACTAGAAATTGTTGTAGGCAACTGGAAAACAAAACGTGTCACGCAGCCATCCGCCTCTTCGCGATCGATGCTTGACCTGACCGGTGAATGATCCGGTTGCTGAATTGCTTGCCGGGGATCCTCTTTATTGAGCGCTGAGGCTCCCTGCTCGTCTTGTGTTTTGATGCTACATGCGCCGTCAACAGCACGGGCAAACTCATTCGGGTGGACGTAGAGTCCAAAGGTATGCCCGCCTGTGCATGGTATTTCTCTAAGGTAAACATGGGGCCGCTTGCCGTCCGACAAGCTATCATGTGAAGGTTCGCCCGGATTAGTTGCAGGCTTTTCTAAGCAGCCGTTTGAGCGCTCAGCTGGTAAAATCGCGTGCCCGGACTTCGTTAATGTCAGAGATGCAAACTCGTTAACGAAGTCCTTTGGAACTTCGTCGGTCTCTGAGCCTAGTTGACCGACGGGGGGCGCCCGCGCCTGGTTGGAAGGAATGAACGCAACTGCGTTAGCTCGGCGAACAAACGGGAAAAGCTCAATGACGCACGACATCAGTACGCCTAGTGAATTGAACTTCAATTCTAGGGAGGGCAAAGCGCAGGTTTTCTACACCGAAGACAAATCGGTTGTCGGAGCATGCGCATGTCGGTATACAGCGAAACGCCACTTCAATGGAGAACTACCCACAAGAAACATCTTCTGCATGTCCGCATAATTCGCCTTCGCGATTCGGGTATTTTAATGTGGGTGAACATCGCTTTGCTTGAAGCTGGGGTGCATCGTTAGAACAGGCTCGACGCCCTCGGGATTCTAGTTTCAGAAAAATTTACATGCAGACCCGCATGCAGTGTGCAAGACAACGGCGTACCTTTTCGATGTGAATCGTAACACCGCCCTCGGATGGTTTCTCAACGACTTGTTCCAGGACCTGTTGTACAAAACATAAGATGCATCCACTTAATACGAATAATCATCAAGCAACACCACCTACCTGACGTTCCTCTTCCTCAACTGTGGGTTCGCCTGATACTTCATTCCGCATGGCACCCTTGTGCAGGCAGAGGATTTGTTCGGACAGAGCCATCCACTGCAGCACCCCCTAAGCAACGATGTTTTTCCTTAAGCACGTAAACCGCCTTACCCATGCGTCTCTGCAACTCTCGTTGTCACAGCTGAAAATAAGATGAGATGCACCCAATATTGACCGGCATCTGCTGCGCTCCACGTTACCATAGGATCTCGGCATCCATTGACGCGGGTTTGATTGACAGACATGTGTTGTGGTATGGAACAATGTGTACTGGAGTCTCGATGGCGTCTGAATCGAAAACGATTCTTGCATAAATGCTGACAGCCGCTGTTAGTTGGCTGTGCTTCCTACCGAGAGCGATACGTGCTGTTTCCCTGTTGCCTCTAGGAGAAATTCAGCCAACATTTAAGCCAACTAAAGGGGAAAATATGGCCAACCTAAAAAGCTGAAGGCAGTCCTTTTTTAACACTGCAGTGACATGGCATCCTTGTGAAAAATCTGTGTGGTCAGTGACGCGGAACAAAATTCCTCGGTGACCTCGCGAGCAAGGTTCCCCTATCGTCGAGGGAATCGCTGCGCGTGTTCCGGCGCTGACGACCCACAGGGAGAGAGGGAAAAGCAAAAGGGACTTCATTTTCAAGAGCTTTCCTGTCGCTACTCCTCTCCCTTGACGACGTTATATGTACCGAACATCTGGTCAGCGTGCTGTCAGATCTGGTAGCAGTTGTCGGGTGTATGTACAGTTTCCGAATCGAGATGCTCCATGCCTGACTCTGGTTCAATTGACAGTTGTCGCCGATACCTCCTGGTTCTTTCTTCTAGTTAACTGGAAGGATGGTTAACCTCTGTTCGCACTGAATAACTCTAATCCCGCATCTGCCGGATGCGAGTTTGGTCCTGGCTCCGGAAGAACGCAAGAGGGAAGTCGTTTTCCCAAGAACTAACGCGATATCCTCTTTCCTAGTACCATCAGTGAACTGTTTTGGTCTGATCCTCCGGAAATGTTAAAAAATGTAGGATTTTAATAGTCTTTTGAAGCTAAATTTAACGTATAAGTTGATGTCGGAATGACAGGATTTGAACCTATGACAGATTTCCTGCTGCTACAACCCTTGAGAGAGGTGCATACAGAATACCCTAGCTGTGAGTTCAACGTGTCCCACCTTCCCAGACTATAATCGCTCACTCGCGTTATTTCCTGCGTGAATTATCTTGTTCTTTTCCCTCTCTACCGCCATTAAGTGCACAAAAGCATCACGAATCCATGAGCCTGTCTGAAGTTTCTCTGTGTGAACACTGGAAAATTTCGACACTTCGAAGTTGCACTCGCACAACACATGCTTTGATCTGCAACCATCGGGTGACGTACGCTTGCCCAGTTAATGCAGACGACTCCTTACTTGTGAAACCGTCTCAGTTTCGATGCTGAGGATAAGACTACTCACTAAGCTCGCCTCCGAAACGAAGGCTACTGTGCTGGGGACGAAAAAAAGGGGATAATTTCTCGTTCTTTGCAGCTGCGATTCATTGCAAACATACACCTCTTTTCGGCAGGACATATTTTGAAAACATGGCTCATCGGCTCGCTCCGGCGGCTTTTTCACGCTCGTAGCAACACCGAAACAAAAGGAATTGTAGGTACCGTTCGCCTATGCCTCTTGATAACGGGAGTGTTGTGCAGCTGCTGAGCCATTCTTTCGTTTTTGCAATTTGCCGATAGAATTTTCGGGTTAGACAGCTCGTGTACGAATCGTACGGTTCTTTTCTTTCTGGTTGGAAGAAAACTCTGGCCGCTTGTGAGTGTCCAGGATGCTGACGCTCCAGTTCTGGCTGGACGGAACCCGAGAATATCCCATCGTTTCTAGCCACGCACGGTGTTACAGCCATTTAGTTTCCATGCTCACGTCCCGTGTCAGCTGCCGTATCAGTCTCAGTAGTGAGGAGGCCTTTGTACGCGATCATGCCTTGCCGAGAAGCCAAAGCAGTAATGTTCAAGAATCTTTGCATCCACACACGGCACACAGAACTAGACCGAGCGATCAACGAACGATTTGGTCATACTGCCTTCGGAAGACTAACTTGAGTGTCTTCCGGTGAACACTTTGCACTTTGTGACATGCCAGCTTCTACTATTCACCATCGGCGTCACAGTGAAACTCACCGCCTTCCGCGAGGCCCCCTCACGTGCCCATCTGCAACAGGCTGTTCTTACCACTTGCCACTGTTAGCTCAAAGTGAGCCAGCCGTGTCGCTGAGCTCTGAAACCGTAAACGATTGATTGCGGGTTTCAGCGATTGACAATGTTTGAGAGACGCAACCAACAGTTTTCTTAACGGCGTGGTCAGAGCGAACGTTTGTGGCCTGTCGAAAACCGACACGTCCTCGTCAGAAAATTTTTCGAGTGGAAAGCAAATAATCAGCTGACGATATTGACGCACCAAGCTCCACCTCTCATAGGCACCTAGTTGTCTAGTCTTTCCCTGTTCACGGAGATTCGTGGAAGACTCTGGATGACAAAACGGCTTTTCTGCTGCTATCATACTGTTGTTCCTGATTCGGCGCCTCCCGCATCACAGCCCATACATCGGCGTTTACCCAAAGGAACCAAACACGTGAACATGCAGCGAACAAATGGCGAACGCGTACGCCTTCTGTATTTTCTTTATAACTGTCAGACCCACAGCAGGAAAACCCTTCCATTTTCTACGTTCAGTCCTCTTCATTTTCTATCCCACGTTACAACAATCTGCGAGCCTCTCCATGGCTGTTATATCCCGACAGACTGCGCGTCCAGAAAATGCCGTTGCTGCAGTGGTTGGAGGTGGTCTCAACACCCATCAGATTCCGCTCTCATCGCCCTGCACGTGACGTCTTCCCCCTTCCTGTGCTGATCCGACTCGAAGATCCCAATCCGGAAAGGCTATTCTCTCCACTTCCATAATCGGAATTATCTTCAGCTGGATTGAAAGCAGACAGATGAGAGATCACCGATTCTCGAGCATTGAAGGATCCGCTGCTCCCTGCTTCACCGCTCTTCCTGAACATGGTTCCTCTAATTTTTCCTTCGTCGTCTTCACGGCGTCGGTATACAGATGTAGAGGAAAAAGGTGACTCTCCTTCTTTCCGGTTCCTATTTGTTTCACTACGGAGCGAGTCAAGAAAGGGGGACCTAGCCTCCTTGTCGTCTTCGGCCTCTGTGAGAGGGATTGACCTTCGCGGCGCACAAGCTGCTGCAAGACGGTCCTTCCACGCCTGTCGACTTCGAGGGCTCTGCAACTCATGCCTTAACGGCTGCGAGTTCCCTCTTTCTTCTGTCTCTTGTTCTGTGCTTCCCGTACGCGACAGAACACTCCTCTCCTTTCCCAAGACTCCACTTGGCGACATCACCGGAGTCCTTGACAGCGTTTCTCGACCAGAAAAACCATCACCTTTTCCGGAAAGAAAAGACCCACTGTCGTCTCTGTCCCCTCTGCCTCTCTTCGCTGGCCCCCCTGTTCCCTCCCTTCTGTATACTGTCTCTTTCGCTCGTGTCTGAGTGGAGAGGCTCGCCGAGCTACCACCTGCCACGGACACTTCTCTATGCTCTTCATCTCTGCGTCGTTCTTCGTCTTCCCTGCTCCTCTCTACAGACGACCTGGAACGTTCTTCCCGTAGAGTGGCGCTTGCAGAAATTCTGGAAGACACTGGGTGTGCGAGGCTGCAAGAAGAAAAGAACGAAGACGACGCCGTTCTCTCTTCTCGATCCATCAACACGTTTCTCTGTGTCTCCTCGTGCCCCGCAGTTCCCACAGCTGTACCACGTCTTGGGGACGACGCCTCGCCGTCACCTTGTGGAGCCTCCTGGCTCCTCTCAACACGGCTGCGGTCGAA
This sequence comes from Neospora caninum Liverpool, assembly GCF_000208865.1. Classification (NCBI taxonomy): domain Eukaryota; phylum Apicomplexa; class Conoidasida; order Eucoccidiorida; family Sarcocystidae; genus Neospora; species Neospora caninum. The sequence goes on from NC_018390.1 coordinate 3,414,660, forward strand.
GGTCCCGGTCGAGAGGCCGTTCAGCGACAGAGGCGACACACAGAAGGAGCTCCGCGAAGAGACAGAAGGAGACACACGAGCTTGCTTTCCTTCTTCTCTCTCAGTGCGCGACGCTGTGACTGGCGGCAAGCTCGGACCAAGAGAAGAGAACTGACGGCCAGCGGAGGGAGCGGACGACTTCTCTTCGGATGAGAAGGAAGACACCCCAGGACACTGAGTCTCACTGCTGGGATTCGTTCTCTTGGCATCGTCATCTTCTCCCTCCCCCATCGAAGACGCCTGTTGCTTCAAAAACGACGAAAAACGGAAAGTATAGGGCGAATATACAGAGGAGGACGAATGTCCGGGTGTTTTATCAGGAGAGTCGCGAACAGGAGAGGAAGAAGGAAAAGGATGTGACAGGGCGCTGGTGCTGCAACTCTGTCGACTTGCCGCCAGGTGCGAGACTCGGGGGAAAGTTTCGCGTGCAAAGATGGCCGCTGAAAAAAACAGAAGCAACAACGGAAAGAAACTGAAGGACGAAGCACAAATGCCCCTGGGCCGGCAGCATGTCCAGCGGGAAGTTTTAAGATAGTGCCTGCTGGAACGAAGACAAAAAATTATGGCTAAGAAGTACCGTGCAGCAAACAGGTCAAGCGCACCGGGAAAGAAACTGCAGGAAAGCAGCCAATCGAAAAACTGGGGCACAAGATAGCTCCAATCTCTGTAGTCCCCTGCGTGTGTCTTTCTATGTCTCCCTTTGTTTGCATTCCGCAACCTCGTTTTCTGAGGGCGGCATCCTCCTCACTACCACTCGACTATTAAAAAGCCCGTGCTCGGACGTCCTTGCATGCTGTGCAGGGCCCTCTGGTTTTTCTTCAGTCTCAGACTTGGAAATCTGTACGGGTTCGCTTGCTCTCCGATCTACCCTTCTCGTTTCGTTTTGCTCCGAACTCACGTTTGCTAGACTGGATGGTATTCTGGAAGACTAACTCGTCCTCGGCCTCGCCCGCTTCTTTGTTCTTTCTGCCATCTTGGCTTCCTTCGCATTCCTCCATTCTCCACCGTGAACGGTTTTCATTACGGTTATCACTGGTATTTCCGTTATCCCTCGTCGGTACTCGGCTTGAGCCGGACCAGACTTTCTCTTCCGCCGTTCCTTCCCTCTCTCGTACCCCCTCTGTCCCCTCTCTGCTGTCTCCAACTCTTCCCTTCCCACGAGAGACCGAAGATACACTTGCTTCTCCGTCTAGGAAAGGTGTGTAGTGTAAATGCGACGAGGCGTTCTGGTGCGCTGTCGCAGCGACGGACCCAGCGCGACGCGACATCCCCATTTTTTTTGCGTTGCCGCCTTTTTCTTCCCTTGCGTCCTCACCCTCTTCCACTCTTCCTGAAGACGCGACGGTCTGTCCCTCCGTCAGCCCTTTCCTGGAAGGAGAAGCCCCTGCAGGAGACGCGAGAGGGAAAGGAAGGTTCTTTTGCGGAAGACCGTCGCTGCGATCGGCACTGGAGAGAAGAGCGTGGACCGGGGGCTTTCGCGCCGAAGCTCCGATGCCACGAGTCGGTCGACGATCTGCTGAAGAGAAAAACATCCGAGACAAACACCCCAGCAAACAAGTGTGACGCATGATTCACTTTCTTTTCGATCGGCGCCACGTGTTGTCGCCCGTTCCCACTGTCCCGCGGTAAAATTACGCATGCAAACACCCATGCTCATGCTCTTGCATCTGTCCAAGGACCGTTCACGCTCTCAGATTCTCCCTTCTCCCGCTCCGTGTTGATACGGCACAGACGGCCATGGCTGACTGCGCCCCATTGCGCCGAGGGCGGCGCGTTTCACGCGGGACGATCGACGCGCATGCAACTCCTAACAGGGATACGTGCTTCCTCCGAAGCAGTCTGTGGCTGAGAAGAACGCACTTTCTTTGTCTTGCTCCTCGCCGCCGTCACGCCCCACCGAAGAAGCCCTTGTGGACGAGCCCGGAGGCGCAAAACTCTTTTGGCCTCCCCGGAGAGCTGGAAGAAGCCGAGACACTCCGTCGCGTTTCCCACTTAAATCCTTTCCGTCCTTCCCCGGTTTGTCCTGAAGAGACGCAGCGCTCGTCGCCCGTTCTCGTGTGAACGCCCCGGTGTCTTCGCCTTCGCACTCATCGACGCTTTCCGCGCAAACAGCCGCTCCAGGGCGTTTTCCAGTCCTCCCCGCTTCTCCGTTCGCCCGCTTCGCCTCTCCCTCCTTGCCTGCTTCTCCCTCTCTTCCCGCGCCGTTCCGGCCCCATTTCGAAAGGCCTCGGCTGGCTTGGTCAACGGGCGTCAGCGTCCGCCGCCCCGCCGCGGGTTTCGGCCCTCCAGCCAGGCCGGCGCCGACTCCCCGCGTCCGTCTTTCCGTGGAGAGCGAGCGTGTTCGAGAGTTCGAGGTTGCCTTCTTCCCCTCCCGGTCCTTCCCCAGTTCGCCCTCTCTCTGCTCAGTCGCCTCTCCGTTTCTCTCATTTCCACGCGACAGCGGTCGGGAGACACTCGGCGCCCTGCCAGTCGCGGCGCCGGAGACGGACACGCCCCTTCGGGTGTTCACAGACCCGCTTGCTTGTTTGACGCTCTTGTTTGCGAGTCCCTCTTCCTCCATGCGGACTTTGTGCACTTTTTCCTGCGTCTCCAGATCGCGCAGCCGAGTCGAGGCCTCTCTCTCTCTTCGGCCGACCTCCTGTTCTCGCTGGCTCAGCTTCCTTCTCCACGCTCCCACTTGCGCGTCGATTAGCTCCTTCTCTCTCTTGAAGCTCTCTTTCTCGGCTTCAAACGCGGCCCGTTCAATTTCAAGCGCGTCTTCAGCCTCGCGAAGACGCGCAAACTTCTCGTCGACTTCGGCAACTCGCAGCACCTGGTCTCGCAAGCTCTCCACCTTCTTCTCGATCTCTTCCCGCTCCTTCTTCAGAGCGGCCTCGACTTGTTTCTGGTGGGTCTGCGCCTCCTCCAGCTGCCGTCGCTGACGCGCCACTCCTTGTTTCTCCTTGCTCAGCTTCTGCTTCTCGTCTTGGACGCTCTGCTCGTCTTCTCGCACGCGTCGTTCTCTCTCGAACAGAGCCTCTTCCCGTTCGAGGTGACGCGACACATCTTGCTGGTGATGCAGTTTCTGCTGGTGCACTTCTTCTTCGAGGCTCCGCAGTTGATTGATCTGCTCTGCGTACGCCTCTTGCTGCCTTTCTTCAGACTGAAGGAGGCGCTGCCGCTCCTCCTCAATCATTTCCTCCTGCTGCGCCTTCTGCTCGCCCAACTCGCGCTCCGCCGCCTGGCACTGCGATCGAAAGTCAGCCAGGACTGCCTCCTGCTCCGCGCGAAACTGTTCTCGCTCCTTCCTCACGTCTTCCTCAAAGGCCTCTCTCTGCTGGGACAGCAGTCGTCGCCCCTGCTCAACTTTCTCTTCTTCTTCTCGCAGGCGCGACTCCACAGCCTCGCGCTCCGCCTGCCACCGCTCCTTCTCAGCGTCGATCTCCGCCTGAGACAGAGCGAAACAGGGCGAGGCCACAGCGACCGAAAGAAGATCGACAGAAGGGGAGCGCAGACGAAAGACGCGCGACAAAGACCCGGGATAGAGAAGCAACTCGACAAAAGACGCCCAGACAGCAGAAGGCGAGCAAAACACAAACCAACGAAGAGAGGAACGCAGAAAAGCTACGGTCGCGAACAGAGAAGAGGGACGGACAGGGAGTACGCGCGCTGGGCCAAAGACGGAATGGAGACACGGAAAAGTGCTTTCTGTTCGCTTGCTTCTTTTCGCGGCAGCGCCAAGCGTCATCAGCCGTATTTCCTGTTCGTGTTCTCCTCTCGTGCTCTGCCCTCTCCGAGTGCTGTCTTCCTCCTCCGTTTTTTTCGGCCCTCCCTTCACACAAGCGCATTCTTCTCCGCTGCTCCTTGCCCCCGAACACGGCTCGCTTACCTCTTTCTCCTTGAGGCGTTCTCTCTGAGCTTCAAGTCGCTGGGTTTCGCGGCCGTTCTCCTCTTCCAGTCTCTCTCTTTCTCTCTGCAGAGCCTCTCCGCTTCGGGCTCTTTCTTCTTGAAGCTTTTCTCTCTCAGCTGAAAGCATCGCACGCATCTGCTCTTGGTCTGCCAGCTGTCGCGCGATCCTTTCCTTCTCGTCCAGGAGTTCCTGCGTCAGTTTTTTCGTTTCCTCGGACCTCCGTTTCTCCTCTTCTTCGAGTTCCTTCTCTGTCTTGTGGATCCTTTCCTGCGCCGCCACGAGCTCAGCTTCTCCGCTGCTTCGCTCTTCCTCCCACTCCTTCTTCTTCTTGTCGAACTCTGCGTTGGCCGCCCGACGCTCTTCTCCCCACTTTGCTCGCTCTTCCTCTACGTACGCCTCGAAGTTCTTCCTGTCGTGCTCCAGCGCCTTCTTCTCCTCCGCGAGTCTCTTCTTCTCTTCGTCGAGCTGCGCCTCCACACGGCCCTTCTCGCGCGCAAAGTTCTTCTTCTCCTCCAAAAACGCATCCTGCAGCTGCTGCAGCTTCTTCTTTTCTCTCTCGTCCTCGCGCTTCCTCTCCGTCTCTTGCCTCCGCAACGCATGCGCCCTCGCATCCATCTCCGTCTCCTGTTCGTGGAGGAGTCGCGCCCGCCGATCCAGCTCTTCGTTTTTCTGCCTCCAGAGCGAGACGCGGTCCAGTTCTTTCTGCTCCTCTTCTTCCGCCTTCAGAGCCACAGCCTGCGTCCGCCGCTCCACCTCCATTTCCTCCCGGCGCAGCTCTTCCTCTTTGCTCTGCGCCTTGGCTTCGCGACGAGCCAGCTCTTCTTCCTTCTTCTTCAGGCGGCGTCTCTCGTCTTCGGTTGCAGAGATGCGCGCACCCAGTTCGGCCTTCTCCCGATCCAGAGAAAAACGGAGTTCCTCCAATTCAACGCGCTGCCTGTTCAAACTGTCTTGTTCTCTCTGCAGACACATCCAAAAACCTCAAGAAAAACAGGCATGGTCGACGAAAACCCACCCCGCAAACCGCTCCCGGACCATCCAAATGCGAGGCTCTCTGGCCCCAAGTCCACGCGCGAAAGAAACACGGTTGACCTTTCAGAGAGCTTGCGGACGCCTCGCTACGATCCAATGTGTAGACGTGAATCGAAGTACGGACACACACTCGAGGAGGTACGTAGACATCTCCACGCAGCCATACACACACACACACACAGACACATGTGTGCATGGCTTTGGAGAGCACACAGGTGACTTGCCTCCACACTTTCAATCTTGTCTTTGAGGCTAGTTGTGTCCCTGGCAACTTCCTTCTTCTTTTCGTCGAGTTCCTTTTTATCAGCCCGAATGCGGAGGCTGAACGCCTGGAGCTCGTCGCGTTTCTGCTGCGCAGTTTTTCGCCATTTCTCCTTCTTCTCGAGGAGTTCTTGGCGCTGTTTCTCGAACTGCTGCCATCTCGCTTCCATCGCTTCGCGCTCCGCCGTGACTTGCGCCCGCATTTCCCGCAGATGCTTTTCTTCCTCCATCACGCCTTCGCGCTGTCTCTGCACTTGGCTCTGAAGCAAGGCGACCTGTGCCTCTTGCTCCGCCAACAGGCGTCGCCGCTGCTGCTGCTGGTCTCGCTCCTCCTCGACGCGCCGCAGTTGCTGCTCGTAGTGCGCCTTCTGCCGAGACATGTACCGACTCGCCTACAGAGGAGACGGAGACAAAAAACGCGCAGCTAGGCACAGAGAAGAGCGCGCCGCCGCGACGCAGAACGAGACGCGGAAGCCGAAACCGAAACAACAGCAAGGCGCCCCCCAAAATGTGCGCACGCGTGGGAAGTCCCCGGAGGAAAGCGAAGAAAGAGGCACCGCACCGAAATGGCACACCAGACGGAATTGGAGACGACAACACGCGAGGTCTCCAGGGGCACTATGTCTGCCGTTCTTGACAACACCGCGGGTTGTGTTCCTCAGAAAGGAGCAGCGAAGAAAGGATCGTTCATGGCGCACACACGCGGGGTTGTGTTTTTTGTGTGCATTGCTAGACATTTCTTCCTCACATTGAGTCAAACACTCACATAAATACATGCATGCAAGTGGACACAGAGAAGCGCACAGGTTTCGCCTTCTCTCCTACCTGACAGACACAGACAGTGGATCCTTTGCCGCCTGCGTCGGGTTTCCCGGTCACGGCACTCGTCCCTGAGAAAAGCAGTCCTGGGTACGCCCCTCCGGCCGAGGGCTTCGCGAATCCCGCGTTTTCTATTCTGGCCGACAGCTGAGAGTTGCGACTGCTTCGCTGACTCAGTCCGCCCGTCTGCTCGTGCTCCAGGGAGGCACGCGGAGACCGTGCACCGGAGCCGCCTTCCTCTGCGGCAAGAGACGACGGCTGGTGTGTCGACAAATGGGGCGCGCGAGCGGACGCGCCTCCTAGGCTCTCGGCACCTCCGGTTGCCATCGCAAACCGCGCGAGGCTCGTCGCTCCCGAATCCACGCCGCTCTCAGCCAAGCCCAGAAGCCTCGCGTCTTTGCTCTCTCGGTTCTTCTCTTCTGCCTCTTCACGCGAGTCCAAGAACGTGTCTTGTCGGGCGCCGTCTCCGAGAGAAGAAGCCGAAGACGCGGACCCGGGCGTTGTCGACTTGTTCTTCTCGTACAGCTGAAAAAGGTCGTTTCGGTCGCCGCCTTCCTTCTGAAAAGATGCCTTCGCCACGTCGGACGGAATGTCTTTCGCGCGGCAGGAACTGGGAGAGACCGCCGACCCTGCGCCAGGAGCAGGCTGCGACAGAGACCGCAGGACCGGGCGGGTCGGGACTGTCGCTCTAAGAGTCGACGAGGAGCGCGAGAAAAGCACTTCTCGATCTCGCTTTTGCCGCACACCGCATCTCTCCACGCCGTCTTCTTCCCGCTGGAAGACCTCTTCTCCCACACGTTGGACCCGCGGAAGAGGAGGATGCAACCCTTGGGAGAGGCGCAAGAGCGCCGAGTTGCTCCGCACACGGCTGCCGTCACTTACCCGCCCGCCTCCAGGCATCTCTGTCGCGCCGACGCGGGCCGAGCGAAAACCGGAACCCTTCGTAGACTCGCACTCCCCGCTCTGTGTGTCTCCTTCGAGGCCCGCAGTCTTTGGACCTGCCGCAGGGAGACGCTCTTCGCGCTCTCGATCCGTCTCGTCCGCCGGCGTCGCAGGCAGAAAGCCTGATCTCCTGGAAACCGCGGAAGACTGCAGCAAGCTCAAGCCCCGTTCGGTGCTTCCCCGCGCCGCTCCGCGCCCAGACGGCGACTCACCGTCCCGCGACGACGCGAGAAGCTCTGATTTGTGTCCACTGTCTCCTAGGAATTTCGGACGGACAGAGGCCGCCAGGGCCCTGTCTGTCGATCCGTCACTTGTCGCGAACGAAGCGGGCGGCAGGAAGGGCGGACGGGAAGTTGCCAAAAGCTCGGGCCGCGAGGCGAGCGGCGAAGAGACTCCAGCTGCCGACTCGCGTTCCCGACGCGACGCCCCGAGACCAAAGTCGGAGAAGTGCGTCGGTTTGTCTCCCCTCCGAGGCGAAACGAGCGACTGGTCGCGTCCCGAACCAAGTGGAGAGAACAAGGTGTCGCCTCCGTCTGCTTCTCTCTCGGTTCCGTGGTGGCGTCTTGTCACCGCATGCAGAGTCTCGCCGTCTCGCCCTGTACTTCTCGCACCAGACAGACCCAGACTGCTTCCCCAGCGTCGCTCCACGGGTTCTCCCCTCGTCCCGTCCTCGCCGACGAGGTCTCCGCTCCGCCCACGTTCTGCAAACTGACTTGTCGACAGCCCCTCGCCTTCGCGTCGGCTCTCGTACAAGGAGCCCCGCGGAAAAGACGACCGCTCGGGAGCTGCGTCGCCGAGGCGAGCGTGCGGGTCTGCCGCAGCAGACTTCGGCGAGTCTCCGTTCACGAGAAAGGCGCGGTTCGTGAGATGTGTGTCGCCCACGCGCGCCCCGCTGGAGTCTCTCGCTGGTCCCCTTCTGTGGAGGCTGCGTTCACTGGAGTCTCCCAAGTCAAGTCTCCCGTCGGAAAGTCCCGAGTGGCGAGACGCACTTGGCGCCGCCTTCACGTTTTCTTCCGATTCGCGATGAGACACTGCGCCCTTTCCCCCTCCGTAGGACGTGTACACGAGGCGTTCACTGCGAAAGGATCCCCGCTCTGCAGGCACGTGGAGATTCCGGGACGACAGAAGTACTACGCCGTTCTGACTGGAGCTCTGAGACGAGCTCCGCAGCGGATCGGGCTGCTGCCTCGGCGACGAGGAAGCGGAGAGAAACGACGGTTTGTCGCGGCCGAAATCCTGCTCCCGCTCCTCAAGCCGACGCGACTGCTCTGTATAGACACCGCGGCCCGAGACTGGCGACGTCGCCTCGTGGGAAGTGCGGAGAAATGTTGGAACAGAAGAGGCCTGGGCTTTGCTCTCGTGGAGGCGACCCGTTGAAACCAAGTCACTGCCCCGTCGCCGGGTCGACAGAGCGAAAGACTCTAAACGCGTCCCGCCTTCGAAACGATCCCCCGACTGTCGCGCTCTGGCGCCTTCCCTCTCTGGTTCGTACAGACTCGTGAGAAATCGACTGCTCTTTTCCCCGGCCACGGCAGCCTCTGAGCCGTAGCTTCTGCTCTCGGCGCATGCGCGCATGCCGGTCAGTCTCTCGTTTCTTGACCGCTGCAGCAGAGAAGATGCCAAAACAGCAGCGCCTCCTTTGCTGTGAGAACCGCTTGCCACAGAACGCGCCAAGGAGCTCGGGCTGTTGTTGGCATCTGACAAGGTGTCCTTTTCTGCGTCTAAGCGGGGAAACGACGGAGTGCCTGCGCGCCCTGCTGTGGACCCCGCGTTCCCCTCTGCAGATGCGAAAGGCATTCTGTGCAAGAAACCAGAGTATCCCGCTCCACTGTCGTCGGCAGTTTTCGAGAACTGGAAAGAAGAGAACCGTTCCTCCTCATAGATGGATCGGGTCCTGAGAGACGCAGTCTGGGAATTCGATCGCGAAAGAGAGGGCGCGACGGCTCTCATCGTGGAGGCCCTTTCAGTGCTCAAAGGCCGAGTCTTGGAAAAGGAAGGAGAGCCCAGAGAGAGTGCTTCCGGCGCTTCGCCGTTCTCAGGAGAAACGAACGGATCAGTCGGAAGGCGAGAAGTCGGCCGCCTGGACCGAGAAAAATCGCTAGCTGTCGTCTCGGTCGACAACAGACGCGAGGCAGTCGACACAGCACTCGCCCCCGACTTGAAAAACCTCAGAGATCCCCCAGTTCCTTCGTCAGCCTGAGCAGACGCCATGTGCCAAAACGTTCAAGTACACGCGAAGCGCTGTTCACAACGGGGACAGAAAGCAGCGCGTGAACGAGCGAAGCCGCTCTCTAAAATCCTGTATGTAACTGAATTTATCAAAGAGACGGCGGGGAAGCAAGTCGAAAAGCACAGACCGCCAACCCCTAGAGGTCCGCATGGGTGCTTGGCGATCAGTTTGTCCAGGAATGTTACGAAAGACGTGCGTTTTCCCCGCGAACCAAAACGAAAAAGAAGGAAGAAACAGCCTGTTCCCTTCTCAGCTTGTAGGCACACACCGACTCGGGGCTCTGACAAGCTGAACCTGAAGACGTTGCCACCTGGGACACCCGAGAAAGAGGTAGCTGTGTTACCCGCTGCTCCACGCGCAGGGGGGAAAGGACACGATAAATGATACGCTGGCACAGCGTTCTCTGAAGAGGGAAGAATTGCGCGGGAAGAGAAAAAGAAATAACGGCGTCCACCGTTTTCTGCCTGAAAATGTGCGACTTGTGGTGTCGAGACACCTGGAGGAGGGTGGGCGCGTTGTGCCCGAAAACAAGCAGCCAAAGTCCGTGCGGTGAGGACAAAACATCCAACGAGTACCGCCCAAGAGCCCTCCTTCTTTGCTGTTCTTGGAATCTAAAAAGCGAACACGGAGCTGATAGATTTAGTCACATCGTTCTGTCACTCAACCGAGCCCGGTTCTGCCCCCCGTGGGCAGTGTCCGTGTCGCCAAGTCTGCCAGCCTACACAAGAAGACACACACATGCTCCTTCGCTTTCTCCGAGAGCGAATTTCACCTTCAGAGCTACCAGGGACTACCGCATAGTAGAAACAGAGGTATAGGCTACTGAGAAGCTGCTAAAAAGGAAAGGGTAGAAATTTGCAAGACGCACGCTGAAGTAAGCGGTCCCCTCTGTTTCCGCGGCAGAGTGAAAATGCAGAGGGGAGGAAATAGGGGGTGGTTAGCAAGGGTTGGAGGTTGCGGTGGACAAAGCAGGGAGACCATTCACCTGCAGTGACGGGAAAACGTTTTTCTGGAGAAAATATATCGCACGGGACAAAAATGAAACAGTCCGTCGCAACGTTACACCACACAACGGACTGCGTGGTGGAAAGCCGGCGTATAGGAGAGGTGTTCTGCCCGCTCCACTGTTTCTCGTGCGCGTTTCTCTCTCTGCTGCTCACCTCTTTCGGAGGAGAATCCAACACACACACAGATGACCACACTGGGACGATCTCTGTAGAGAGAGACTTTCTTAGAAAGAAATCCTTATTCAAGAGGTTTGTCACAGGAAGCCGATCGCATTGCACGTGGTAGTGTTGCTTGCGCACACTTGTATACAACAGAGACCATGTTCCCGAGAGAGCCTGTAAAGCAGACCTCGTCGCTGTATTGCGACGCTTGGCGTAGAATTCCACAGGGACAAACTGGTGCGGTACAGGCGTTGAAATGCATCGAGAAGCATCCTCAAGCAAAAAATATTTCACGGAAATCTGAGGCTGATCTCTCAAAACCACAGCGAAGCAGGGGAGGTACGAGGACGCGTGTGCAGCAGGTCTTTCAGATGCGTATCTCATCTGCGAGGTGTCGACGGACGTTTTAGCACACTGGATCGTTCTGTGTACATTTTTGTGGAAAATCCAACTGGAGCGGCAAGGAACAATGGATTGCGCAGGATGCCACTGCGAAACACATATCTCATCAGCTACCTCTTCCCTCCTTCAAGGTACGAGTTTTTGACAGGGCCTTCCTCGAGTGCCGTACGCCGTTCGAAGCAAGTCACAGCACCTATCCAATGCCGGTACCTCCGGGGCTAAAATGGCCAAGTCTTGTCGATCTCAGGTAGGCTCCAACGAGGTAGCCGACACACACATAGACGCTTAGAACGAGGAAGTCGTCACAGCGGGCTTGAAACTTGTTAGAAATGGGCGGAGTCGTAGGGACATCCAGACGATCCAGAGAGGCACATACGAGTGTGATTGCCGATCTGCATTATCAGTGTGTGCGACCAAGATGGGCGAGGCCAGCAGCGGTTCCGCAAGATAACTGATTAGATCCGCCTTCAGATCCTCTCTGAAAAGAAGGAAATCCTTCGGCGGCGTTAGTACGACTGCATACTTTCTGCGGACACGCGTACAGTCCCTCGACCCAAATCAAGCTTTTAAGCACGTATCTGTGACTGGTGCTTTAAACTCCCACTCACATGCCGGTGAGAAAAGCAGACAAGAAACAAATTGGATCCCCTTAGGAAGGTGAGGTCTCTCTACTTTTTTTCGCCTAGAAATCCCGCCTACGAGAAAAAACCACGCATGGTCTCTCTCCGCATATTTTTGCTCACGGCGGCAGAGGAACCTACGCAGCACATCGTCATGGCGAAGCTACACGAGTACGCAATGGACGTCGTGGCGAAGACTCATCTACTCATCTACGTGGAGCTCCATCTGCGTATGCTAGTTCCCCGTAGACATTTACCGTCCGTACGCGTGTGGATTGTAGCGGCTCGAAGCACCCGTTGAACATGAGGGTTCCTAGGGAGAGACCCGAAAGGATCACAGTGTGTTTCTATCTGGCGTCGTTTGCCCGACACCCTGAAGCACTCTTGCAAACAACAGACTCTCAGGTTGTCACTGATGGTGAGACGTTTGAAAGCCCCGTCATTTTCTGCACTTTAGTTGTAAACGGGTTTCTACCGATTCGCATCTGCTTCTGCCGTGATATGTTTAATACAGATGGACTGCGACTATTCTGGATTCCTCTTCGCATATAACGATACATTAGCCTTTTCCCTGTGTTTTGTAACGGATGTCTCGAAGCCGTCTCAATTCTCCCACTTGGCTACTCTGGCGATTCGGAACCGAACATTTGCACTCGCTGGTTTCTGCCGAGTGTACCCATGCGGGGACGCTATCAGAGCCTTCCGACTTTTTCGAGCACAGTGCACCTTTAAATGGACCGTTTTTTCACTTGCTCCTCCACTCTTCGTGTCCCAGGACTACACATCTGACAGCGTACAGCGTCGCACACTCAGGCCGAGGAAACGCCGCAGGAGACAGCCACTGGCCTTTTCGCCCAGGCGGCCCAGGAGTGTCCTGCGTTTTTCTCCAAGAGCTTTCGCCGTTGGTTGTGTTGTTTCCTGATCGCGTGATCCCCATGGACGGCCGCTTTGAGGCATGCCACCGAGTGTTTCCGGTAAGCCCATTTTCCCTGCTGGTGAACTTGCCCAGATCGTTTCAGCTGCCAAGGGAGGAGGAGAGGCCGCAGCCCCAACGTTTGGCTTTTTCTGCCTTCCTAGTGATGATGGACGCATGCAGGTAGGGTTCTTTGCGCGGGTGGTAAACAGTTTTCCGGAAATCGATCCGTCTTAAACAGCTCGGCGTGGTCTCTCATCCGCGCGAAACACTCTGTTTCTTCGGTGCATATCCAGAAAATTCGCCCGAGGCTGATTCGTCGTAGATGCGTTTTGGCCCAAAGGCCTTCTTCACATCGCAGGCTTTCACCGGGTGTCTGTGCGCGGGCATGCACCCTCCAAGACTCACGATGTAGCCGACGAGAGGAAATGCCCATTCCTCTACTGTGTTGTCCTTGTCTTTCGCATCTCTTGTCCCTGTGAACTTCTGCTCTGTCTCGTGCTTCTCGGTTTCCTCCACACTCTCGATTTTTCGTAGCCGGTGTTTCCCGTCTCCGCCGTCGGCTCGCGTAGCTCCGCTCCCTGCTGGTCCACCGAACCTCCTAACCTTCCATGTAGAGGACAGCCGCTGCTGTTAAGGACCCGAAAAAGCATTTTTCGCGTTCAGGTGCATGCCCATGGTGTCGCCAAGGACTGCGCAGAAGAAGCGCCCTTCTTCGCGTGGATTTTTGCAGCGAGCCTGCTCTTCAATCCTGGGGGTTCGGAGCGTGCTTCGTCGCTGTCCCTATCGGGACGCGGTCTGGCCGGCATCTGGTGAACCGCTTTTCCGAACCGTCTTTCACACTGCCGCTTTTCAGCTGGCGTCCTGCACGGTGTGTGCAAGTTCCCAGCTTGTTGCAATCCGGGTTGAGTCGGTTTTCGCCGGCTAGGGAGGGAAAGCTGCCTTCTCGTTCGGTGCACATCACATCGACGCCTTTGTTCCTCCAACATAACTGTACAGGATGGAAGGCAGCGGTGGAAATGACGGCCACCGACTGCCAGGCCACCATGACGCTCGGGTGTCTCTACACCGAGGATCATTGGCCGATTCTGGAACTCTGCCTGGAGCCAGTCACTCGCAAGACACGAAGCTCGCGCTAACGTGCGGAGGGTCCTTGCTCCCCCCCAGTTCTGCCCATGCTTCCTCCGATGCCGCTTTGTTTGGGGGATCAGTCGACTCTTCTTGTTCCTCAGACTGGACACCCGCCGTTTCCCCCGCGCGCCACATGTCGGGCGACGGCGCGACGACCTCCACTGAATCACTCGGTTTGCCCTTTGCTCCTCCGACTTCCACTCTCTTACGGCCCCCCGGAGTTGGACAGGGGAACTACACTGGCCTGCCCGTGCATGCGGTAGACAGCGGGATGCTGGACCGCCACGCACCGACCGGCGGCGTCGACGGCCAGCTGTACGTACTCCCGCACCAGGCTCTCCCCCTCCAGACGCAACTGCGCGCACCGTCGACCCTGGTGCAGGTACAGCCTGGAGGCGAGACAGAACTCGCGCGCAAAGGTGATGAGGGAAGACAGCCTGGCAAATTTGATTCGCCAAAACCAGGCAGTCACGCGCACTCTTTCGGGAATGCTCTTCTTGTCAATCCCCAACTCGTCACACCGTTCTTACAAGAACGTCTGTGTCCCTTGTCACAACGCCCAGCGCTCTCGCCACCGGGTCCGCCTGGACTCGCGACTGGTCCTCCCCTCCGAGACGCGACGAGCGATGCGCTTGCGACTGCAAGTCCGAGCCGCGCTGCCGACGATTCAAAGGGACCAGACACCAAGGGCGAGCTCCGACATGGGGGCTGTGGTGATTCGCAAACCGCGGCGGAGAATTCCGGAGCGACTCCCGGCGTTCGCCCACCTGATGCTAGGCTTCTGACGGCGACGCCGCGAGTCCCAGCGGCGAATAGCGATCAAGGGCGAGAAAACGTTTCGAATCAGCGAAGGCCTGATGATGGAGTGGCGGGCACGCCGGGTGTCCGAGAGACTCCTAGCTCAGCTGCGTGTGCGCGGCTGCTCCCAGGAACTGCGGAACGGCGGGGTGGCCCTCTGCCTCTGAAGCCGTCTGCTCCCGAGCACGAGCGTCTGGGCGAGGGACTGTGCGCGCAAACACTGGCCGGAGGCGACTCGCCGTTTTCAAACCCGGAGCGGGGTTTCTTGCCTCCGGCAGGAACGTCAGAACTGGTTGCTGAGTCGGTGCCGCACAGCCGCGCGCTCCCTCTCGGGGAGTTTCGCCCGGGTGTCGATACGCCCGGGAGTTTGCCCATGCCCCATCGTGACGCGGCAGTCGCAAACCCTGGACGACAAGCACTCCAGACTGGAGAGAAGGCGGGCGAGACTCTCGCCACGCCGGCCGTGTCTCGACTGCCGTCGCAAGACCGCGTCAACGCACCGTGTCCGCGAGACCGTTCAGAAACAGAAGAGACACCTTCCTTCGCTTCGAGATGTCTCGCGTCCGCGACGTCGCAGCTGACGTCGGCAGGCCCGAGCCTGGAGGAAAACCGCTCTGGGCTCGTCGCCTCAACGAGTTCCGCTGCGGGCTCTCCGTCCGGAATCTTTTCGCAATCCCAGGGATCTGCCTCGCCCGCAACAGACGTTCCCTTTCCCGCTCATCCACCGTCGGCTGCGGGGCCGTCGCCTGCCGGCGCACCAGCCGATCCCGCGGCGTTCGCCCGCTCTCGAGGCCCGGCGGGCCTCCTCCCTGGGGGCGCGCCCGGCGCGACGAGTCAGGCCGGGCGAGGAGACAGAGAGGACCAAGACAGAGGGAGGGAGGGAAGGCCCGAGCAGGAAGGTTTGTGGGAGAGACACGCAGCAGAGGCGACCAGGGGGCTGCTGGCTGGTGTCCCCCACGCGGCGGGTACGAGTGACGAGGCGGGGCAAACAGCTCACGGGATAGACCCAGGGAGGCGTCCGTATTTGCAGGATCGTTATGCTCACCCTGCCGGCCCCAACGTAGCCAGTGGAGCCGAGGATCTCAACAGCGGTCCTTCCTCCGAAGCGTCTGCTCAGGCGTCCGCGACGCCGACGCTTCGTCCTCCCTTTCCAGACGCTGGTCTGCCGCGTCCTTTCTTGGGTACCGATTTCGCTTCGGCGAGTGTCTCCGCAAGTTCGGCGGGTTCTGCGACTCCGAGGCCACCAGCGCCTCTCACGAGCCACTACCCGAACCCCTGCGGGCCTTCTGCCCCTGGTGGCGCACTTTCGCCACACGCTCAGCAGCAGTTTCGTTTTCCTCCAGGACACCCGCCACTTCCGACGAACTTCAGAGGACCCCAGCCCGGAGCAGGATCTTCTCGTCCACCGTTTCCTCAATATCCTCCGTCCATTCGCGGACCGACATCAGGGACTGGAACGCCCCAGTCTCCTGCGCAGCCTTCTGTCTTGTCGCCAGCGCCTGCCTCCACTGCTGTCTCCGCCTCTCCTCTCTCTGCCTCCACCGCTGCCTCCACTGCTGCCTCCTGCGGGACCGCTTCCTCCGCGTCTCCCCTGCCTGTGGGCTTCCAGAATCCCTTCCCCTTGCGCCCTGCGGCTCCACGAGACCGGGGCGATGGCGCGCCAGGTCGCGACGGCGAGGGACTTGGCCTCGTTTCTCCCGGCGTCGCTTCGGGCCCAGCCACGCCGCGGGCGCCGCGGCCGCTTCTTCCCGTTTCCGGAAAAGGGAGTGCAACGCATCCACGGAATCCCCAGGGGCCGTTTCCCGCGGCGTCTCCGTGTCTATCCGCGCCCGTGCGGGGCTCGCAGACCCCGGGGCCTCTGCAGCCGAACCGGTTTTTGTCTTCTGTTTCTGGGGTCGTGTACGACAAAGGCGGGGAGAAGTGGATTGCGCGGTGGAGCGAGAACGGGAAGCCGTTTAAAAAGACTTTTGCTGTGGGGAAGCACGGCTTTGAAGGGGCGAGGAAGATGGCGGAGGAATCCCGCCTGCAGGCCCTCTACGCGAAGCAGCGCAGCAGCGGCGCCTCGAGACTACCGGCCAGCTTGTCCGCGAAAACCGCCTTTCTCTGCCGATCTGCGGCGGTCGTCGACAGGGACAAGGGTGAGGTTGCGGACGCGAAAAGCCTGTACGAGAAGCCGGGCGGCGACGGCGCCTTCCACGACCAGGGGTGGACCGATGCTGGAGCCAAGCCCTCGAGCGTAGAAGGCGATTCGGCAAGCGGGCTCGGGAACCGCGACCGTTCTCGCGCCCCTCCCGGCCTCGCCGAGTCGAGTCCGGGGGACGGAGAAGGATTGCCGGCTCCGGGACCGACCTTTCCGGGATCTGCGCACGTCCACGGAGGACTCGGAGGCAGCGTCTCTCGTTTCTCGCCGCAGTACCAGGCGTCGTTCCGCCTCTACGACGGCGGACTTCCGTCAGCTCCCCTGCCTCGCGAGGCGGTGCCTCAGCCTGCGGATCCGCACTTGGCGACTGCCGCCCTAGGCGCCGCGCTCGCTTCGCCGGCTCCTCTCGCCGCGGAAGGCGCCATGGCCTTCACACCGGGGCTCGCGGCCCCGCCCCGCGCTCCTGCAGGCGGCTCGGCTGGCCCGCACTCGCCCCGGGAACTGTCGGGAGGCCCCGCGGGGCTGCCGCTCCCCGGCGCCTCTCCGGAGGGCTGCGGCACGGAGTGCGCTCCGATTCCTCCAGCTGAGAGTGCAGGGAAGGGGAAAGTTGAGGGCGTTGTGGGGTCCGGGTCCTCGAGTGCTCGACGTCGAAGGAAGCGCGAGGAGCGCGACGAGAAACTGGGTCTTGGCGATACGAAGGCGGCGCCGAAGAAAGCCCTCAGGACGGGGGCACTTCTTGCGGCTCTGGGCTCAGAAGGCCTGCCGGGGCACGCCGAGCGTCCCGGAGATCCGCCGGAGGAAGAAGGGCGCTTGCCGATCGGGCTTCCGTCCTTCTACGCGACGGCTCCGTTGCCGTCTTCCCGCTCGCCGTCCACTGCGTCACTTGCATCGCTCAACGACAAGGCCGCGGGCGCGTCTCCGGCGGTTCAGAGGGCCGACCTCGGCGGAGCGCCGTTTTCGCCTCCCGCCCCGCCGTTCCCCGCTGCCGAAGGGGGGAAGCCCGAGGGCGAGGGGCGAGCCCCGTCGGTGCCTCCAGCGCAGGTGAAAGGGGATCCGGACCAGGACGGGAGGGCGCGCAGTGGCGAGCAGGCAGGCCGGCTAGGTGTCTCCCTCCCGGCTGCGTCTGCGTCCCAGAAACGCCCACAGAAACAGCTGACTCGGCAAATTCAACGGCAGCAGCAACTCTTCCGCCAGCAGGAGGCGCTGCTCCACACGCAGGCGGAACTGTTTTCGCGACTTGTGCGTCGCCGGGCGCGTCAGCAACGGAACGACCTGAGGCGGCGCACCGCGAAGGACATTGCGTCCCTGCGCCGTCGCCCCGACCCGCGGCTCTCTGCCCTCAGAGACTGTTTGGTCGCCTCCGCGAGGGCCCCGTCGCTGAAGCGCGAGAAGCGGGAGGGGTTCCGAGGCAGCGCCGGCGAGGCCGGGCAAAGCCGAGATGCCCCGGCGGGCGGCCCGAGAGAGAGAGCGCTGAAGACGGAGGGGACAGAAAGGGGCGAAGGGCGAGATGAAAGGCCTGCGGTCAGCGAGGAGACAGAAGGCGACTCGGTCCGCGAGCCAGGAGCGAAGCACGAAGGACACGGAGTCAGCGGAGGGTACCCGCCGCCCTGGTGGCTGATTCCGCCCGATGAAGAACTGAAGGCCGCCGAGACTCTGCGCGCCCTGAGAGTCCAGCGCCGAGCTGCCGCGCGAGAAGGCAAGCTGCTCCAGGCTGTGCTGGAGGACAGGAGACGCGAGCAGGCGGCGTCTGAGGAGAGCGAGGGAACAGAGACGGAAGCCGACGCGGAGGCATGTGATGCGGCGGAGACGCACGAGCCGCCGGCGCGGAGATCGGCCGAGGACACGGAGAAGGCCGAGCACGTGAGAGAGGGCGAAAAGGAAGGGTCGAGCGAAGCCGAAATGGAAGCCTCGAGGCGAACCGCAGACGAAGAAGAGGCGCGGCCTCACGGACCTGCAGAGAAGTGCCCGTCAGCTGGAAGAGAGCGAGACGCCTCGCCGCCGAAACTGCCCAAGACTGTGCGCTTCGCGGAGATACTCTCCACGCCCAGCTCGGGTGAGGTGGAGACAGGTCGGCCAGCCGAGGAAGAGCCCTCCACAGAGATTCTCGAAGGTAGGATCGCAGTCAGCGCTCGCCTGCGCGCGGGGGACGAACTTCGAGAAAGAGGACCACCACTCTGGGAACAAGAGGAAAGACAGCTTCAGACCGGATCGCGAAGCGAAAGACCGACTCGGGAAGGGAGAGACTGGCTGTGATAGAAAAGAAACGCCTCGATATCCTGGTCAGAACGCGGTGGCCGCTGGACTGTACTCGTACACACTCATTCAGATGTAAATATATATGTATATATACATATATATATATATATATATGTGTAGATGTTAGCGAATACACATTTACATATATGCACCTGTAGAGATTCACGAAGACGGTCTCTGTGTAGGAATTGCTCCCTCCAGCGGGTCTGGGTCCGCTGTGTTTTGTTTTGTGCTCCTCTTTTTTTTCAGGAGCGACGGGCGCCGAGTCGGTTCCTGTCCCTCTCTTTCCAACGCCGCCTTCTTCATCCCCGCTGTTCCCGTGCACGGCGGCGCAGCTGGCGGACCTGTGCATGCACACGCTGTACGCACTCGGGGCTGTGCGCCCTCACTGGAGACGCCAGGATCGCCGAAGGCCCTTCGGCTGGCACATCTCGCAAATCAAGCCGGATCTGATTCTCCCGCCTCTGCAGGCATCGCGAATCATTCGCTGCGCGTCGTCTCCGGCGCCGTCGGCTTCTCTCGCCCCTCCCTGCGGCTGGGATGCAGGCTCTCCAGCTGACGACGCGCCTCCTCTCCTGGTGTATGGGGACGAAACGTCAAGCATGTTGCGAAGCTACGTGGACGCGTTTCGCCCTCTCTTCTCTTCGCCTTCGTCTCCGCCTCCGGAGTTTCTCCATCTTTCCTCTGGAGACGTCCAAGTCGCGATATGGCAGCTGGATGCAGGGGGCCGGGCGGCCGTCATTGACGGCGTTCTTCTGGCTCTCGATGCACTGTACGAACTCCAGACAGGCCGCAGACTCCGCCTGCCGCTTTCGTCTGCAGCCGTCTCCACCCCGCATGCACCGTCCTTCGCGCTCCATGCGCCAGCCAAACAAGACAGTTCGCCGGGGAACCTGCAAAAAAACCCGGTAGCGCCGGGATCGCTCGCTTCGCTGCGTGTCGACCCAGCACCGAACTCGCCGGCGGCGGTCCCTGGGCAGTCGCACGTGTCTGCTTGGCGCCAGGCGCCTGCCGAGTTCGCGTTCGAGGCTGCCTCGACGCAGCTGCAAGATCGCGAGAACGAGAAGCGTTCAGAGGCGACGCTCCAAAGTCCGAGTACGGCGGCGACGCTGGCGCCCCCGCAGTCTGTCGCCTGTGTTGCGGCGCGGGAAGAGAACTTGGTGCTGGCGTACAACCCGGAGGCGAAGGTTCTACGACAAGTGAATTACCTCGCTGTGGGGGTTCGCGTCTTCATCCAGCTGGCGGTCGTGGAGCAGGCGCTGGACCCTCCGAAGAAGCGGCAGGCAGTCCCGGGTGAGGAGAAAAGCGCCTTGTCGTCGGGAAGCGACGACGCGGCTCTGGCTGGTTCCGGAAAGGAGCAGATCAACCTGTGTGCGCTCTTTGTGACCGTCCCGGGGCCGAGTGTCTCGACAGCCGCTTCGAAGCCTCACTACGTGATCGCGGAACTGGTGGACCGGCGGTTTCAGCTGCCGTGCGGCGAGCAGTTTCTGTTTCGGCCTCTGCCGCTCGCGGCGGCCGCGCCAGCCGCGCTCCTCGCCTTCACCCCTGCGAGGGTCCGCGAGCTCCTGCGTCTCGGCGCGATGTGTCTGACCCGGTTCACCGAAAAAGAAAGCGGCAAGCGCCCCCGCGGCGGCCAGCGGATGTGCACGGCCTCCTCGTTCTTCTACAGTCCGCCGCCGATCGATATGTCCCAGCTCGCGTCTTTCTCGACCGCGTCGACTTCGACGCAGACTCCGCCGGCTCCGGACTCGGCGCCTGGCTCCTCGGGCTCCTCGGCCGTGTCGCCCGAGTCGCCTGCGTCGTCCGCGTCCCCGCCGCCTTCCACAGGGAAAGTGCGAGGCCACGGCACGTCGCCGTGTAGAGATGTGTCCTTTCCAGAGCCGCGCGTCTCGTCGCCTTCTCCCCGGCTCGCCCCTGGGGCTTCGGAGGCAGCTGTCTCGCCTTCGGGGACCTCGGGGCCTGCAGCCCCGGCGTCGGGCCCCGGCCGCCCCGCGAAGCCGGTCTGTTGCCCCGCGGCTCCTGCCTTCGCGACGGTCTGCCGGTGCAAATGCAGCCACCGGCGCCACGAGCTCCAGGCCGAGATCAAGCAAAAGCTGAAGCAAGACAAGAAGCGGTGCCTGGCTCTGATTCGCGAGTACCCCGACCTGTCCCTCCTCGTTGGCGCGCGCCAGCCGGCTTCCCGTGAAAAGGAGACACTTCCGAAACGTCAAACACCCCAGGAAAGACGCGCCGCGACTCCCAGCGGGGCCCAGACGCCCAGCATCCCAGGCATTCCGACCGCGAAGAGCGACGGCCAGAGCCCGTCTTTTCTGGCTTCGGCGTCTGCGTCGGGCTTCCTCGCCTTTGCTCGAACGTCGCAGCTGGAGATCCTCGCTTACTTGGTCGGCGTCGATCCGTGGAAGTTCGCGAAGAACCGGCAAGACGCGCCGAAACCGGAAGAAATCCCCCAACTCCTCGCCCGATACAAAGCAGCTGTACGGACGCCCGAGTACGGCCGACTCCTCCAAAAGTGGAAGACCGGCCACAGTGAACAGACGAGCAACACTCGCAGTGGCGACGCAAAGGACAACGACGGCTTTCTCTCGCCAGCGGTGTCGCCTCCCGGGCGGCGGAAACACGGGAAAGACCCGTCGGTCTCTCCGGCAGCGGCCGCATCTGCGCCCGCGCCTGGACACGCGCCCTCGGGGGCTCCCAGTGCCGCGTCGGGCCTCCAGGCGGCGCCGACTGCGCTCGGCGGCGAGGGCGACAAAGAGGGCCAAGTCCCACAGGTGTCGCCGCGGTCCCTCGAGCTCGACGCAGGCGCCCGCGGTCCCTCGAGCTCGATGCAGGCGCCCGCACTGACTCCGCCGGGCGCGCATGCGGCGTCGAGCCGTCAGAGCGGCTGTCCGCCGCCCTGGCTCTTGCCGCTCGTCCCGCCCGGAGGCACTCGCCTCACGCTGTCTCCGCAGGTCCATGAGGAGCTCTTGCGGATTCAGACGGCCATGACGCAGCTGACGCTTGGAACGGCGATTTGCGTGCGCGTGAAGGCTCTGCTGGGCCTTCCCGCAGGCACGGAGCAGCACATCCGCGGCGTGGTGACGCGAAACGCCCTGAAATTCCCGTGGGAACTCGCGGAGCCGTCGCTCGGGCCTGCTGGGGCGCCTGCAGGCGGCGCGGAGCCTGGGGTGCTGGGGACGAACTCTCAGCGCGCAGGGGCCAAACTCGGGGCTGTCTCCAGCGACGAGGCCAGCGGCGAGAAGCGGGAGAAGCTGGGCTTCAAGCGCGGCGTTGATGCGGACTCTGCCCTCGCCAGCGAGAGGAAAGAGAGTGAGGGCGTGCGTGCAGGCCTTTCGGCCACGCAGCCGGACTCGGGAGAAGAGGGAGCGGGGTACGTAACTCTCTCTTTGAACAACCGGAAAGAAGAGTTCATTCTTAGCTTCCGGGAGGTCCAGTGCCTGGTTGCTCAGGACGACCTCCGCCTGGTTCGAACGCGTGCGCGGCAGTGGGTCAGTTCCTTTGGTGCCTCGCAGCCCGGAGCAGACAGGAAGGGCGGGGACAAGGAAGAAGAAAAGGAAGCAGGCGGTCGAACTCGAAAGTACGTTGCTGACGATGACTTCTTCTAACGCGCAAAAACGCGGACCAGCGGGTGTGGGTGCGCGAGTGAGGCCTCGACGAGAGGAGCGGCCCTGTGGCTGTTCGCTACCCGGGGAAACGACGCTTCACCCCATTCCAGGGATACCTTCTTTCCCTTTTTTTGGCGGGGAACATTTCAAAGGTGTTCACGGTGGTGCGCGTCGCTGCGCCTGCCGCGAGAGGCTCTCCCCACTGACCGTCTTTGTGGGAAGGGAAGTCCCGTCAAAGCCTTTCCTCTGGCTAGTCCATCGTCCCGGGAGTGATCGTCTCTCATGGTTCTTCACGTGTTGATGTGGGGTCTATTCTACGAGAGGGGGGCCTCCTGGCTTTATATAGTGAATGGTTCTGTTTATACCAAACCCCCGTGCGTGCTACCATGGTTCGAGAACACTCGGCGTCCTCTGCATCGCGAAACGGGAAACCAACTACCGCTTCTCTGCCTCAGTACACATGTCGCCTAGAGGTAGCGAGGTGAACCCTCATCCAGAGAGTCCCCGGGAACCTCGCGCAGGCGAAAGAAGCTCCATGGCTCGCCGCGGCACACTGGCGCTTCTCGACTTGGCGAATTGTACTGACCCCATGGCGAGGTGCGGCCTTGTGCTACTTCAGAGTGCACACGCAGTTCTGGCCCCAGGCAGGTTGGCGCCGCTTTTTCCCTCAATCAGTGCGCCCTTGGCTTCACGAGCGCACATGTCGAGAAGGCGTGCGCCGAAAACCAAGACGGCGCAGGGACGCCAAGCTGCCTGACACTAAACCTCCCTGAAAACCCACGCCACAGCTAACAGCCTATCATCCAGTCGCATATATACATATATACATGTATATACATTTTTTTGTGCATGTGGACCGGAGGTTTGTCCATTACAATCAAGGTTGTAGTGCGTTCTCGCAACGGATCCCCGCGCGATCAAGCGATATCTACCATGCAGCGGAGGTGCGTCGTTCCAGGGAAGAACGGATGTGCGTAGTTTTCGGGAAGTAGGATAGATCTGTTTGACATCCCACAGAAGCTGCGCCAAAACAGCAAAAAGAGATCTCTGGCCGATGGAGCCTGCGTGGAGGGACACCCTGAATGCATGCACCCCCCTCAGCCCTCGTAATTCAGGCTTCTCCCACCGTCGCGTCGCGTTGGCGACAAGAATCAAAAACAAAAAGTGTTGAGAGGAGGAAAGGTGAGAAACATCAAGTGCGGCTGCAAACCTATATGCACTTCACGAACACCACTGCATATAAATTCCTATTCCTGTACATATACATCCACGATCTATTCATTGATTTGGTATTGCTTTGAATTGTCTCCCGGTGCCTTGACGAGGAGAACATCGGGCCTCCGGTCTCTACAGACAAGGACGGCTTGACGCATTTCTCTGCCTTGTTTGCCGTCTTCAGATGCAGGGATCGTTTCTGGCCGTCAGTCATCGGCATTTGCACACGCACCGTCCAAAAAATTGGCAGCCTTCCGGCCTCGAGGCTCCATACCCCGTGACGCGTCTAGGCCTCGTGTCGCGGATCCCGTTTCCGTGCGGCGCTTCCGAGGTTGGGAAAGCTGCTCTTTTCTTGTGTGAACACGAACGAGAAACGGGAGATCTGTTTCGCATTTCTCTCAGGGTGCGTCAGCCTTCCATGTCGACTTCCTTGTCGCCGCTTCTTTCAGACTCTTCTTCCTCGTCGGCCGTGTGTGCTTTCTCTTCTTCCAGCAGATCTTCCAACACACTTTCTTTTCTCTGGAAGAGGCTCTCGAGCTTGTCGGGCGTTGCGTCTTCCAGCATCTGGGCCATGCCCAGGAGACGCCAGTACCGTTGCTGGCGCACGATCTCTTGTTGGAGACGCAAGGACTTCTCTTCCGCGCACCTGAGCAATACATGCAGAGCCTCACAAAAGCATGGACACATCCAGTGATCTGCATGCACCCTTTGACCCGTGATTCTACATACACGGCATTCCGCACATCTTGGCATGGGTCTAGGGCCACGTGTCTATCGCAATCTATATGCGTATCTATCGACATCTATTCTATCTCTACCTGTGAAGTAGAACCTCATCTACAGACAGTGAAGAAAAAACAACGATAAGGCAGATATACATGCGCCGATATACTACGCAGCAGCCCTATATTTATGTGTATGTAGTATGTATGTATGTATGTATGTATGTATGTATGTATGTATGTATGTATGTATGTATGTATGTATATATATATATATATTTCTGTATACATGAGATGTTTTGCGTTGTTTGACTTGCAAATCGAGTCTCGGGTTTTCTTTCGCGGTGCCTCGCGCTTCCGCGGGACGTTTCCTCCCTTTTCTCGCAGTCTGTGTGTCTTGCATCTTTCCGTCTTCGCTCGCTCGTCGTTTCGACTCTGGAGCCTACGCGAGAATGCGAGAATCGATGCCTGCGAGTCGCGCGACGTGGATGCCGTGGGACTTGGGACAAATGCCCTCCGTCAGCTTGTAGAGGAACGCGAGGGAGTGTTGTTCTTCGTCGATTGCCGCCTTCATGTGCACGTTCACCACGTGGGGGTGGTTTTGCATTTCGTAGCAGAGAAGGTGGTAGTGCGTGGCAAAGAGGCAGCGACACTAGAAGCAAAAACGGGAAAGAGAAACAAAAGAGCCGAATTCCAAGCAGACACGGAGGGCGCAGCCCCCAATACAGAATTGCTTCCTACACAAAGGAGGCCTTGTCTAGACCCGAAAAAAAGTCGCACGCAACGGCTCGCCGCGAGGCACAGAGACCGGTTGAAATCTGGCAAGGCCTCTTCAGGGGAGTAACCTAAATCAACGGCGAGAAAGCGAGAGCGCGATCGTCTGTGGAGACGGGAAGAGAGAAAATGCGCGAATGGCCCCCTGGGTCGGTTTCCGAAGCTGCCGGAGAGAAAAATGAGGAAAGCGGAGAGCAGGCAGAGAAGAGAAGAAAGAGGAAAGAAGGAAGGAAAGAGGATGGGACGACAGAAAGACAGCCGCGGAGGGCGTCGCGCGAAGCAAGCCTCTCGGAATTCACGTGCGTACCTGGAGCTGGTCAGTGATGTGTTCGAGAGAGGCGAGAGCTATGGCGGTGCCGTCGAAGGTCGACGTGCCTCGGCCCAGTTCATCGACCACGGCGAGAGAGCGGCGAGTTCCCTACGAGCGCACACGAGCGAGACACACGCAACGGACAGAGGAGACACTGCTGCTTCAAATCGGAGTGGGCATCAAACAGTGTTCACGAAAGACACAAAAAGCACCAAAGGCTCCTCCGCTTCGCCGTTTCGATGGAAGGCGAGACGCTCTCCGGTCGTGACGGAACCACGACGGGGGGACGGAGACCGCCAACACAAGACGCCGCAGCGTGCAGGACACAGGAAGGACGAATCTTCTCTAAAGAGTTTGAGAAAACGGCCGCGGACCCACTGCACTTGGACAGACACTTCGCGGTCTCAGCGATGCGCTCCCCCAACACGGCGATCACCAGACCGCGCAGATTCGGGAAGATGAGCTGTCGAAGTGTGTGTGTGCAGGCCTCAGGAGCTCCGCGGCAGACGCCCCAAGCAAATCGAAGTTTGTGGAAGGCACACTGCGACTTCAGTTCACGCAAAAAAGTCTCTTTCCGTGGGAAGCGACTCTGCGTGTTGTTCTTTCTTACGTAGGTCATGAGTTCGGAGACGTCCTTAAGTTCGACTAGGAACGTGCTCGCCCCCTGGAGAATGAAATCTTCGGCGCCAAGGCGCGTGAAGATGCGGTCGACCGGCGTGAGCGTGCAGCTGTCGGCTAGAGTTTCGCACAGACAGTTGGAGAGACACATCAGGAAAAAGAACCGAAAAAACCAAAAGCACGGGAGGGGCAACACGGCGGAAACAGAGAAGAGAGAAGGGAGAAAGAACAGAGTGGCATCACACATCGAAAGGGGAGACAGAAGAGAAAAAAGACCGAGGAACCAAAGGAGGGGGGACTCAGCGAGAAAGACGTCCCTGTGGAGAGTCGGCCAGAGATGGTAAACGTTCAAGGTTCTTTGTGTGTCTCTCTGGTCGTGTTGCATTTCCCTTCCTTCGCGACGCTCTCTCGCTCTCAGTTCCCTTCTCGTTCGAGTCCCCGTCGCCTCTTCAAAAAGTGTGTTCCAGCGTGTCTCACAACTCTCCTTTTTTTTCTCCCCTCGCGCCCCGAAAACCTGGAAGCGTCTCCAGCTCCACTCGACCAGCCCGCAGAGTTTCTCTGTGTGCGGCTTCGCCCCCGCTCTTCTCTCTTTCCCGCCTCCCTTGTCACTTTCGTCCGTAGAGTTCCTTGCATCTTTCGCTTCCGCCTCTCACCTGGGACGAAACACCCGATCTGGGCCATGACAACGCACAGCGCAGCCTGTCTGAGAAGTGTGCTTTTGCCGCCCATGTTTGGCCCCGTCAGCAGAAGAGTACGTTTCTCTTGGTGAGGTCCGCAGTTCAAATAAACGTCGTTAGGCACAAAGTTGTCCATGAGCGTCTCTGCCACAGGATGCCTGCGATTCCAGAAACGCAGGCGCTAGACACGTAGATTGAAGGTGTTTGAATTGAGTTTCAGGAACCATTAATGGAGTAGGTTTGCCTCTTTATGAAGGCGCCCAAATCACACGCATCCACAGATCCGCATCTCCACTTCTCTGTCTCCCTTTCGCGCGGCGGGCGGGCGGGCCGAAACTCACGCGACACGCTGGAAACAAGAAAACGAAGACGTGCACGCAGGCAGACCCCGAAGAGATTCCCCCTGCCCCGCTCGTCGTAGACCCGCGACTCGACACTAGTGGATTCGCAAAAAAAATCGCGACTGAAAACACGCCGAGGCTAAGGCCAAATCGACATTACAAGTGAGACGGAGACAACGCCCCTGTCGCGGCCGTTTCAAGCGCCGCACCGCGAGGTTTCCCAGAGCGGAGATCGCTCGACACCGAGCCTCCCTCCTTTGAGCTTTCCGCTCTCAAGGCGAACGCGAGGACTTGATTGCGGTGGGGCGCTCCCTAACGCTCCACGATAAATGCGCTTTGAACGGGAAATTTGAAAGAAAAAATACGAATAAGACAACACGGTTTCTCCCTTCCACTCTCGCCAGAGAAACACGGCGAGGCAGGGAAAGCCCCCGCGGATTCGGATACCTGCAAGAGACGCACACATCGTCCAGCCACCCACCCACACATATACAAACACACATCTACAAACATATAACATATAAATATATATATATATATATACATGTAGTTTATGTGCATTGACAAGCATGTCTATGTATGCGAATATCAAAGCGTGCATAGGGGCCTCCTTCGATGAATCCATGAAGTGCCTGCCACCCGGGCGCGAGAGACGTGTTGTCCCAATTCGGTTCTTCAGTTTCCGGCCTACCTGCAGTTCGTCAACGCGAGGATGGGCGGCTCGTCGTCGCGCGCTTCAAGGATAGTCGGTCTGCACATTTGCCCATTGTGACCTGAACCAGTGGAAACGAAAAAGAAAGAGACTCTGATGCGCCTGCTGCTGGCCTTCTCTCTCCACATGCATCACACGCCTCTCTCCCCGGGATTGAGACTCGCCACCCTCTTCGGTCGCTCCAAAGTTTATCCAGGAATGGCGACAGACTTGTGTCTAGTAAGCTACATTTTTGCGCCGCGTCTCTCGATAGGAAGACCGGCAGCGCGTCTGCCGCCCATTCCGGCACGCAGAGAAGATTCACACAGGAAAAAGCATGCAGCCAGGAATCGCCGGATCAGCGCAGGACTGGAGTCTCCACGAGGACGCAGGTCGCGACCGGGTGACGCCCGTGGGCTCCGCACGAATTAGATTCGCTTCGCTCTCGCTTGCTCTGTGGTAAGTTGACATGACAAAGACCGGGCCCCAAAAGAAGCGCCGCGCTCCTCGCGCGCGTCTCAGCGAAATCGATCCCGAGTGATGGCCCATTTCTCTGAAAAAGACTCGAAACGAGCGAAGCGTCACCTGGATGGTGTGCCACGACGGAGGCAAGAGATTGCAAACAATCGAGCTCCGCAGCGGCTTGGATAGCCCGGCCGAATGTGTGCGTGAAATGGGCGTAGAAGGCGTTAAAGAGAATCGAGAAAAACGGGTAAAACGCGTCTTTCTGTTTCTGTTCGAGATCTGGAGACAAACGGAAAGAGACAGCGACGGCAAGGCAAGGTCACACAGGTTCTCGTGTAAGGGCATGCAGACTCGAGCGGAAAACGCCTGAGCACACCTTGGGGACTAGACATCCCCGGAAAAAGGTCGACAAAATCTGCTTGCGTGCAGGGGTGAAAGGAGAGTCACAAACACGAGAGGAGCGCGAGAGGGGGGAGAGTTGGACACGGAAGACGAGAGAGACACTTGCGGCGAATCCGTGACGAGGCGCAAAGGAGAGCTCAGCAGAGACTCTCGAGAAGCGTACCTTCGAGCTCGGCCACCAAGTCGCATATCTCGGGTGTGCGAAAGCTGCAAACACCCAGAGAAAGAGACTCCAGGGTCAGCCAGTGAAAACGGGGGGCTCGCGCGCCGCATGCATCGAGAGAAAGGCAACACTCGACACACAAAAGAAATGATATGTCGCTTACAGGACGCCTCCGCTGTGAAGCCAAAACAGCGACCCCTTCGCGGACGCTGAGCAAGTCGCCATCAATGCAGACGAAGCGTCTGCCTGTTCATTCACGTCGCTGCATCGACACTTGCACGAATCGAGAGCGTGCCGACCTTGCAGATACACAGATGTCTACCTCTATGTCTCTTTATATGTATGACGCACATATATCAATAGGTCGGCCATACTAGGACTATGCAGATATACATATATATATATATATATATGGCTGTGGTGAAGGAGTGCGATGTTGACATTCCAGATGCGTTGCATGTCGTGGGTCAGCAGGCTGTGTCTCTAGCGTCGCGGGCCTTGCTCCTCTTTGTTCTTTCCAGTCTGTCTCGTTCGCCTGTCCGTTAGCTTGCGCAGACTCCGCTCCTAGGTTTTCATCTCCTATGTTTCCACAGTCTGCGTGTGTCTGCGGGCGACTGGGAATCCACGTCTTGTCGATGTTTTCCTCACGACACTCACCGGAAGAAGCCTTTTCGGGAGGAAGTGATGTCGCACTGGTGGGTCCGCAGCAGTTCCTTGGAGACGGTGTCTGGACACTCGACTTCGTATCTAAAAATGCAGAGAAATCAAGGAGCAGAGAAAGAGCATTCCAGGCAAAAACGAGGGGTCATGCCCCCACATGGACTGTACGCTTTTAGCTGTCTTCAGCAGTCCAGTGGGGTGGTGTACAGCAGTCAAAACGAACTTGGTTGTCTGTGTCTCGTAATGGAGTCATATGCAGTCTGCTCGGGTTGCCGGGAAAATCGCTCGGCATGCGCAAAGGCGGCTTACTTGAATTTCGAGTGGACGAAAACGAGGTTGCGCATCTTCCACGAACTCTTCAAATCGTCAAGGACGCGCTCCAGCTGTCTCTGAACGCCCTGCATTTCCTTCTCAGTGTCATCGTATGCAGCGAGAACGCCCTGTAATCCCACACATAGCACGACGCAAGGAGCAAAAAGAAGAACGTGCACGCCCCTCCGCTTAGAAAAACACAAACACAGAAGTGAAAGAGGCGAGCAAGAAAGAACGAGAACCCGCGCGTAGCGCAAGACAGAGACATGGAGGCAGCGAGAAAGCAAAGAGAAAGAGCAGAGACGAGGAGAGTCCACTCGGTGTCTCGCGCGCTCGCGGGGGACTGCTTGCATCTCCGCGCCTCGCAGCCTCACGCGTGTTCTTGCTATACTGGGCGTTGCCTGTGCCTTTGTGTCTGTGTGTTTTTCTTTTGGTCTTCTGCTGATACGCAGGTTTGCCGGCGCGAGTTGTTTCCGTCTCTCGCTCCGTGGCCGAGCGGATGCGAACTCTCACCTTGGCAGGGATTCTGTTCCCGTCTGGATCCGTCACGACTTTGCTCTTGAGACTCGCCACCAACTCACCCAGGGGCGGGAAGCCGCCTCCGCTGGCGCGATCTGCGCACAGCTCGACCAGCCGCTCGCATCTTTCTGTTCCTTCGTTTTCCTCGGGCTCCTCGGCTCCGCAGGCGTCGGCCAGGTGCCGACAGAGGGTCTGCGCGAGCGCTTCGACGTTGAGGAACGCGTCGAGAAGGGCGAAGAAGTCGGCGAGGAGTTTCTGGTGAAACTGGTCAAAGTAGACGGCCTTGCGCTCGCCCTGGAGCCCCTGCGCGCAGATTTTCGCCGAGAGCCGCTCGATGTCCGGACACGCCTGCAGCGCCTTCCGAATGCTCGCCACGCTCTCGGGGCGGTTCAGCAGCCACGCGACGGCGTCCAGTCGTCGCTTTAGCTCACGCGGGTTCTGGAGCGGAGCGACGACCCAGCGCCGGAGCAGGCGATGGCCGAACGCGGTGACGGTGCGATCGAGGTAGCCGAGCAGCGACTTCTTCGCGTCTCCGTCCTGCGTCTGAAGGATCTCGAGCTGCCGCAGCGCGTTTGCGTCCATGACTAGCACCGAGGCGTCGCGCGGCCGAAAACGCTCAAAGCGGCAAATCGACAGCACCGACCCGTCCAGACGACAGGCTCGGAGATACGCACACAAACCCCCCACTGCACAATGCAACGAAGACCACTTCTCGCACAGCCTTCGACACAGCTCCAGAGACTCCAAAGAAGACGAGGACTCTGCTGGCGCAGAGGAAGCGTTTGCGGGGGATGCGAGAGCCTCGAGGCGGGCCCCGATGTACCGGTCGAACTCGGAGTGGGACGCGAGTAAGTCCGGAAACGCCGGCATGGGGGAGAGCTGGGGCGCAGACGGAAGGTATTTGAGCAGTTTGAGCACCGACGCGGGGATGTTCGACGGCGCGTACACCACCTCGACTGGCAGCGTTTGCGCGAGGAGGAGGCGCAGAGAAGGCCACGCGCCGGCGGGGTCGTCTGAGAGTCGCACGAGCGCCACGCGGCAAGTCGAGACGTCGACCAGACACGCCGCGAACCCCGGCCGCAACGCGCGCCGCGTCTCCGGACTCGCACCGCGTCGGCCCTTCTCGGCCTCTTCCGCCGCGCCACGCGCTTCGTCCTGACCGCTGCTTGCATCCATGCTTTCCCCGGCTCCTCCACCGTCGGCAGTCTCTGAACTTTCCGCCCGCGCCTCCCGTCCACCCCCGTTGCCGCCCGCGTCCTCGTCCTCGTCTTCTTCGTCTCCAAAGTAGAGAACGAGGAGGTACCTGGCCTCGTTGCCGAGCATGTCGGCGTGGCGGACAGTGCCTGCGGAGTAAACTTCGCAGACTTCACGGCGCACGGCTTTGTCTTTGGCGCCTGTCCCGGCTTGGCTGTTGCGCTTCTCGAGCTCCTTCGGAGTCTCCATTTGCTCGACGACGACGACCTTGTAGCCCGCCTGGACGAGTTGGCGAGCCTGGAAATGCAAATTCTGCTCGGGGAACCCGCAGTGGGGCTTGGCGTCGGCGCCGCCGCCGCCCATCCACTTGAGGTCCAGAATGCGGTGCGCGGCGCACGCGTCGCCGTAGACGAGCTCGTAGAACTTGCCGATTTTGAACAGAATCAACTTGTCAAAGTGGTGCTTCTTGATCTCCCAGTACTGCGCCATCCCCGGCGTCAGGTGCGGCCGAGCGTGCGCGCGCGCAAGTTGCGAGTCGGGCGCGGGAATCCAGAGCGAGGAGAAGTCGTAGTCCTCGCCGCAGTCGACGGCGCGCCGGCCAGCGAGGTCGCGCATGTGCGCAGGATCCGCCCACGGCGGGAAGCTAAACTGGCGGTGGTAGGTGTAGAAGTCGTCCACGTAGTGCCGAAAAAAATGGCAATTCTGAGCCGCAGCAGAGGCAAGAAGCCGCCTCCGGAGCTCGGCGTCGTCCACGGCGTCGCGGGCCTTTCTAGCGGCGGCAGACGAAGCAGCTCCGGCCGACGGTTTCGAGGCCGGGGGAGACGAGACAGGCGACGCCGCAGGCTGGCGAGAGGGCGCGTAGGGCTTGGGAGGCGACGCTGACGCGGGAGCCGCCTCGGAACCCGAGTAAACGAGATCCTTCAGCTTCGCTCGCGATGGCGAAGACACCGACGCCGATGTCGGCCGACACTGGCGCGACGCACTCTCGCCACTCTTCCCTTTCTTCGGCGCAGGCCTCTTCTTCTTCCTCACTTCATCTTCCTCTTCTTCCTCTTCTTCCTCTTCTTCCTCTTCCTCCTCTTCTTCCTCTTCCTCCTCTTCCTCTTCGTCGTCACTGTCTTCACTTTCCTCCTCGCTTTCGTCTTCGTAACTGTCATCGCTGAACGCGGACGCCTCGGATTCTTCTTCCTCTTCGTCCTCTTCCTCGTCTTCTTCTTTCACGCTCCCGCGTTTCTTGTCTGGCTTTTGGCCCGTCTTCTCGGCCTTTTCCTGCTCGGCCTGTCGCTTCCTTCGCACCGAGGGCGGCGTCTCCATTTTCTCCTCGTCATCGCTCAGACGCATCCCCCGGCGGAGTCTCTTGCGCGTCCTGACGTCGTCGCTGTGACAGAGGCCCAGCCGAGTGGAGACATGGCGAAACCAAATGAAAGAAGCAGAGACACGCGCGCGGGTGCGCAAAAAATCTGAAACAACACTGTGTGGGGCGCGAAGAACAAGAACCCCCCCCCCCCCCCCGCCTCGCTGAGGCCTCTGAGCTCTGCACGGCGCCTCGCATGACAGGAGGCGGCTCCACACGCAGACGGGAAAAAAAAGTCTATGCAGCCCTCAACGGAAAGCGGCGTGCGCAGGCAACGCAGTCGCCCGCACTCATCCACAGAAAAGAAACAAACCCCACCATTGTGGAGGTCAGAAATGCACACGATCGAGCCACCAGACGCCCCAAAAGAAACTGAAACGCACCTGCCAGGGTCCTCCCGGTCGCTGCCGCTCGCACGCGCGCCTCCGGTGTCTCGCTCAGGAGCCTGAAAAAAGAAAACGACCGCCACAGACGAAAAGAAAAAGACATCGAAAGAATCGACACACGACTGGCTGGACGAAAGCAGTCCCAGAAACAACCGGTGCACGCTGACAGAGCAACAGAGCACGGCCCACTCCTCTGTTCCCCAAGGCGCATCCACACGAAAGACGCGTACACATGGAACCCCACAGAATGCACAAACACAAAAAGTTGCAGACACATGTGTAAACATATTTAGGCATCCAAACAAATACACATATACATATATATATATATATATATATATATATATGCATATATGTACGTGTGTCGCGCTTCGCTACACCTATCTTTCTACCTGTCTAGCGATGTGTATCTAGAATTTCGATCTGTATGTATATATATATATATATATATGCGTACGTATATCTAGACTTTTATCTAAATTCAAAGGTATTTATATCTACTGTATGCACGAGCGGTAGCGCACACAAGCAGAAATGGCCACAGAAGCGCCGGAGCGCATCTGAGCGATCGCGGAACTCCCCCCGAGACGCAGAGTCTTGCTCCACACACATCTTGGTGTGTCGCGGCACACTCGCCCTCTCAAACGCATGTGAAAAATGTGTCTCTCTGCATGCCAACGTCATCCGCGGATCGCCTTATACACCGAAACGACAGGACAGACATATTTGATACATATATATATATATATATTATACGCAGTGCAATAATGTATGTAAGTATGTATGCATGTATGTATGTATGTATGCGCCCATGTGATGTGGACGGTGCGTGAGCATCTGTGCCTTTGCATGCAGTGAATTTGGAAGTGTCTGCGCTTCTTGTCTCCTGTGAATCTGAGTTTTCTCCTTTCTTGACGCCTCATGCGTCTGACGCGACTCACTCGCTGGCGTTTCTTCTCGCCGTCTTCTGCGTTCTCGACTTTCGTTTCGTGTCCATTCTCTGCCTGCTGGGAGGCGCCCTTTCGCTCTGGCGAGGCTGCCGCTCCAGTCTCGCCTCGCGTCTGCGCCTCGCCTTCGCCGTCTTGGCGCTTGCAGATGCCTTCGCTGAAGCGTCTTGGATTCTTCTTCGGTGTCCCTGCGCCTTGTTGCGCAGCACACGAAGCCGAGGCCGCATCCACATTGGGCGGAATGTCTTCCTTCTCCTTCGCCGACGCCGAGGCGCGTCTCCGTGCGGCGTTGCAGGCAGGAGCCGAGGCAGCTGCGGGCGGCTGCCGGGAGAAGAAAGAGAGAATCGACGCTTGTTTCTGCAAGAAAAACAAAAAAGAGGAACCATCCAGAGCCGTGCACACGCGGGAATGTGAAACAACTCGCCCGCGAGAAACTCACACGACTTTGATGTGGAGCCTGCTGTCGCTCTTGCTCCGGATGCGCAGGAGATACAAAAGGGACGTTCC
Source organism: Neospora caninum Liverpool (assembly GCF_000208865.1). Classification (NCBI taxonomy): domain Eukaryota; phylum Apicomplexa; class Conoidasida; order Eucoccidiorida; family Sarcocystidae; genus Neospora; species Neospora caninum. Next base: position 3,449,157 of record NC_018390.1, read on the forward strand.
TAACTGGTGAAACACGATGTCGCCAAAGAGACTCGACTTTACAGCCTTTCAAAAATGGACGTATGCAGAGAAACGCACGCATCGTCAGAGAGAGAGAAAGACATATAAAGACCTACAAATACATATATAAATACATACACATATATACATATATATGTATATATATACATATTCATGGATAGAGCTCAGAGCTGGGAGCACGGCGCGATGGCCAGACAACAGATGCACGTCCACACAACCGTCTTTGACGCCCAGGAGTACAGCCCCAGAGCAGGATCAAAGGCGAGGCCGCGGTAACCCACTTTAACCAGTGTATATTTATATATGAGTAAGAAAAGATGGACGCGGACACCCCAAGCCTCAAGGAAAGATGAAGCCGCAGTATTCGGTGGCTGATGAAGGGCTGTGTGTTTTTCTCTGGCTGCCGTCGTTCCGCTGTGAATGGTCAGCAAAGAAAGAAACAACCGCCCGCTGTCCTTCGCAACCTCCCTCGCAGGGCGCACAGCTCTCCTGCCTTGCACTTCGACTTCTTTTTCCCAGAATCGTTGCAGGTCTCGTCCTACCTTCCCAGCAGTCTCGTAGACAGCCCCGCCAGAACGGCGAGCGCCGCCCGGCCGAGAGGAGGCGGGCGCAGCTTTTGTCAGTTGAGGCGACATTTTGAGAATCTCTCGGGGGGTAGAGAAAAGGAAGAAAGACGACAGAACGAAGACTTGTGGAAAGGTCCGAGACACCCGGGAATCCTCGCCGAGGGCGGAACGTTAAGCGGCAGAGCGCGAGAAAGAGAGAAGGCCGGGCTGGGTCCCGGCGAGAGACGTTTCTTGCGACGTCAGCCCGCACGAAGGCTTCCAGGTGGGTGTCTAGGAAATCCGGACGAAACACGAGACGGATTTCTCGGAAAACGGAAGAAAGCGCGAGAGAAGACGAAGGCGAGAGAGAAGACAGGAGAACAAAGAGAGAGAGACAGAAGCTAAAGAGCGAGGAGAAAGAGGAAGGACATCAAACCCCGCAAGCACGTCCTAGGCCTCGGACGCTTCGTCTCCACTCAAATCCCTCAGGATGCCGAGAAGGAACTAAAGCGACGCTGGGAAGGAAACGCTGGAGACTGCTAGCGTCTCGAAAGCGCTCAAGTCAAGAGGCAAACGAAAATCGGAGACTCTGTCGTGGAAGAAGGAAGAGGACCACGAGGAGGAACCACACAGGGAGGCAAAACGGAGAGACGGCCTTCCCTGCAGATCGGGCGCTCGACCTGTTGCCAGAATTTCCTGGCGGTATTCTGACCTCGTTTCGCCTTCTCCTTTGTCTCGAACGATCAAGTGCGCGGCGTCGTGCTCCTCTCTGCGATCGGCAGGCATCCTTCTCGGGCTTTCGCCCCTCTCGGCTAGCTCTCGTCTCCCCGTCGAACCGACGTCCTCTCCACAGACTCGTCACACACACACACACACGCAGACAAACGCGCAAACACACGCGCAGAGCGTTCCCGAGAAGGCAAGGCGATCCTTCACAGACAGTAGCTGGCGAGAGCAGAAAATGCGAGAAAAAGAAGAGACGAAGCGCATGCACGGGTATCCTTGAAACGCTCCCGATCTCTTGGGAGTGTCGCCGCACGCGGCGGAGTGAAAACGAAGCGCCAAAAGGGAGAAAAGGAAGCAGAGAGGAAAGGAGGAGACGAGGGAGAGAAGGGAAAGGACGGAGGGAATTGGGACAGAAAAAAGGAACAGAGACGAGCACACGCGACAAGACCCGAGCAGGAAACGTCACAGCGGTGGACGAGACTGGGCACAACCCCCCGCGGAAAGGCATGTGCAAAACACCCCCCTTTCACAAACAGCGAGGAGAGGTAAAAAAAAGTAACGGCGTCTCTCTCCCGGGAAGGTTCTGTCTTCTTTGAATGGCGGATCTTTCTCTTTTACTCGAGACTCTCCAACACCCGCAATCCCCCCTTCCAAATTTTGTGGAGACAGAGACAGAGAACGCGAGCGAGAAACCGGGAGAGACGCGAGAGAGAAAGCGGGAGAGAAACTGAGAGAAAAAGCGGGAGAGACAGCCAGACCGAGAGCAAAATAATGGAATTGCCTCCGTTTTGTGAAATGATGAATTCGGGTTCTTTTTCTTTCTCAGGGTGCCGCGTATTCTTCTCGCTGACATGCCTACGCTTGGCGTGGCTGTCTCCGCACACGTGCACACACACTGCGCCGTAATCTCCCTCACTTTCCTCATTCCCTGTTGGCCATCTCTTCCTCTTTCTCTCTTCCCCGTTCACTCGTTTTCTCCCTCGCAGTTTCAACTGGGTGCAAACAAACGCGACAGCATTTATGTGCTCTAAGGAGTGCGTGTAAATATATTGGCAGCCTTTTACACAAACACCGCAGCTGTTTCACATGCTCAGCAGACGCGTGTATAGACATATATATGTATATAGCTGCAGCTTTTTTCACTCTGCATATCTGTACTACACCAAGCCCCAAACACTATTGGCGTGTGTACCCTCATCTACGATACAATAAGCTTCACTATATCAACACATATGCATTAATTTTTTGGTAGTCGCTTGTGTTTGTGCACGCTTCTCCACGAACACGCATGGTGGCTTTCACGCTCTCTCTATCTATTGAGACTTTCCCAATCGGAACAGTGGTACCTCATTTTCCACGCAAGTTAATCCGTGTAGGCAGCCGTGCATGAAGCACTGTGCAGTACTTACGATGCATAGTCGTAGATCGATCCACGGTTCCTGCGGCAATTCTTCACAGACGACGAAATGAGAGGAAGACGCTTGCGTCCCAGAACAGACGTGACAGTTTCTCTCCATTTGTCGTAGTGCGACGGCTGAGGAACGTGTACAAGCACGGTTTTCTTGTGACCGTGCACCCTTTTTGCTGATCCTAGATCGGCGTCAGGAAACACACCAATCGGTCAAAAGCTCTAGAGGGCTACTGGACGCGTTGCGCCTGCGTAGCTATCTTTGTAGGGTTTTCGGAAGACTGCGGTCTTGGTTTTGTTCTCTTTCCAGCAGGCGATCCACCAGGAGAACTTGTACGGGTAACGCAGGCGTTGCGCTCGACGACTGCACGATGCACGGCCTGTCGCACAAATTCCCTTCGTTGTAATATCTCTTGGCTCCACCAGCCATCCAGGCACTGGCCGCGAAAGGCGTCGAAAACGAGAGTTCCCGCATTTCCGAGTAACACTTTGCATTCTCCTACCAGAGCCTGCAGGCCGGTTTCCTGGCAAACGCTCTGAGAAGACCCATTCAAGCGGATCCGCTCGACAGAAAAAAAGGCCGATCCTTCTTGCCGCGCTGCGTGATTGTCGACTTCTCCACACATACCCTAGACGCGCACAATCGAGTGTTGAATAGCAATCGTCGGTTTCCTCCGATTCATTACTCGAGAATAACAAAGAGGGCGCAGCATCCCTCGCGCGTCTTCGGTCCTACCAATGAAGAAGCGTGTTCTCGTTTGCGCCTCGCTGACGCTACGAACGGAGAACGACGTTTCGCAAGTGGTTTGGAAACGTGCACTCACGATGCACGATGCACGGCCTGCGCTGAGTGAAGCCTTTTCGCTGGTGGCAAGCATCGATTTTCCCCTTTTTCGGGCACGCGCTGAGAACGCGAAAGTGAGAAGGAGGGCTGCATTTCCTCTCAACTCTGTGCACACGTACCCACAGACACGGCTCCACGCTCGGGCATTTCAGCCGGAAGAAGGGAAGGTATCTGTTTCGGAAGGCTCGAGGACTTTGTGGAAATGACGTGGGCGTGTGTGTGTGGCGAAAACTGTAGGCTGCTAATAGAGCGACGGAGGAGAGGTTCGAGGAGATTTGAGAGCAGAAACAACCTCACATGGAAGAAGGGAGAAGAGACTCCGCGAGAAGGCTTAGAACCTCTGTGGCGGCAACCCACCCGTCCCGCCATGCACACACACGCATGTATGTTGGTGTTTCGTCTTTTCCTCTCTCCGTCGTCCTTTCTTCTCCGCAGCGACGCTTCCTCTGTTGGATTCTTGCCTGCAAGCCCGCGGGGGACGCGCGCACACGCCCGAGAATTGTTCAGCTACGCAGTTACGCCCCGACGGATGCCGCCTGGTTTGTGTTCCAGAGACCTTTTCTCACGAATCAACAGCTCTGTTCTCTTTGCTAAACTTATGGATATCTGTGCACCTTTCCGTTCCGCCTTTCTCGAGGGTTTGCCCGCTCCCGCGACGCCTCAGGCGCCTCACGCTTTCTCCCAGCAGGACAGGCGATCAGGCAAGGAAGGACACCGAACGCAGAGAGATACAGAGAAAGAAGGAGGAGAGAGAGACAGAGGAAGAAGGAGGAGAGAGAGACAGAGGAAGAAAGAGGAGAGAGAGACAGAGGAAGAAAGAGGAGAGAGAGACAGAGGAAGACAGAGAAGGAGAGAGAGACAGAGGAAGACAGAGAAGGAGAGAGAGACGGAGGAAGACAGAGAAGGAGAGAGAGACGGAGGAAGACAGAGAAGGAGAGAGAGACGGAGGAAGACAGAGAAGGAGAGAGAGACAGAGAAAGACAGAGGAAAGGAAGCACGTGAGAGCCTCTGCTCGGAGTGTACCCCCAGCTGGTGTCTCGTGGCGAGTTGTGTCCCGCAGAGGGGCGAGAATCGACAGCCTGTGAGACCGGGCTTCAACCTGTGCTTTGCTCGGAGGTGTTGAAGAGAAGGGGGAGAAAATCTCAGGAAAAAAGAAAAGAGGGGTCTCCACGCAATCTGCACTGTCCTGCTTTTGTTGTTCTCAGGTCTCCGAGGAACGAGAGACAGAGAAAATCACGCGAGATTTTTCTGCATGCGTCGTGAACGCGCCTCGCCGTCGACGGGGCGTGCTTGTCGCTTTTCCGATGGTTTTCTGATCATGCACGCATGCTTCTGGCGTCTTCTCCGATCTGCGTCCCTATCTCCACATCTGTCTCGTCTTCGTTTTCTGGTCCCTCCTCTCTCCCGCGTTTTCTGACTCTCTTTGCAGCATGCACAGCGAGGACGGGAAGACGAAAAGATATTCTTCTGCATGTGCGTGGTGTCCCCGGCCTCGGCGCTCGATAAGACGTGTGGTCACTTTAAAGAGGCCGCGACTTCCGTTCTCTCGCGAGAGAGTTACTCTGCGTTGTCGAACCTTTCTTTTCGGTTGAAGAAGCATCTGCATGCATGCTCTTCACGCGCTGACGCCGAGGAACTGCTTGCCTTCCGCGCGCGCGCGCGTCTTCGCCGTCTCCCGAGCTACCCAGTGAAGAAGACGCGTGGAAAGGCACCTGAAAACGTTGCTTTCTTCTTTTTCTCCTCCTCTACTGAGGAGACAGACAACACGCCCGACTGTGTCTCGCCGTCGACGAGGAGAGGGAGAGAGCGTACGGGAGAGATGGGAAAAGAGCAACGACAGACCGGCCGCTGCGTCAGAAACCGAGAAGCGACTCCATCTTCCTCTTGGCTTTCGCTTCTTTGAGGGAGATCAGGCGAGAGGAACAGATGAGAAAGCGAGAAAGAAGGATACTGAAAGGGACAGAAAGGAGGAAGCAGGAAAGGAGAGGCAACGTGCGGAAGTCAAGAAACGAAAAGACGCCCCAGCGACGACGGTCAGCCAGGAAGCCGGCGAGCGAGAGGGGGGAAAATTGAGGGACGGCAAGACGCAGCGAAGGCGGAGAGACAGCAGAAACAATGACGGGAAACGCTTCCGTGGTCGCCAGAAGCCTGAGGCTTCCGTCGTTTCTACCGCGAGAGCAAGGCCGCGAAAAACGGGTATGGAGACACTGTTCTTCCTACCAAACTCAAGGGAGCAGCCCCGGCGGAAAGGCCTTCCCAGGCGCGGCGTCTCCACCTTTTTCCGCGAGGGGAAGAAGAGAGAAACTCGCCTGCATCTGGTCTGCGACACGGCGACAGAGCCGAGGTAGCGCAGCACGCGCAGCGACTCCAAACGCCTCCAGTAGAGAAACACAGAAACGACGCGCTCTCCACACCAACAGACCTTTTCAGCGGCAGCCAGTTATCTCCATTCGGCTGGCGTCTCGCTGCTCATCTTTTCTCTCGGTTGCTTCCTCGTGGGCGTTTTGTCCGTCGTCGTTCTCTGCTTTTCTCTCTGCTTCTCCACATTCCTCTCTCTCTTCGTCTCTGCGCACCCTCCCGGCTCCTCGCCTTCTCACACCATCGAGGCCTTGCTCCTGGCCACTCCCGACAGGCGAGGCCGCATGCAGCCAGCGTCGCGCCTTCTCCAGCGCATCTTCGTCGAGGTTTGCTCCTTCCTCCGTAAATGGAGAGGACACCCCAGATGGCTGCAGCCGCCTCGCCTCACAGGAGTTTCCTGGCGGTTTCCTGCGACAAGCAGGCCGCCGACACAGACTTCTTCAGCGTCTCATTCTCGCTTCGCCTTTGGCCTCGCCTCACCCCCTGGACGAAGCTCGTCGCCTCCCTCCGTTCAGTGTCTGTGCTCGGCCGTCACCGCGCGGGGGCCGTACGGCGTCCTCGTCGGTCTCGTCTGAGAAAGTGCATGGGGCGCGAGCTTCTCCATCTTCTGCGACGTTCGCAGCTCGCGAGGAGCAGCGCCGACAAGCCCTCAAGGCGTTCATTTCTCGCCTAGATGAACTGTTTAACCTGCCGCACCAGCAGTGGTTGCCGAGCCGCTCTGGCCTGCCTCTTGGCGCCAAGCGCGCGCGAAGGCAGGCGCGACGGGCGTCGGAGAGGGCTGCAGCGGCCTCGTTGCGAGAGCAAGGAAGCGAGGAAGATTCCACAGAACGCGCTCTCCCTTCGGGGGCTTCGGCGCACATTTACAGAGCAAACGCAGCCGCGGAAAAGGCAGCTGAACGCGCTTCGGCTTCTCGACGCAGCCCCAGGGACGACGCGCTAAGTGCTCAGGAGGCGCTGCTCGCTGCATGCAGACTCGCGGCAACGCGAGGCGACTTCCAGTGGTGTCTCCAAGGCCTGAATCTTCTCGTCAACTTTGGTCGCCTCCGCCCAGACTGGGAAGTCTCTGAACGCCTCATGGCCCTTGCGCTCCACTGCCGCCGACTCGACCAGGCCGAGGAGGTCAGACGAGGGGTCTGGGAAACTATAAAGTACAAAAGGAAAGTGTAAATGCGTGTGTATATGTTGTACACGTAAGGCCATTTTATGTGAAACTGTGGTAGCAAAGTGCGTTTCCAGTGCATCTGCGTAAACATGTGTGTCGATGTCCTCTTGCGGGATGTGGTTCGACGCGTCGAAGTGTACATACAGCAGAGATGGGTGTGTCTATGCACCTTTGTTTTCGTGCGTGAGACGCAAATCGAGTCTTTTTCCTTCCCGTCTTCTTTGGCCTCAGCTATTAACTGCCTTTCCACATTTCCTCGCCTCGCCGCCCTCGCCAGTACTTCTCTTCGCTCTCATGGACGAAGCCTTGGCTGCAGGACGACCTCAAGATGTTCGCCGAATCATATCCACAATGCGCGAGCAGTGGTAAGAAACTCCTGGCTCCTGTGGTGGTTTCTCGTTTCCTTTCTCCGCCTCCGATTCCCGCACCGGTGGCTGCATTCGCGTTGCTCTTCTTGTTTTTTCTTGCTCGGCGTTTGCCCCGCTCTTTCTTTCCGCGCTCTCTTTTCTGCGTTCCTGTTTGCGTTCGTCGTTTCCTTCGCTTTCGCTGCCTTGGTTCTCTCGGCTGCCTCCCCTTCTTCTCGCTTTCCTGTGACCTCTCTCTGTCCTGTTCTCTCTTCTTCGTGGTCTTCGCCCTGTCCGTCGCGAATCCGCAGCCGCGCGGTTGTCCGCTCCTTCCGTGTCCGGTTTCTTCCCGCCGTCGAAGCAACTTTCGCCGCTGTCGCCACTTGTCTTTTCTGTCCCTCTGCCTGTCGCCTTTGCGCCGTTCACCGAGTTCCGTTGCTTGCGCGATGCTGAAAAGGCTGCTCGCGATCCGCGGGTTTCCTTTTCTGCTGCGTTTGTACCTTTTTGACTCCTCAGTTGTAGATAACGCGTCCTTCTTCCACAACGTCTACCGTGGTGCACTCTGGACCAGCGTGGTGTATTTGTCGAAATAATGAACTGGGTACAAGCTGCCTCATTTATATGCATATATATATATATATATAAATTAGAGGGGTATCCCTGTGAGTTTTTGAGTGTGCATGCGTTCGCCCTCCCCGCCCTCTGCTGTTTTGCCTCTCCAGGCAGGTTCCCATTCGGCCGTCCTTCTATGTCGCAGCAATTCGCGCGATGTTGCTTCTGCCTATTTCTCCGGATCAAAGTCTGAAAGAGGCGCATCTGGTAAAACACAAGCTGGGGCAAGGTCTGGAATGCGACCGTGTTACGCAGAGACGCACACGCCGCTCTTAAAAGACGATGGCCGCGGATGTGGAGACACCCCTATCCATCTACACATCCATCTACACATCCATATGCATTCATATATATATATATATGTCTCCATTTGCAGACCTCTCTGCATGCGCATATATAGATGCGATGACGTCGCCAAGGAAGAGTTGAAGCGGTGTGTTTCCCTGCATGCGTTCGAACCGCACATACACCAGAGCGGACCTGGATCCGTCCCGTTCCCTCTCCTTGGCGCTTCCTTCTTTTCTGCGGAGTCTCGGCTCGAACTGCTTTGTTTGTCCTTTTGAAAAAATCGCTTTTCAGATTGCGGAAGACGCTGCTGCGCTGGGCGTGCCTTTGCCGCCCGTGGCCCACCAGCTGCTTGTCGAACGCGCGCTCTCTCTAGTCGAGGAACGGCTGCTTCATCGCGACTCGTGGGAAGGTGGACGCAGTGCCGCGACACACACAGACGAAACAAAAGACGACAAAGACGAAGGAGACGACAAAGAAGGAGACAACAAAGACGAAGGAGACAAAGGCAGTAGCATGCGAGTTGGCTCTTGTTATTCAACCGAGGAGTTGCTGACACTGGCAGGACAACTCCACGTAAGCGTGAAGCGTGGCGAGAGTGGGCGGGGGCGATTCTGACTTCTTTTCTTCCTTGCGTTCGCCGCGTATTCCCCAGTTGGTGAAAGCGGACGTGGTGGCGCCTCTCGGCCGTTTTTCTCTCTTTGGCGAAGGCGATCTTCGGCGCTGTGTCCCTGTGTTTCTTTACCTATATATCTGTTTATCTGTATCTGCCTCTGGCTTTGTCTATGTCTATCTTTCTACATAGCGAAGTGTTTCTGTAGCGGTGCGTGTGTGTGGGGATAGTGTCTGGTAGCTCTTTGTTTCGCTATGGCCTTTCTGCGTATCCGTCTTTCTTCTCGGTGTCAGATTCGCGCGTTCGTGGACCAAGCACGAGACGCTGGACGCCGTGGCCTTCCGAGTTCGTGCTCGCGTTTCTTCTCGCCACCCTTCTCTCCGCGTTCTCCCGCGGTTGGTCCCGTGGCTGCTGAGCTGTCGAGACACTGCCTGTGGAGTCTCAGCCCCAGCGCGGCGCTTCTCGTGCAGTCAGCGTGGCTCCAGTGGGCTCTCGAGAGACACGCGGAAAGGAAACAGGCGACGGCGACAAGCCTGACCACGGGCGGCGAGCGAAACGGAGACAGTCGGCGAACGGACCACGCCGGAGAGAGCCGTTCGTCTTCGTGGCTCCACATGATTCGGCAAGCGTGCGCCACGAGCCTCGAAGAACTGGGGGGGAGCGCCGCCAATTGCGGGTAAGCATCCCGATGCACTCACCACAAGGAGACAGGAAACCCCACCTTTGTCGTGGACGAATGCACAAAGCACACCTGTCTCCGCTCCCCTCTATACAGACGAACCGAGACTTTTCACAGAGGAAGCGCCATGGATCGTACTACGTGCGAAACCATTCAGATACACGCATGCAAATATAGAGTCGCGTATATATATATATATATATAGTTATATATTTATATGTCGTCGTCCCCTTCGCTTCCCTCACTGTACATCTCGAACGACTTGTAAATACATATATATATATATATATATATTTATGTAGGTTGGTGCGTCGATGTGTGTAAATGCGTGCGTGTGTGTGGCGGTGGTTTCGTCTGGGTTCAGCGTCTTCCCTTGTGCGCTGAGTCGGCTTCCGGTGGATCTCGTGCGTGTTGCTGAGAGCCGCGCTCTTGTGCTTCCTCTCGCCTACCAACAACAGACCGCGCGAAGCCGAAGTTGCGTGGCTCGGAGACGGCCCCGCACTGTGCCTCGAAAGGGCGCGTTGTCTCCGGTTCGAACGCGACACCAGTTTTTTGCGAGCCTGCGTTTGCTCTTCTGTTGTTTCGTAGCTCCGTGCATCGGACGCTTCCTCCGGCGTTCCTGGCAGCGCTGATTCGTTCTCGGGAAATGCCTCCGTCTGGTGTTCTCGACGGGGACGGGGGCGGGCACGAACGAGAATCCGAACTCAGGAGGAGACGAACTCTTTTGAGGGAGAGGCGCGAAGCCTCCGAGGTGAGACGCCGCTTCAATGAAATGCAGGAAACGCTCGACACTGGGGGTTCGGTATCTGTCGTGATGAGGCAGTTTCCGTTTTCCTCCTCGTTGCGCTTTCCTATCGTCTTGCCACCCCTCTCCGCACGCCCGTCCTCTCATTCTCTCGCCGTGTTTTTCTCTCTGTGCTTCGCCGAGTCTCTGTCGACTTCCTGCGCTCACTCTGCCGCCGGGTGTCGCCTTCTCTCGGTCCTGCACACCCTGTAGCTCTCGAGCACAACGGGATTTTTTTTTGTGGTCAATGGCCTGGACCCGAAATCGTTTTTTGAAGCTGTGTCCCTGTCCTTGCTTCTTGCGCGTCGTTCCTCTCGAGCCGATCAAGAGCGGTTTGTCCACGGGCACCTTTCGTGTCACCGGCGGCAAGCGCCATCTTTCCAGAAGCGAAAATCTGCTCTCCACTGGAGGCTTTTCTTCTGGCGAGTCGCCGTCTGCCTTGCGCCCCACGTCCTGGACTTGTGCCCGCGTTTGCTTGTTTTCGCGTGTGCGCACCCAGGCTCTGCATGCTCTCCAGCATTCCGCCTTCTCCGGCAGACTGTCGCCAGTCGCCGTCCTCTCTGCGTTCCGCCGTGAGGCCGCGAGCGAGCCGAGAGCCTCCTGAAGCGCATGTGTCGAGTCGGCAGAGCGCGGAACTCCCCAGGCGGAATGTGGCTGGGCTGCTTAGCCACAGGAGAACGGAGCGTCATCGAAGAAAAGAGAAAAAGAGCGGGCTGCGTCCAAACTCTCGAGGAGGTGCGGGTGCCCGCACGCGTTTTTTGAGGCAATCGGTTTTTCAAATGCCTCGTTCACAGGCATTGTCAGCGGAATCGCCGAAGTTCCCTGGAAAACCTGCGCACGCAGAAACCCGACTCTTGTGTGTCGCGCGGAGTCTGCAGTGTGCAGTCCTTTCTTTTCTTCCCACGGATCCTGTTTCAAAAATGACCATTTGGCCGACGTTTTCCTCCTGCCGGCGAGAAAAACGTGTGTCGCTCTGTGCTTCCCGCTCTCGGCGAACCGTCGGCAGAGCGGGATGCGATTCCAAGACTGTGTGTGTGTGTGTGTTTTGGTGCTGATGCCTTCTCCGGGGTCTATCCCGTTGACAACTCAGAACAACCCTGCCTTCCAGCTCTCCCCAATATATATATATATATATTTACATCTTGATGGATATGAGAGAAGAGATCTGCACTCGCTCGGCAGTGGAGAACGCGGGCGGGTGGGTTTGACCCGTCGAGCGGTCACACTGCGTGGGGGGAGTTTTTTTTTCTCGGCAGGTGGCGAGAAAAACGTGGGGGTGTCGGCCCGTGCACCCACACAGCCGCATTCGCTCGGAGGAGCGGAGCCGCATTCGTCTTTTCCTTTGAAACGCCTCCTGTGTCTTAGTCGCAAGCGCGCCGCACGAGCCGTGCGGCAAAAAGAAAACGGGCGCAAGTCCATTCACACAAACAGAAGCGTCGGCCTGCCATGCGCCGGAGTCGACGCCCGACACGCCGCTGCTGGGATAATAAAGGGCTACCTACACCTTTTCGTCGAATGCAGGCGTGCACATGCGCGGATCCACGGACAGGCGAACCCCGGGAAAGGGGCAACTCACGGCAAGTTTCCTGCGCAGCGGGACAGTTGCGGAGTGTGGACTCGAAGGTTAACATGTTTCGTTATATACAACTATACGCGGACGCACATATATATATATATATATGACCTGCTCCCCGAAACGCCTTCACGATGCAAACTGGTCCAAACACCTCACTTCTCCCCCACCCCGCGCGAGCGCAAGAACGACGCTCCCCGGGCGTCTCTCTTCCTCTAGACTCCCGCCTCGGCCTCATCGGAGGCTTCCAGCGCCTCCTCCAAACCACACACGCCGTTCCCCTGTCTCCGGCCCAGTCACTCTGCCGGCTGCCGCACGCCCCTCGTCCCCCCTCGCGCTTCATCCCCCGACGCCCGCCCGGTGTCTCTCTTCGCGGGGAGACTCCCCGGCCAGCCGACCACAGCCCCGCGTTTCCCCTTCCCTGCGAGACACGCGACGGCGCTGCCACGCCCACTGCTGACTCTTGCATGCGCATGCCTTCTGGCCACACACACACCGGCGGGAGACGTCCAGGTGTCTCTGCGAGGGATCGCTGTGCAAGGTGACCACGGGAAGAGAAGCGTCGCCCGAGGCGTCTCTCGCGAGAAAAACGATACAGAGGCCGCAGTCTCCGGTAAACGAAACGCGACACAGAGCTGTTCGCCGGGGCAAACGTCTCCCGTTCTTTTCCTCCTCGTTCGCCACGCCTCTTTACAGCACCGTCTTCGAGAAAGCGACCTTCATGCTGCGTCCGTGGAGCTCGTGGTTGTGGAGATACATCACCGCTGCAACGGCCTGTACAGGAAAACCAAAAACCCGAAACAGCACGGTTTTCCAACACGCTTTCCACTCTCGCTCAGCGCGGCCATCCTCGCCGGGTGCCAAGGCGTGAGACTGGAGACTCCCGTCCACCCCAAACAACGTCCTCTCCACAATCCCGCTTCGTGCGCACACCCGAGACGCAGCCACAGACCTGGCCAAGCATTCCTGCTCTCCCGTTTCTCGGCTCTCTCACCTCTGCTTCGGTGCCCATCTCCATCATCGCCATCTGCGTCTTTGCAGACTCGTTCTTGGGAGCTTTGAAGGTGAACTTGCTGACTTGGCCGTGCTCCTTGAACAACTTTTGGATCTCCTCGTCAGTAGCACTCTCGTCTAGGTTCGCCACGAAAATCGTCTTTGTCGGGCGGCAGGAACCCTTGACGTACTTCTCGACATCGTCTCCCTGAGCAAGCGCAAGCAGCCTCCAAGCGACGTTCGTGCCTTCTCTCTCTCTTCGCATCAAAGGCCCCAGTCCACACGAGACCGCTGGCTTTCGCTCTCAACGGCAATTTCTACCCTCCACATGTCCAAACCACGCATATGAAATCTTGAAGGAATGCATATTAGCAGCCGCATGTCAATCCAGCATGCGAAGTTTACGTTTTCCATGAACTCCATTTAAATATACATGTATACATACATATACATATACATATATATATATATATATATATGTAAACCCTAAACCCATATATGTAGATACAAAGATATATATAGAAATATATATGCTGTGCATGCATATGTTGGCATGGCGTGCTGAGAAGGGACTCACTCCGTATCGCTGGTCCTTGATCGAGAACGCGACAGTTCGCTTCTCCTCCTCTGCATTCGCCTCTGTCTTCTGGGAGTTGGGCGGCGGCAACTTCACTTCCATGTTCTTGCTGAAGCCAACCTGGAGGGACTGGCCCAGGACGTTCGCTCCCTGCAAAAAACATATCCCACATAACCCCGTGAATGGATGAGCGCGCAGTTGCATCTCGCTGGATGCACGCAAAGTGAAAATACTCAGAAAAGATGACGAAAACCATACATATATAAATAGAAACATATAAATATAAACGCAAATAGATACATTGGTATATATATACGTGGACGTCGGGCAGGCAGCGACTGGGGCATAGACGGGCGCGAGATGAGAGAAGAGACAGAAGCCCACAAAAGAGCAAGACACATGAAACGAGAGAACACCAAGGAGACAAACGCCCAAAACGCCAAGCCGGCACAACACCCTCTGCGAGAGGAGGACACGGCCAAGCACGTGACGAAGAGGACACGGCATTTTTGCAGGGGCGGACGTCTCCGCCCTCTGGCAAGAACCAGATGAGGAAGGAAAGGAGATAAAACGCATGCGTACCTGAATGTAGTTGAGGGCTATGGTAGCATACAGCGGGTCGGAATACTGAATAAGAGCCGTGTCGCTCTTCTCGCGAAGAATCTTCACGCGAAGAACGGAACCATACAGGCTGAAGAGGTTGAACAACTGAACAAGGAACACACACACGGATTTGCAATAAAAACTGCATTTCGGCTTAAACTGACGGAATCGTGCACGCACAAAACCTGCAATGGTTCCTGACGCCTACGCAGGAGCCGGCGCGCGGGGAGTCGACTACATAGACTGCGGGGAGAGCCTCCCGCCGCGCAAGCACACAGACGAGGTCTCTGCAAGCTAGGTCGTTTGTCGCAGGCCTGCGTCTGTTTCGCCTTTTTAGCTGAGTCAATGGCCGTTCCCTCCGTCACCCCCCTCCCCCCCCGCGTACGTCTTTTTCCCGGTCCTGTGTGTGTGGTCCTGCGTGGCCTCGCTGCTTCGTCCTCGAGGACTCCGGTCGCTTCTTCTCTCCGGCCGCGTCTCACCATCTGCACAGTGATGTTCGCAGGAAGGTTGTAGACAATGATGACGGGCGTCTGCGTCGGGTTGGTGGACTCGATCTCTCTCAACTCCCGCGGCAGCTTGTCGAGCAAGTGGAGCAAGTTGCTGCCGTGGTGGTAGGGGTGCGGGATGCCCAAGGGGCCCGCTGCGCCTCCGAGGCGGACTCCGTGCACGGGCGCCCCTGGGTGGTGACCCATTGCATGCGCGGGTGGCGGCGGCTGAATGCCTGCGACCGCCCCGCCGATCGGCGGGTGCTGCGCGCCGCCGGCTCCAGCGCCGTACGGACCTGGGGGACCATGGTGGGGACCGGCGCCCGGGTGATGGGGCGGGGCCGTCCCTGGAGGCACCACGTTCCGGCCGTTGTTCACGCCCGAGGCCGCGACGCCTGCGGCATGCGGAGCGCCTGGAGCTTGGCCAGGGGGTGGGAGGTCAGAGGCTGCGCCGGCAGACCCTGACGGTCCCCCACTCTGGACCGTGTAGTCCCAGCTCTTCTGCGTGTTGTTCTTCACGACCAGCTCGTTCAAGCGCGAAGGCTGAATCTGCAGCGTGTTGCAGCCGTCGTAGATATTCCTGCTGTGCAAGTTCATCAACGCGTGGCGAGCCTGCTCGGCGTTCTGGAACTGAATCAGCGCCTGGTACATCGTAGGCGACTTGCTGAAGGTGACGATCTGGGGAAAAGAGCACAGGCGCAGCGGCAGCGAATGAGAGACGGCGAAACGCGCACGACGGCATCGCGAACCAACTCGTCTGAATCTTGCACCATGTCTACACACATCGACGCTCCCACGTCATAACCTGCACACGTGTGGACAAGCAGGTATGCATTCATCTGTGTATAAGCGTTCGCTGGCGAAATCCACGCAGCTTCTGGACTGTGGAAGTTTCGTGTCTGAAGGACTCGCCACAAGACGGAAGCGCACCTTTTCAATCTCTCCATATTTGGAGAAGAGGTAGTGGATCAAGTCGATGTCGACAGGGTAGAGAAGATTCGTCACAGAGGCGAGGACAACGCGGAAAGAGTCGGGGGGAGCGGCAGTCGTTTTCTCCTCCATTTTGACGGATTTGGGACAAACAGAGAACCTGACGAAGCAGCGAAGAGACGACGCGGGAGGTGAAACGGAGTACGGGGCAAAGTCGCAGAAAACCTGAAAAAATGAAGCAGGGAAAAGACGATTACCTGGAACGGGGATGGACGGTTTGCATCCAACACCCAAAACTCACGACCAAACGCATGCAACGAAGGACGCTCTCCGGGAAACACTTTTGCCAGGTGAGTCCCGTACGGTCCAGTGACAAGGCAAATTCACATCCACGTCAGTCTGCTTCCTTTAGCGAGTGAAAAAACTCCACTGTCCACACTGTCGCCGAGATCCACGACGGCAGCCGAGGAAAATCAAAAACTCGGAGACACACAAAAAGTTCTTCCTACTGGCGTCACGCCACCTTCAGCGCCTCCCCTCCCATTTCTGCTGCGTCAGCGGCCGGCTCCTCATGCCCCGCTTTCGAGTAAGGTGCCGTGTACAACACGCAGCCGTTTCCGCTGGCAACAGCCGAGTTGGAAACGAAAACCTCGCCGGCGTCCTCTAGTGAATCGGGAGATACACGACACTCTGTTCCCCCTGTACATACTCTGTATAGACTCCCACGATGGCCCATATGTCATCCCTCCTCTGGGTCTCCCGTTTCTTCCCCACAGAGAGACCGACGCGCAATCCAAAAGGAGATGGACACGACTGCCTTACGGCTCCTCCGAAGCCAAGACCACCGAAAGAAAGACGGCAAGCTGTGAGAGGTGACTCTCCGCGTTCTTTCGCGAGAGCGACAGGCCGCAGGTGAGTGCACAGTGTGGTTACAGAAGGAAGGTAAAATGTCTTTAGAGATTCTCGTCAAAAACGGCGGCACTGGCATTTATCAGTCGGTGCGTCAGTTGGGCCACGAACGCCCGGGACAACGCAGAATCCGTTCCCCACAGGCCAGAGAAGCACGGAGCGAGTTCTGGAGACGAGACGCGAGAGAGCGCAGAAGGCGCAGAGAAGGGAAAAAGGTGTGCCGTCTCTCGGGCGAAAAAAAGGACGGAAAGTTGGGACGAAGCCCCTAGGGTGGGGGTCAGGAAAGGGGGGACCTCGAACTTACAGGCGCTGGCTGTTACACCGGGGGATCCGTTCAGACGGTTCTGACCCGAATTCCGTTGATTCCCCTGGCAGAAAATTTTGGTTTTGCGACAGAGTTGTCGGGAGAAGGGAAGAGTGGAAGCGAAAGCGAATTCCGTCGCGAAAAGGCGAAAGTTGAAAAGAAGCTGGTCGTGGAGGGGAAACGCGACGAGGATCCTGCCACAACGAAAATCACGCCGACACTGTCGTCACGCGCTGTGCAGCAAAATGTCGCCACTCCAGTCCAAATCAGCACGAGGCCAAGACAAAAAAGCGGAGAGGCGCCAGCGAAGAACGAGGGGCAAGAGGGAAAAAGCCGAGCGGGGAGAGAAAAGCAAGAAGCCTCGCTCCCGGGGTGGTGAGAGAGAGATGGGGATGAGAGCGCCGCACAACACGGAGCGGGTCCAACTCTCTCGGCGTCGAGGTTCACGCGGGGCGAGAGGGACGCGAGAGGCGGCGCAGCGACAGAGAAGACAGTTTCCAGAAGCACACGAGACGGAAGGGAGAGAGAGAAGAAGAAGAGAGAGAAGAGATGGAGAAGAGGAAGAAAAGAGTTACGAACTCGTCATCCGGCAAAAAGAGGGAAAAAAACCTAGTGGGGGAGCAAGGAAGCCGCTCTCTTCTCTGTATCGGCAGACCGCTCTCTCCGTCCCGACACGTGTATGTGCGCGTTTCAAAAACTGTGGACGCTTCGTCCTCTCTCTGCCACGCGCGCATCCCACCTCGCTGCTGTCGCTCTCCATTTGCAAACTGTATTCCCACCCTGCCGCGCGCTGGCGAGTTTCCTCATAAACGACGAGCGCAACACCGGACGGGGGGGGAAACGCCGTCTACGCGGAGAGACGGCACGCCAAACCCGCGTCGAAACTCAGGTGCCGAGACGTGCGGCGCCACAAAAGAAAACGAGGCTGGAAAAAGCGACAGCATTACGTGGGGACGGGAGGGACGCGCAGCGTGTGCTCGCCTTTCCCAGAATGTGTCTAAAAGCACTGCGTGAAAGCGGAGCAACGGCCGGGGAGACGCACGGCAATTTTTTGTCGCCCACCGCGTCGTCGAATACATTCAGCGGATCGCGTACAGTCATACAGGAAGAGAGAGACTGTCCTGCCTTTCTGAACGGGACTCTCTCGAGTCCTGTTTCCGCTCCGTTCACAGGGTGCTTCGCGCGTTGGTGTGCGGCTCGGTTTTTCAACGCCTGTAACCAAACTGCGTGCCGTCGCAGAAATTCGCCGCGTTATACTCTGCCTTGCCACAACTTTCCCAAGCCATCACCTCGCTCAGCCTTTGGAGATGGTAGAAACCGGTTTCTGTGGTGTGTGTGCTGGCAGCGAAGGAAGTTGCGTTCGGTTTTGTGTGCACGGAGGAACGTAGTCACTAAATAACCCGTGAATGAGACAGGGGTAGCGGTTGGGTGGAGTTAGGACTGCCGCGATACTTGCGCTTTCGAAAACAGAGGGGGGTACAAGCTAGCCTATTCGTCGTGCTATTAACTTTATAGAGCCGCGCACGTTCCTATTCGTAGCTCTTCCCAGAGAAAATCTGTTCCGTCAGGAGCGGGGAGCTCCTTTGTTACGGACGTTCAAGGTGTGTGTAGCGCACAGACGCCCGCCATGAAGCCCCGCGCGAAAGTAAAAAAGTAAAAACAAAGTAAAGTGGCGTTCCATACTGTTACACTGCTGGCGCCGCAGAGCCACCGCTCTTCTTACATTGTAGGGGAGCGGCGGCATGTGTCAAGCCACATATGACCCGAAGAAGCTGCGGAGAGCAGGGGTCGTCGTGTCCGTTCCCGGTGAGGGAGCTGCTGCGCTTGCTGTTTTTCTCCAACACCCGTATTTTAGTGACGGGTTTTGTCCTGTTTGTCAAGCTGCTGAGAGTTAGCAACCCGACATGCGCATGGACAAGGTCGTAGACTCGCGCGAACCACGCAGCTCATTGCGCCCATTTGTGTCTAACGGGCGTCAAAACCCACGCGAAACCACAGCTGAGATCTGGATCCTCCGCGTTCCTGACGGTTTGAGGGATATCTCGGATGGCAGCATGAGCGTAGGTCATTAGTTGCCGAATACACCTGTAGGACAGGCCGTAGACAGCAAGCATCTGCCGTATACCATGTTAAGAAACACTGGGGAGCGACGCTCGGACCACTAAAGTTCTGCAGGGCAAAGTGGGTCAGTTCACATCTTCTGTTTCCAGGTAGCTAGCGCTGAAGGGCGCCGGCTCTGTCGGGGGCAGTTGATAAAAGCACTGCGTCGTTGACATGCCATGTTCGGTGTTGCTTCGTGCGGGGAAACTGGGCAAATATGTGTGACATTGCAGCCGGGACATCGATACACATTGTCACCTAGTTTGACCGCACGGGTTTTCTCCGTTGAGCAGGAACGGGAGCAACACGTGTGTAATAGAAAGCAGGTCGTACGCGTTGTCAGTCGTGAGTCACGAAGGTTATTTTGAGTAGCCGCTCACCTCGCCAGGACATCCTCCGTTCACGAAGGGAAAAGCGTCTTGCTGCCAGTCCGTTTTCACTTCACTGACGGTCGGATTGCGACACCACTCAGAGGTTGTCGGCGTGCGTCCATCAAGTTCTCAAGCTTCATCGTTGTTTTGGCGATATCGCACCCATGTTTTACGGAATGCGACCTTAGTTATGCAGGGGATCGGGAAAAAGGGTTGGGAGGCGCAGGTCTACATTAGCGCGTTGCAAGAATGCCGTTTCATTGTGGAGCTGGAGGCGCAACCTCGATCCTTATCACCACCGGTCTCCCAAAATAAACGCGCGCCGGCTTCAGACTGAACCCGCATGAGAAAACGTTGGCAACCTTCTGTTTACAAGGGTTTTGCTGTGGAGGCTCGCAATGTTCGACGGCGCAGCTGTTTTGGGTGACAAAGAAATTCATACTCCCCTATTGTGGCCACCGGCCTGTGGACGACGTTGTGGCCAGGGAAAACTCACAAAAACCCACTCCCCCTGATTAGGTTCAGTTCAGCAAACACCCTGATCCCCTGTGTTCTTGAAACTGCAGGCTGCGTAGACGAGTAAAGGGCGACGTCCGTTTCGGATATTCTGGTCCTCGTGAGGCCACAGTGTGCTACAATAACTATGATGCAATAGTCAAGCACCACACTCTCACCCCACGACGAGTGAAAGAGAGGAATACATTCGAAGGAGTGCCCTTCCAGTTCCACGTGCCGACTTCCGTTTCCTCGCTGGGATATTTGAGTTTTGATTGTCGCTGAATCGCAATTTTCTCGAGTCGCTTTCCAGTGTGCAACCCTATTGACTAGCACCGGTCCGCCGTGTGCTCGTGCGCCTGTCCGAGTCTCATTAGGGTGACGGTTGATCGTCATCTTGTTTTCGTGTTCTTCTGCAGTCCATCCATCGATCTCGTATTCAGTTTCGCTTGGTAGAGACTGTACCCGGGCACGTTTGACAAACACGACAAAATGTGTGTCGCAAGACTGTTTGTTTCTCGGGCTACCCTCTGAAAAAGCCGCTCTCTCATCGCCTGTCGGCACCCTCCGCTGGGGGGACACCACTACGTACGACAAACCGCAAATTGACAACAGCATCGGCAAACAATCACCCGCATAATGGCGTGTGTTCCCGACGTGGACGGTGGTCAGGATCGCGAGGATCCGTTCACCACCTGACAGCAGAGAGTCGCAAAAGTGGCCGGGAGACGGGCGATGCCCTTGCTGCGCTGAATTTTTTTCTGGTTGTGTTTGTCAGTTCCACAACTTCTCAACCGTATCGCGTCTCCCTCTTCCTCATCACCGGTACGTGGCAAATGAGAGTGACGGCGCCTCGCGTTTCTGTGTTTTTTTATTGTGTTTCACGTTCAAGCGCACCCGTGGTGACTTCCGCGTCAGCGGTTCTGGAAGCGCTGCCGTTCGGCTATGCGGAGGTTTCCGTCACTGGACACAGCAAACACTTTTGCTGGCTTCACCGAGCTTTTCGGCCAAGTTTTGTTTTGCCCTTCCTCATCGCTTCACTTCTTTCCTGGAATGGTATCACCGGCACGGGGTGCGTCCCTCCTGTCTCGTTCCTGGCCGGGAAGAATTCAGTCGCTTGCGTGCAGCCTGTGTCTGTACATCGTGACTGTGTGCAACGCGGCTCATGGTTACCCGACTTTTCATGTGAATCAATGGAAGAGGGGTCCGCTGTTTCCGCAGTTCTCGTCCGTTCCGTTTGCTAGTGTTGGCGACATCTCTTCAAATGCAAGCATTTCCCCGTCGGCAATACTCTCTGGCATTCACTCGAACCGATCATTTGTTTCTACTATGCGCCCGTTTAGTTGTTCAGGCGTTCTTGTGAAGCTTCCAGCGAAACACAAGAATTTGTGCCGTCACCGCTCAGCTCTACCGGTTTCCATTTCTTGCCTCCCATCTTCTTTCCTTGCTCCGCATTCTTCTTTTCGTTTTTCCAGAACTTACGGTAAAGACCCGGAAAGAAGAAACAACGCCTCTCCTCTGTCGTCTCGAGGTTGCTCCCCAGGTCGGCCGCTCGCAGCCCGTCCACCCTGTCCGTTGTGGAAGGACGTGACAATTCGTCACGCAAGGCCCGTTGCCCTCCCTTCCTCTCCCGTGAGTACGGTGTTTGCTGCTCGTTTTTCATCTGCCCCAGCCTCTCTCCTCTCGTCTGACAACTCCGCCAAAATGGCCAAGGTTCCTGCGCCTCCAACTGTCGTCAAGACAGATCCCACGGCAATCCCCTTTGTCGGGTGCCAGCCTGCGAAGAAGGTAAGCGTTTTCTTCGCTCCTTACTGTATGTTCAGCGTTTTCTTCTGTGTTCGGAAAACGGTTTCTGTCCTTCATTGTCGTCGCTTTTCGGACTCCTGACGCCCAGCGACGCGCCACCGTATCCAGAAGTCCTGTCTCGAGGTCGTGCAGACGTGTACAGCTCGTGCCGATCTGTACACCTTTGTGTAGGGTTTGATTTGCGAAGACGTGTGTGTGCACATCTTGTTCCGATGGCAAAATGGAACGTTGAAGCGTTTATCTGTGTATCCCACGCACAGATGTAGCGTGCGTCATGGATTTTCATCATCGTGGATAGTCGCATCAAACCACTACATGTGGACGCAGAGATGCACGTGCGCGCGGTACATGGATGACAGAGTGGTTTCTACCTCTATGCGCTCACATGGCAATTTGTTTGACTTCTCCACGTGTGCTGTGGCAGGTTCAAATGGAGGCAGTCGACATCAAGGAAGCCGAAAAATACACCGGAGACTTGGCTGTGTTTTCAGTTCTCGCCCCAGGATGCTTCCACGACGACCCAAATGCGTCTCAGCCACAGAAAGGACCCGTCGCACTTCCCGAAATCGCGCAAAATTTCGACGACGCTGTCGGTCAGGGCATGCTGAAGGACGCCGCCGATGCTTCCGACTTCAAAGCCAAAATGGGGTAACAGCCGCAGCGGATACAGACGCCTGTGATGAGTCAGTTTTTCCGTATTTAGCCATGCGTGCATGTGCGTAAACGTGTGTTTCTCGCTCTTTGCTTATGCATAAATAAAGCGTGTCCGCTATCTCTGCTTACAGCTCCCACGTCTTTGTCCGTCTCCCGTCAAAGTCGTCTCCAGCTGTCAAGAGTCTGGCCGCGCTAGGCTTCGGCTCACTCGCCGAGTTGACTCCGCCCTCTGTTGCGAAGGCTGCGTCTGCGTTGGCGGGCATGCTTCTCCGAGGCGCCGGAGAGAAAGCGAAGAACGTCGCTCTCGTTCTTCCTTCCTGTCCGAAGGGGGGATGTCCCTCTCCCGAAGGCCAAAAGAAGACGCAGGAAATGAAGGAGAGAGTCGTTACCAGCTTCTTGGAGACTTTGCTCGTCGAGCTCCAGCCTGACCTGAGGTAAGCAACTGAACGGCCGAGGCAGGAGCGCGAAACAGCAGCCAAGACGGCAGAGGTGAGAGAGAAAACAGCAAAGCAAGGAAGAGGAAGCAAGGGATACATATCCGCGTACGCACAGGGCGAGGATCGCTCCTCTTCACGCTTCTTTCGTGAGTATATGCGTAAATGCGCACATGCAGATTCAGACAGAGGTGCACATCTTGTGCTTTGTGCATCTCGGAAGGAGCGGGAAATGCGGTCGTAGTCGATTAGTGTCTTGTTTTCTGTTGGCAGATTCAAGGGGGACCGCGACGGCGGAAAAGACTCCGGCCCTCAGCTCGAGAAACTCACTCTTTTCACCGATGATGTCGAAGCCGTCAACCGCTCCATTGCTGTAAGTTTGCTTCGTCTCTCTCGATCGGTCGTCTGTCTTTGTCACCCTGTGTCACTTTCTTTGCTCATCCGTTCTTCTCCTGGCTACCCCCTGTCGTTCTTTCCTGTTTTCCCTCTGGCGCCTCGGGTTTCCTGGTGCTTTTCTTGTAGGGCTGCCGTTTATGGCATGCAACGTTCCTCTGTTCTCTCCTGGCTAGGCCGTCGCGTGCCGTGCTTCCTCTCTTCCTCAGTTTGCCCTCACATGTCGATTCGAGTCCCCGTTGCGCTCCCTCGTCGTAGTTTCAACATTCAAGACTGTGCATTCCTCATACTCTCAAGTGTATTTCTCTCCCGGTGCGATGCGCCTGCAGCGAGCAAAGATCGTTGCTCCAGGGGTCTACTTCGCCCAGGAGCTCGTCAATGCACCAGCGAACTACTGCAACCCCGTCACGCTCGCACAGGCCGCTGTCGACATGGCTAAAGAGGTAAACCCAGAGCGTGAACGATAGGGGCAAAAGGAGAAGTGTGTGAAGTCATTCGTGTTTCTCGTTTTTACTGTGCCACTGCATGCCCCTGCTGGACTGCCGTGCGCCTTCGACGCCTTCGCGGTGCGGCCGCGACCCAGCCACTCAACGAAAGCCACACCAGGCCCGACGTTTGCATCTCGGTTTCTTGCGTGCACGTCTCTCGAGATCCTGTGTCTGCGCCGTCGCATCGCTGGAGTGCATCCTTTCTTGGCCGGGGTGCCTGTAGGCTTCCGTGGCGTCACGCGTCTTCGCCTCGCTACCCTTGGCGCGGTTCGCCGTGTCGCGCGTCTCTCGCCCATCGCGCCGTGAGCATCCTTTCGCGTGTCTCTGTCTCTCGTCTGCGTGCGTCCGCGGATCCGTGCAGGCAGGGCTAGAGGCGGAAGTGCTTCAGCGGGACGAAATCGAGAAACTGAACATGGGCTGCTACCTCGCCGTCGCGAAAGGATCGCTCTTCCCTCCTCAGTTTATTCACCTCACCTACAAGTCTTCCAATCCCAAGCGGAAGGTCGCGCTCGTCGGCAAGGGCATCTGCTTCGATGCCGGCGGCTACAACTTGAAGACTGGCGGCGCTCAAATCGAGCTGATGAAGTTCGACATGGGAGGCGCAGGTAAAAGAGGGAACGGCGGGACACGGCGGCGGGGTGGCGTTTGACGCACGAGATGCCAAAAACTGCACAGGCGCACGGGACACGCAGCTCGGATGGGAGCCCAGTGCACAGGCTTCAGCGTTTCCGCTCCGTCTGTGCCTGTTGCAGCGGCTGTCCTTGGAGCCGCCCGCGCACTCGGAGAGTTGAAACCCGAAAACGTCGAGATCCACTTCCTGGTCGCAGCGTGCGAAAACATGATTTCCGATAAATCGTACCGCCCCGGAGACGTCATTACCGCGAGCAACGGGAAAACTGTCGAGATCGGAAACACCGACGCGGAAGGCAGGCTCACCCTCGCCGATGCTCTGATCTACGCGGAGAAGACAGTCAAGGCGGACACTATTGTCGATGTCGCGACGCTAACTGGAGCTGTGATCATTGCTCTCGGATACAAGTATGCTGGCTTGTGGAGCAACAGAGAATGCATGGCCAGCAGCATTCTCAAGAGGTGAGGAGAAAGAGTCGCAAAACGTGTGACAGGCAAGAACCGGGGAGCAGGCTCTTGCGGTGGATGGCAAGCCAGGCCTCTATAAACGCGTGCACGACACGCGCCGTTCGATACGGCCTCCGGATTCGATTTTTGTCGGTTCACATGCATATGCGTATATGGAGATATGCTGTGGGGACTGGCATCTGTGTGCTGAGCTTGGCGCCGTCGACCGGGTCTCCTTCGTCGCGGCGTTCTCAGGTGATTTGCCCGTGTCGCACGCTCAAGCGTTTCCCCCGTTTGAATGTGTCAAAAACAGACACCCAGCTGTCTCCAGTGGAGTCGTCGGGTGTCTGTGCGTTTGTGCGTTCCAAGGCGCTGAGTTTGTCTTGTTTTCTGTGTCGTCGCGTCTGCGCATTCGTGTCCCGTGCATCTCCACAGCCGGTTGTGTCGGGTTCCGGCGTGTCTGCATCTGCGCGTGCGTACAGCGCTGAAAATAGCGGAGAGTACATGTGGCACATGCCGCTAGCCAAAGACTACGCCGAGGCTCTCGACAGCAAGTGCGCCGACATGAACAATGTCGGAGGCAAGGGGAAGGGCGGCTCCATCATCGCTGCGGTCTTCCTCAACAAATTCGTCGAGAAGGTAAACGAAGAGGGAAAACGAGAGGAAAGGAGGGGAAAATTGGGCAAGGAGAGGAAAGAGAGGAAAGGACCAAGAGAGGAAAGGAGATGCGGCGGCGGACGTGCGTTGTTTAGTTGGCACTTGCGAAGCGAGTGAAAAACAACGTGTCTTTTTTAAAGATTTCATTTTCGGGACTAACCTGCCGGTAAATGCGCGTGTGTCTATCGCGGTTGAACCGAATAGAAACGCCGTGGAGAGTTCAGAGGTAATCACCGGTTCCACTTGCAGCGCGCATGTAGAGGAGGAGCGTAATGGTACACGCAGCACGTGCATACCGCGGGAGGTGTTTTGCTGGCTGCTTGCGCCGACCAGGCCTGCATGCTTGCTCTGTTTCTCGTGCTAGCCTGGAACGCGTTGGTTTTTTTCTCTCACCGCCACATGGCGGCTTCAGCTTGTTCTGATTTCTGTGTCCGTGGGATGCTGACTGCTGCTTCAGGCCTGCTGGGCACACATCGACATTGCAGGAACCGCCTGGGATACGAAGACAAACAGGGCGACAGGTTTCGGTGTCCGCACACTCGTCGAGTACATCATGGACATCAGCGAGAAAACAAAAGAGAACTAAGCACGACGGCTGCACAGAAAAGTGCTTTCCGTCCTTATTTCGTTCTGGGCGTGGCTGGAATTCGTCAGTCACCAGGGCGGGCTCTGGCGATTTGTTCTGTGGCATGCGGTTGGCGAGAAGCGTGCAACGCTTTGCATGACCCTGCCGAGTCTGCCTTCGCAACGCGCCGGTGGTGTGTATTCTGCGTTCGCGGGAAACAAAAATGTGCCGGGGCTGTAGCAGGACTACCACATAGAGAAGGGCAGATGATCAATCTGGCGTCAGTGTGCAAGTTCTGTACCTTTATATGCATGCATGCGTCGCCTGTCTCTGCGTCGCTCCAACCGTGACACGTCGTCTCTGCTCGCCCCGTGGGTGTATTCAGTTCGGTCGCTGTACGTGAGGAAGAGTCGGACGACCTTCCAGACCGGCGAGGACACAGAACGTTCACATGTAGCACCGGCAGGACACCTGTGAGGCACCGCAGGAGCGCTGGCGGCTTTCCCGTGTGCTGGTCCACCGGCTTCGCGTGTAAAGCAGCGAAGCACGGCTCCTGACACAAGAGCCCTTTTAAGCGGGAAACGTGTTCATTTCCACTTGAGTGGAGAACTCAGCACAGGGAGGTGAACGAGACAACGGACACACCACACAAGAGAGATCGGAGCACGCGGCGGAGAACCTTCTTCTGGAGGCGAAAACGAAACGGATTCACCTGCAGTGTAAATAGCAGAAATACCAGATTGCAAGACAGGAGGCAGGTTGTCTGTGGAAGCAAATCAAGCGTAGATTTTGGGCTGCAGACGACGCCATCTTGTAAGCCTGTCGTCCTTCCCTTCGGTTCGGGGAGACAGGGGAGTAAGGATCCCTGGTGGTACTTGTTGCGGAGGCCTGCACACTTTTGCGGAAGTGAGCGCAACCACTGCGTGACCGATCGGTTCTGGCGGTCTCAAGAAGATTCCACACTCTGCGAAGAATGTCGCCAAGCAGCACCCAAGGCACTTCGCGACGTACCAAGCGCACCTTCTGTTTACCAAGCAAGAGCGGCCACAGTGGCAAGTACAGCGAACGCAACCCAGAACTTAAACCTAGATCGCCAGTGTTCGACTTCACTGAGTAGGAACGAGCGCCCGGGGTACTTCAGCCGTTTGTTTCCTTTGCTTTCCTCCGGTGGCGAGGAGCAAGAGAACCCGCCCGCATCAAAGGCGTCGGGTTGAAACGGATACGCGAACTGCATGCGTCTCCAACAAAGTTGCTGATATTGCTCCACGCGGAGATCCAGAAGGGCAATGCGCAACACCACAGTTCTGACCGCCACTCTGGACGCTGGCTGGGGGTGACAAGAGACGCGTTAGGACGGCTGAGGTTGGAAAGACATGTATTAAGTGGATCGAGCGCGTGTTCTGGAATTCCAGGCATCGCAGCCCTATGGAGTTTAAGTTCGGGCGGACTAGCCGACATACAAGTTCCTCCCGCTCTCCTGACGTCGTTTTCGACGAGCGGAACACGAAACCGGCGAGAACGGCGACAGCCCGGCAGTGGAAAACGCGAGCACGCTTGCTACGGGCGCCGCGCAACCAGCGAGTTGAAGTCACGAACAGTCAGCGTCTCTGGTTTCTTTCCTCCATCGGGTAAGATGACTATACGTGTTCCGTCTAGCCCCAGACACCGGTGGTGTTGCTTGAATGTCCGAATCTTCTTCATCTTTCTTGACCATCACATGCGATCAACATAGCTGGAGGGTTCCAGATGGCGGCAGGCGGTGCGGCCTAGCCTTTCATTTCGTGCCCGGGACGGTGGCAGGCGTGGACGCATTGCCCGGGCGCAGCTCAAAGAACGGAAAAACGCGCGAGGCTCAGCGAAAACGGCGCTGCCGAATAAACATATTTACATCTCTGCACAGAGGAGGAGAGAGACGCAAACTCCCTAGCGGCGGAAACCGTGGCCTCGTGGTCTCGTTCTACGGCGGCCTCTCATGTGTTTTCGCACCTTGATCTGACCCTGCTAAAACGCGCTTTGTCAAACACTGCAAATGCTCGCCGGACGTCCTGCTACTCCGTTCGTGTCTTTGCTCTCTCTCGGCGTTTCATCCGACTCCCCTGTTCTCGCCGTCTGCACTCTGTCTGAACCGCCTCTCTGCTGTGCTGGGTGTATGGCTGCTTTTCCCCGCGAGTCCACCGCGTCGCGTCGACTGGAGATGCTGTCTAGACACCGCAGGGCGTAGGCACGCCTCTGGCGGCAACCCTGGGCCGCGCGCACGGGATTCCCACACAAGCAGGCACGAAAAGCGATGCATGTCTTTCTGCTGTTGACGCCACAAGGCGCGCTGGACAGCCGGGACAAACGTGACAGCAACCGAGCCATTCTGCAGTCTCTTTTCCTCGACCCAAGACGAGAAGCCCCCGAGTCGAGGAAGCACGCAAAAACTACCAAAAGGCCACTGGACGAAGGGAGAAAAAACTCGGAAAACTTCGAAACCCGCGTCCTCAGACTCCCTCGCCCGCTCCAGGAGACGCGCCGAGGCTCCGCCGCAAGGCTGCCTGAGCAAGCAAAGCTCGGCGTTCGACGACATTCTGAGGGCGCGAGGGCGGGCCAGAAGGCCCGAGAGAGACTGTCGCTGCAGGCGTGAGGCTGGACTCAGCGAGCAAATGCTCGGGTGCATCGGGTAATTGTGAATTCCTCTGCTCTGCTGGGCTCTCCGTGGACGGAGCGGGACGGGTCGACAGACTCCGCGACGTGGACGCCGAATCCGAAGCAGACGCCCCAAAAGGCAAAGAAGACATTCTGTGACGACTAAGCGATTTCTCGCCTTTGGCAGCGACAGCTTTTGCCTCCGCCGCAAACGCGGCTGCCGGACTTCTCACGAGCCTTTCTGTGTCTCCCTGGAGCTGCCCGTCCCTCTCGTCCACGCCCCACAGGAGACCTGTCCGAGAGGAAGACGAAGAGAGCGGCGGGCAGACAGAAGAGGTGCCGACTTTCCCGGTTGGAGAGAGAGGGCGGCGAGCGTCTGGCCGGACCACGACACCAGGGCCGGAGGGAGTAAAGGAAGACGAGACAGCTGTGTCCTCCGTCTCTGATCCTTTGGCGTCCTCTCTGCGTCCGTGTCTTCGCCGAAGGCTCGCGTCGCCGTCGAGTGCCGACAGAAACGCACTCTCTCCTTCTGGTTGCCTGTCTCCTCTGCTCCGTAGCTGATTCCGAAAGAACGCTTCTCGCGCCTGTCGGAGTCTCTGTCGTCTCTCCTCGTCTGTCTCTCCCGGCCACTCACCTCGCATCTCTGCCTCTTCAGAGGAAACCGCGCTCCCCGCCGCGTGTGTCCGCTCCGACGCCGCGGCGCCAGCCACATCGGACCCTGTCTCTTGGGCTTGACGACCGCGGTCGGCGGTGGGGGACGCCGGGGCCTCAGCTTGCTGAGGGCCAGCTGGGGCTGCTGGGGCTGCAGGCGGAGGCGTTTGCCGAGGCGGCCGCAACAGCGCACGAGCGAGAACGAGGCGCAAGAAAAAGCCTAGAGAGAAGAAGGTCGCGAGGGTAAAGCGAAGCGCCCGGGCAACTGCAAGGACGAGGGAGACGATGGGGAACAAAAGCAGTGAAAGAAAGGAACGGACGATGGCGAAAAAGAGATGAAAAAAACGAACAGGCGTCGGCGCGCCGTCGTTGAAAAGTGGAGGTACAAGGAGAAGCTGCTGGCCTCGAAAATGGAACAGAAGCAAGAGGACGAGGTAGAGAAAGATCTGCAAACACACGAACACGCAAAGCACAGAGGAGCAATAAGGCGACAAATCACAAACGAAAGGAGAACGTCGCCAGGGGCCTGCAACAACCACAGGACTGAACCTCGGTGAAGCGAGAGGTTAAAACGGCAGGCGCCACAGCAAAATTCTCGCGTTTCTTTCGAATATCGCTGCTTCGTGAGGCCTTCGCGGGCATCCTCCCCTCGCGGCCCAGACCCGTTTCGCCCCGTGGAAAAAAAGAGAAGGCATGTATGCGCAGAGTTGTGGAGCGACGATAGTAGAAAATGGGAGTCCATGGAAATCAAAAGAGATTTCGCTGATTGTAGTTGTGAAACTTGCGTCGATTATCTGGGTTGAATGCTGACGGCTGCAGCGTAGCCGCTGAGAGAGCGGAAAGACGTTGCGCGCAAAACGGGAAAGCTAGCCGTCCAAACGTACCACCAGATTGTTCCAACTTATGGAGAAAAGAAGGTGATGGAAGAACGGCCGGGGCGGGTACGCCACAGTTGCATCGGGGTGTACAGAGAGCAGAAGGAGGCGGCCATCATCTAGGAGAAGCGTCAGGAGGATGCGCCCCGGTGCCTGAGGAAGGCGGAATGGAGAGACCACTTTGATGTAGAAACAGAAAACGGCTAAGAGACCGAGCAAATCAGGTCGAGTCGGCGAAGCCCAGAGAAGCGACAAAAAGACACTCGCTTCCACTTCCTTTCCTTTGTTCGCCGTCTCGTCCGCCAGCTGTGTATCTGCCAGTACCCCAGTCTCTGCCTGACCGCTGCGGTTCTTCTCGTCTCGCGATCTCCGCGTTTTTCTTTCCCCATTCTCCACATCTTTCTTCGCGACCCTCGTCGGCTTTTCGGCAAACGCGTACCCCAAACTCAGGACGGATGACGTTCGGATCGACAGCCGCGAGGAACCGATGGAGGGGGAAGAACGAAAGACCCACAACCTGCCGGCCCTCGAGAGCCTCCACACCGCCTAGGCACATCCACACACACATACATGTATACATTATATAATACATGTACACATTATAGAATACATATATACATATATACATCTATATATGTTTATGTATTTATTTATGTGTACACAGATACGCCTATGCACACCTGAATGCATTTGTAAACACAGACGCATATATATTTGGGTTTAGGCATAACTGCACGCAAATAACGTGCACATTCACGGATATATATATATATATATATATATATATATATATATATATATATGCGCATCCGTAGATACAAACACGCACATGCGTAGTGGCATAGTGAGATAATGTGTAAGCCGACAGAAACGAGGAAAGGACGCGAGGAGTGGAGAGAGTAGAACCGACAACCGACGCCGTGACGCGCAGTGGTAACTTTACCTGCTTGTGCCATGGCGGCGGCGAGGTCTACTTCGCGTACAACGGGAGTCGAAGCTCTGGACTTGTCGGTGCCTGTTGGTGTCCTTCCTCGTCGGTTCTCTCGCTCTCGTCCCTCGCCTCCCTCGAATGAGCCCCTCCCGACAACTGTCTCCGTTAGTGTCTCCTCGTTCGCCCCGACCAAACCGACGGCTGAAGAGACAGGCGCGTCCTGCCTATGAGTCGAGGCGGCTTCGATTTGCACAAAGAGTCCCAAGGCTCCCGTCACACCGGCGATGCAGCTGCCGTCTTCACTGAAAAAAAAAACGTCCAACGGAAGCCCTCCACATCTCAGAACAGCAAATCCTTCTGCCAACTCCACAAACGAAGCTGTACAAATACTCCCACACAAATACCATATGCATCTATACATACATACATACATACATACATACATACATACACATATATATATATATATATATATATACGCATATGCATGTAAAGGCGGATATGCGCATAAATGTAAATTCGTAGAGCATCTCATCTGAATGCCAGTTCCACGTACACAGTCGAGTTCGGAAGGCCGATGCACCCTCGATAACCTACTTCCGTCCGCATGCGCAAAGCGACACTCACCGACGTCTTCGCATTCACAACCATCCATACCTGGAAAAGCGCGAATACTTATATATATATATATATATATATACGAGATAGGAGCAGATACATGCAGATGGATAGACATCTGTAGGTGTATGAAATCTGTGTAGCGCGCAGTCCGCGTGCATGCAAAAACCTTTCTTCTCGTCACGGTGCGCGGCGCTTACTTGATGGCGAGCAGTCGGAAGGAAGGCGCGTAGCTCCAGAAGTCGCGGAACACTTCTCCTACAGAATATTCCGCCAAATCGTCAGATGCGCCACTCGGGCCGTCCAGTGAAGGCGCCGAGCCTCGCTTCTCTTTCGCCTCCCGAAAAGACCGCTGGCCCCCAGAGAGAGTGCCGAGCCGCCACGGACCTTCTGCGTTTCGAGACTCGCCGAGACGCTCCTCTTCTGCCAGGCGCTCTGACAAACGCGCTCGCAAACACTCAAACACAACATGGAGACGCACAGGCACCGACGCTTGGCCTGGCTTACGCACATTCCTACGCATGTACTGAAACCTACACACACATGCACATTCATGCATCCATGAACGCATATACAGATGCATATATATATATATATATATATATATATACGTATACGCGAACTGCATATAAATACATGCTTAAATATGTATATACATATATATATATATATATATATGGAAGCACTTATATAGGTGGACCTTCTTGAAAAGCGCGTTGGGGGCACACGGTGTAGCGGGGATTCCTACCTGCCTCCTCTGACTGTTTTCGTTTCTCGTCTTGTGTAGCGAAGGGAGACGCTGGCCTTCGAAGGGTTCGGAAAATCTGCAACTTTAGCAGATATCCGAACGCGAAGTCGCGTCGATTCGGCGCAGAGGCCCAGAGCGGCCTTCGCACAAACTCGTACACGCCTTGCGACGCACTCCCGCCGTCGTTTTTCGCGTCTCTTCCTGGCAAGCGAAAGGAGAGAACCCGCAGTGAGAACCACCGAAGAGCCATCTGGAGATCCTCGTCGTTCCTCGCCTTTGTCGAACTTCGACCTTACGGCGTGTTTTTTCCCTCTCTTCTCTCCTGTTGACTCTTCCTTCTCTCCCCTACCGTCTGCCTGCTGGCCTTCGTCCTACCCCTCTTCTCTGCGCCTCCCCTCCCTTCCTTTTTCCTTTTTTCTTCTTCTTTGTTCCTTTCTCTTCTTGGTTCCTTTCTCTGCTTTCTTCTCTCACTGCGGTCTTCTCCACGACCCTCGCCCTCGCCGGGCTGATAGACGCGCAGAAAGTGGTCAGTCCCGGCCTTTCTTCCCACGGCCCAGCCGACGCAGTGTCTGGACAGCTCGCCTGTCGTCGGCTCCGCGACGTGCGGCGTCTGGGGGCGGAGGCGCCGGTTGAGGCGAGAGGGACAGAGAGCGCTGGAGGGCGAGACGAAGCCGCTCGCGTGGTGGAAGACGCGGTAGCGCACAGCGTGATCCGTCGAGTGTACAAGCATCGACAACACCGTAGGGAACTCTGAGAAAGAGTCAGGAAGAAAAAGGAGACAAAAAGACTCACGGTCTTTGTCTACAGGCCACCTGCGCAGGGATCAGTCTCAATTCCATAAGCAGCAATGTATACACATTGGGAACCGTACATGCCTTGTTTACGCGTGAATGTGTGTATTCATACTTGCGCACACACTTACACGTATATGTGTGTATGTATATGTATATAGGCATGAGAGCAGTTGTTTGCGAATGGCTGTTCGGTACACAAGTTTGCGCATAGGCAGAGACACATAAGCACGGCTAGGCGGACAGGGAGACGGTTGGTTGTTCGGGCGTCTCTCTTGGACTGCAGAGACTCACGTTTCCATGGAGAAGGATCAACGGCCGGAGTCTGCGCACTTCCCCCAGACGCGCCGCTGTGAACGTGCTGCAGCAAAACCACGTCGCCGAGGTTCTCGCGCTGCAGCACGCGTGGCCCCACAAACGAATGCAGAACAGGCTGACTCGACACCTCAGAAGAAGGAAACGAGGAAGAAGCAGGAAAGGAGGAAGCAGGAGAGGAAGAATTATTGCGAGGGAGAGACGGTTCCAGGTGAGAAAGGAGAGAAGAAAGAGAGGCAGAATGACGAAAGAGATACTTGTCTCCGGATCGGGTGTACGCGAGGCCTGCGGAGCTGAGAGAGCCTGTTTCGACTGCGGCGGCTCCTGGGAAGGAGAAAGTGGCGAATTCGTAATCGTAGAGAACGGCATCGTCCCGGTCCGATTCGCGAGAGGCGACTGGAGACACCGGAGGGACAAGAGAGGCCATTGCTTGCCTTCTCCCACGAGGGAAGTCTGCAGCCGACGACGGGCGACTTTCGTCGTGTCGCAGATACGCATGCTCAACGCGGACTTCATCCAGAGGCAACGATGAAACACCAGAAGGAAGAGCCTCTCTCTCCCTCGCCTTATCGGCAGCATCTCCATCTCCCTCGGCAGCATCTCCGTATCCCTCGTCTTCATCTCCATCGTCCATCTCCGGTCCCACAATGATTCCGAATGCAGTCGCCACGTCAGGTGTATGTACACCGAGGTCGCGGTCCCGCCAATGTCTCGGCTCGGGGTGAGGACTCCCATTCTTGTCGTTTTTGGCTTCTCTGCTTGTTTCTCCCTGTTCATATCGCCGGTTTTCAGTTGACGCGTGCTGCCTGTCTCCAATTCCTGCAC
This sequence comes from Neospora caninum Liverpool, assembly GCF_000208865.1. NCBI lineage: Eukaryota > Apicomplexa > Conoidasida > Eucoccidiorida > Sarcocystidae > Neospora > Neospora caninum. Next base: position 3,483,334 of record NC_018390.1, read on the forward strand.
TTCGGCCAACTCCTTCTTTCCGTCCGTCGTCCTGGTCTTCGCTCGCGGGTCTTGGTTCCCGTCTCTCGCGCCCTGCCTGGCCTGCCTCGCTGCCCGTCGACACGAATCCCCGGCCGTCTGCCGAGTCTTTCGTCTCCCGCCTGACGAAAGAACGGAAGAGTCGCCGCCTTCTTCTCGAGAGAACGCGGTGGGCCGTTTCGTCGAGGTGCGGGAAAAATGTAACTTTCCAGTGCACGTCGAGCCCCGCCGGCTGTCCGTACACCACAGCCGCAGAGACAGTTTCCTGATCGACGGCTAGCCACGCTTTCTGGCCTTCGAAAACGTAAGAGCGAACGAGTTGAAAGCCCCGCAACGACGCTGCAAGCGCCGAGGGCGACACAAACGCGTTTTTCGCGAAGCTGAGCCGAGAGCGATCAGACCGCGAAGAGGCTCGCGTCTTCCCCGACGGGGCAAGCAACGGCAAAAGGTGTGAGAGGTCATCTGCCCTCTCCGAGTCGGACCCGGCACTGAAACTCGCTTCGTCGCCTTCTTCGCTGTCTCCTTTCTCTGTCTCCGTCGTCTCGCGCTCTTCCCTTGTCGCTTGTCCCTGCTCTCCTTTGCCTCCTTCTCTCTCGAACTCGTCCATCGACGCCTTCTCCCCAGCATGCGCGCTGCCGGCAGCGTCAACATCTCTCTGCGCTTCTCTCGACACGTCCGTGCTCCCCCCCTCGAGCTCGCCTTCCTCTCCTTGCTCGTCGTCCACTTCCGACGGGAACAGCACGTTCCCAATGTGCCTCAGAGGCGCCCACTGCTGGAGCGCATGCACGACAACAGACATGAGTTCGTCCCACGCACTGGCGTACTCTGTGTGGGGTGTCGAGGCGGCGAGAGAGGCCGCGCCGGACTTTCGAGGGTTTGTGTATCTCGCGTGGGCCTCGTCTCGCCCTCGTCTCCTCTCCTGGTTCGCTCGGCTTCTGTCTTCGCTGGCTCCTCTCGCTCTGTCCCGGTCCCGAAACAGCTGCCAGGGCGCGTGACCGTCTTCCCGCTGCGTCTCTCTCACCAGAGCACCCATCGGCGCGAGACGCCACGCGCGAGGAAGAGAGGACCGAGACGCTGCGTGCCTCGTTCTCCTTCGTGCCTTCGCCGCGTCGCCCACGAGCTCCCGCCCCGCCTCCGCGGCTGCAGCCGCCGCACGGTCCCCTGTGGCGTCCGTGACAACCAGAATATGTTCGGTGGCGAGGGGAGAAGACGGCGTGGACGAAGAGACCGACGAACGAGGAGGGAAGCGGAGGGGTGCCTGAGAGGCCTCGGATGAAGTTTCACTGTCTTCAGACGGATGCGCGGAGGGAGCAGTCAGCGCGTCGACGATTCGCGACACAAACAGTTTCTGCTGTCTCCAGAGAGCGCGGGCTGTCTCAAGAGCCATCGCGAATCCCAAGTGCATGACGACAGGCAGTGTGAAGACGGGCGAGTCTCTCCTCGATCGTCTCGCTTTTTGGCTCTCCTCGAAACGCTCGCCTGCTTCTCTCGCACCCAGTTCGCCCCTCGGAGTCTCCTCTCTTTGCTCTTCGTCTCGCGCCGAGCGTGCGCGTCTCGCGGCTTGCCCATCCTCCGCGGCGTGCGCGGCGACAGCGATGTCTCCGGCGTCTCTAGGGCCCGGGATGTCGCCGTAGTGCGCATGCAGCAGCTCGTAGAGAGGCTGGACGCTGATCCAGGGGTGCTTCGAGAAGGTCGGCGCATGCAGCGAAACATAGAAGGATTTAGGGTCGTCGAAGCAGGCATGGAGAAGGTCCCACAGCGACGCTGCGCACGCGCCGCCCTCCTGGAAAAACAAGGCCAGCGTGTGGACGTACGCGAGCGCGAGCTCGCCAGAAATTTGAGCGAGGACCAGAGGCAGGCGAAGAAACGGCGACAGCGCGAAGCCCGTGGCCGGCGCAAAAAGGTCTCCGACGGCGCCCGCCAACTCGAGTCGGTGTCTCTCCAGGTTGACCACTGAGGGCGCAGGGAAGAGCCCCGTGGACAGGTGGGTGGTTTGGAGCCTCGGCGACACCGCGGGAGACGTCGACAGAGACGAGTCGGAAGCAGAGAAGGACGAAGACAAAGGCGTGCGGCGAGGCGCTGCCGCAGGCGCCGGTTCGGCGTGTCGAGAACCGCCGTCTCGTGCTTCTCGTTCTCTGTCTTCCCCATGTGCGCCTCTCTTCGTCCCAGGGGGAAACCGCAGCAGCCTCTCGACAGCCGCCTGCGCGATCTGGAACGGAACAGACGCGGCTTGAGGGGGCAAAGGGCCGACTGCGGGAGAAAAAAGCGTCTCCTCCCCGTCCGCATCTGCTTCGCGATCTGCGCGGACACCTGCGCCGAGAGCTGCCGAGAGGGCGATCCTTTCGAAACCTTCCAGTGCGCGTCGAGCCTCTTCTCGTGTAGTGGTTCGGCGCGCAGAAGCAAGCGCCGTAGGGAGATGGAGAGACATCGAGGGACTGCGGGGCGGGGAGACAGGAGACGGCGCCCCAGCAGACCTCCGTGGCGCAGGGACGTTTCCGGCGTCGCGTGTCGGAGACAGCATGGACACTCTGGAATCAAAAGCGCCTGTGAGCTTTCCGGCACTTTCGGGAAACGCCGGAAGAGATGTGAGGGGAGACGCACGCGACGTGGGCGCGAGTTCAAACAAACTGGGAGACGGGGGAGGAGACTCGGGTGTCGGATCAGAGTTCGAAAGGGAAGAAACAGGAGACACACGGGGCAACGGAGACAAAGAAGGTTCCCGCGGGTCGCGGGGGCTGAAGCCTCCCTGATTCTGGTCCGCGAGGGGTTGCCTCGTCCCGATTTCCGGAGAGTCGCGTCTTCGCTCTGCAGCCGAGAAGGCAGAGGCCAGAGCAGGCAGGAAAGAGAGCCCGACGAGATCAGCCAAGTGCCGGTAGGGATACAGGCGCACGAGCTGTCTGTACACCGCGCGACGGAGCGGACGATTGAGGAGAGCCGCCTGCAGAAGATCAGAGAGAGAGCGACGGTAAACAACGAGCCGCGTTCGGTACCGGACAGGCATCCGTTCCGGCGACGAAGAGAAGGCTGAGGAATAGACCGGGTCTTTGCCGTAGAGGACAAGGACGTAGAGGTAGTTCGACTTGGGGTCCGCAATGGTCTGTACGGACACCTCATTACCGGCGAGGCGAACGGGTTTCGCGTCGTCGAAACGCTTGGCGGCAGAAAACGGAGAGGACGTCACAGGCGAATTGTTCGCGGACCGGCCGCCTCCCCCCGGCAACCGACACACCCTGCCGTGCGCCGCCCCGCCCTCCGCGCGGCACTGGCCGCTGAGGCCGTCCGCCGAGTGTACGTACACCGCAGACGCCGCGCTGTCTGCGGGGCCCTGGGGCACCGGAAGCAGAAACGCAGAAACCGAGTGTGCCAGGCGCTGATTCAGAAGATGAGGAGGAGGCGTCATCGGCATCTCGTCGAGATGGTGAAACATCAAAGTCTGGAGATAGTGATCGAGGGAAAGAGAGGCGCTAAACGCTTCAGTTGGCATCAGCAGCCGCCTCGTGAGCGACGGCGTGAAGAGCGCCGCCGCGTCGAAGCAAAGCGGAGAAGACTCGCCAGCAGACCGACTGGCAGCGTCTCCAGCACCTTCGGCCCCCGCTTCTCCAGTTCCAAAGCCGTTATCGTCTTCCCACCGACACGGTGGGGGAAACGCGGAAGGATTCGCGACGAGCAGGTATCGAGCGACCGCCTTCAAAAGCAGGTTTCGGCCACCCTCGTCGGTTTTGCTTCCCTCCCCTCTCTTCTCCTGGCCTTGCGGCCTCGCCCCTGGAAAAGCGCCTCGGCTCTCCCCGTGCAAGAGACTGGCAATGACACCATGGCTGAGGGCGAAGTCGAGGATCCGCGCAGCCTCGACCTCCGCAGACAGCCGATCTGAGAACGACGTTGGAAGCAAGGAGGACAAACGTCCTGTTTCCTCCGCTTCCACTCCAACTCCCTGCTGCCTCTCCGAAGACGACGAGCGCCGTGTGCACCCTCCTCCGAATTCCCCTTGCTGCGTGCAACCTTCCCGATCTAGGCCCCCTGCGTGTCTCTCCGAAGTGTCTCCTTCGAAGAAACCACGTTCGCTATCCTCGTCGCCAGGCAGCGATCCCTCCCTCGCACTCTCTGCCGCGTCCGATCCAGCGGTAGATGCGTCGCCCTCTTCTCTCTGGCTTCCCTCTTCCTCGGCCAGCCTGCGCTTCGCTCCTCGCTGGTTTCTTGCTCCCCCTCGTCTCTCTTTCCTGTTTGTTTCAGCCTCCGTTCGCTGCCTGGCGACGGCTGCCTCCATCTCCCGTAAGCTCTTCAGCCGTCTGTGCACCGCATTGGCGAGCGGCAAGTCGTCGGCCTTCTGGAAGAACCAGTGGAGGAAGCCCGTGGCTGCTTTTAGCATCTGTCCAGTGGGCGCCTCGGCTGCGTCTTTGGTTCTTCCTTGACTCTCGGACAAAGTCTCCTCGCTCTCTCCTTCGGAGGAGGGGTGCGGCGGCTCTTCGGGCGACGCCGGACCTCCTGGGTGGTGCCTGTTTGCGCTCCCGAGAGGCGAGGACACGACGTGCGCGGCGCCTTCTCGCTTCCTCCATTCGTCTGTCACTGTAGCTTCTTCGCCGCTGCCTTGAGACCCAGGGCGTGCAGAGGAACGGGCAGGAGACACATCTGAATCTGTCTGTGGAGGAGAGAGATCCGCAGAAGGGATTCTTTCTCGCAGCGGCGCTGCAGTTGCGGAGTCCTGCCGATCGGTTTTCCACTGGCTGCTTCTTTCCTCGCCTACTGGACGTACGCCGTTTTCCGAAGGGAGAGCAGAAAGGTGGCGCGTGGGGCCTTCTTCCGGTTCAAAGTGTCCAGAGGGTGAGAACGGATTTGAAACAAAGACGACCGCAGGCAGCACTTTGGCCGGAATCTGAGACACGATTTTGTGCGGAGACAGCGCGGGGGTCGGGAAGACGAGGTCTTCCTCCAGTATGAGGTAAACGCAGAGGAGAGAAAGACAAAACAGCAGATTCAAGAGGCACACCGCACTCGCAGCCAAAGGAAAGCGAGCTGGTCTCCCCGCAGCCGCCCCTGGCCCCAAACCCGCCGCGGGGGGGGGCGGCATCTTGCGGCCACAAGTGTCTCCTGCGGAAAGGAGACAAAAGCGAGCGAACGGGCGACGTAACGGCGGTGACGAGAGAAGAGAGCAGTGTCGGCGAGGACGGCTGGGGAAAACAGGGCAACCCAGGGACGGAGAAGGGGGACACGGCCGGACGAACAGAGCGAAGTCCCAGAGAATGAAGGAGAGATCCCGGCTGAAAGAAGTGAAGAAACAAACGTGACGGCAGAGGACGGGCGGAACAAGACGCCGGAAGAACAAAACGGACAACGCAAGGAGGCCGGTTGGTGGACAGGACGGGAGACAGCCAGCGAAGCGGAGAGCGAGAGGCGAAGCGAAAGGAAGCACAGGGAAGCAGGGAAGATGTAGCCACTTTGTCTGACGACGAAGTGTAACGGTTAGACTGACCGCGAGAGAAAGCGACAGAAGCGCCCGACAGGAAACTGAGACGATGAGAGCGGCAAACCGGCTAAACAGATTCGCCCCAGTGTTTAGAGATGCACGTCCGGAGTGGACGAGACAGAACGATCCGTTCTTGACGGCCAGAGAGAGGTGAGAGACAAACGGGGAGGCAGGGGAAAGGAAGCCCGAGGACAGAGACACAAAACACAGCGGAGGAGACGGCGTAGAAGTGGGGAACAAAGCTGGCAAAGAAGCGGCCGAATCTGTGCGAGTCGGGACGGCAAAGATGAGTTCTTCTCTGCAGAGAGTCCGTGCTTTGACGGGCACTTTTTGTCGCGGCAAAAAAAGAAGGAATTCTTCCCTCTTTTCTCGCGTGTACGTACCGCGTGCAGCAGAGAAAGGCAGCTCGCCGCCCGCGAGAGAAGTCGGGAAGACAGGACACGCGGAAGAGAGGGGAAGAAAGCGAGTTTCCACCGTTCCTTCGTCGTCTCGGACTCGACCGGTTTAACATGCCATGGCTTTCCGTCTCTTGAGATTCCAGTTTTCCGTTCTCCAAGCAATCGCGCCATCTGTTCACTTCCTAGAGTGTCACACGGAGTCCGGTCTGGCTCTTGCAGCTGCCGAGTGTGCACCGTTAAACTACTTTTCCTTGAGAGTGACCTCGCTCCTCGCGACTTTTCGTGTCGAGCAGTGTGTTTCTCTGCAGTCCACCTGGTGTCGAGCTCTGCCAGATTTCTCCGTAGCCCGCAGCGATACTACCGCAGTTTTACAACGAGTCTGTATACTGTGTGCATCTCACACATAAGCCGCACCCCACATCCCAGTCACCTGTGCGCATCGCGTCCATGTGCAGAAACAGGATTTACCTGTAAGCGAGTGCAAACGTCTGTACACAGCTTGGAGCGTGTACGGAAAACTTGACGGTTAGACCTTGCCTACACACATGGTCTGGCGAAACGGTCGTCTATATACAGTAGTGTTGGATCAACTTTTCACTCTTAGGTACGGACAGCGAGATGGAGAGGTATAGGAGAACGCAAGGAGGGCTGTCGCGGCCTTACCATCTATTACAGGGCGCCGACACACCAGCTTCGCCCAGAGAAGAGGTGCCTGATCTCTGTACATTTATCATAGAGTGCTGCCAACCCTGTAGAACACGCAGTGTTAAAAGGGCTGTCGTGCCTCCGCGTGGTAGCGGGCATCCCTGGTCAGCCAGCAGCTGTGTAGCGTAGAGGTATTGGCTTCTGTCGGTGCGCGCTCTGGTGCAATCGGTGAACAGCTCCAAGTCGACCTTCACGAACAGCCGACCGTGTTCTGTTGCGATGCGTCTGCCGTTCTGGGGATGGTGTCGACAGTGCAGGAGCGCGAAGCATCATCTTTGGGGACATTGACACTACACGAAACGCGTTTCCGCGCGTTGTTCAGTGCCTTCTTTGTCGCGATCGCGCCGTCCAAGACTGTTTCATGTGTGCCCCACCATCGCCAAATAACGTTACCCCACAACTCTATTCAGGCGCAAGCCTATAGTCCGCGTGAGCGGCAAGCAACATTCCACCGGGATATTTAGGCATTGGCATCACTATAACTGTGTTCTGCTAGCTATAACCTATCTAGCCTCTTCGTGGATGTGCCCATACAACAGCAAATTTACCGCCGCACGCCAAGTCACTGTGGGCGGCTGCTACCGCGAGAACACGTGCGACGGTTGGCTCGAAAGTTCTCGCAGGACTCGGCCACACGTTTCCAGGCAAACATTTTTTAGCGTCGAGTTCAAGCCTGGAGAGAGCGGGTGGCTAGAACTTTCGGGATCATGTGTCTAGTGAGAATGCCGTCGTCCCTTTCCGCGTTTCCGCTCGGCAGTCGATTCCGCTCGGCAGTCGATTCCGCTCGGCGTCGTTTCTGCTCAGCGTCGCAAATAGCTTTTTCTGCTATTACCTATAACCACCCGCGTCGCGAAGTGGCAAGGCACGCTGCGTATCCCCACATGGAGTGTACTAGTAACTTCCCAGCATTTTGAACCCAGAAGCGCTGAAATTGCCTTTTGCGATTTCACAAGCTTCAACTCTGTACGAGGAAAAGTTGTTTGTTCCGGGTCCTGGGTACCAGTAGACGGAACCTGTGTGACGGCCAAGAAGAGTCTTTTCTCGTACAAATTCGTATCGAAAGGTTTGCCCGTGACAGAGCCGAGGCGTGGTTCAGGAGGACACGCCGAGAGAGGGCTCTCCTCAATCTTTGGTGGCCTTTCACGGCCAGCGTTACTTCTTCGTAAGACAGGAATTGTGGATACGGGGGCAAAATGAAACGGTCCTCAGTATGCGTTCTAGTGCTACTGTTTGAGTTAGTCAAGGGGGGCTGTAACCCCCTCATCCCAGGCAGCCTACCTGCTTGCCAGGTAACAGAAGGAGCGATCCTCCGTCGCATTCGGGAGTTCTTCAAACCGAAACTGAAAATGGAGGACTCGTCTGATGAATCCTTCTCCGAGCGGGATGAGGACGACAATGCAGATGAGGTATCACGCAGCAACCACAACTATGGTAGGACGACTAGCACTACGACGACAACTACGACGACAACAACGACGACAACTACGACGACAACTACGACGAAAGACCCGGGGGTATGGGAAGAAGAAGAAGACTCCATGTCAGTTCCATATACGCCTCTGCCGCCTCTTCGGGGTATGGGGACATTGGGACTGGCGATATTCTTTAGTCTTGTTTTCAGTTTGAAAAAAATCCCGTTAGCCGTGGGGGGGTTGGGTGTGTTGCAGTATATTGACTCCGTGTTTGAACGAATGCAGGCGAGAGCAGCTATGCAGGATGCTTACAAGCGCTTCGAGTCTCGGCGTCAGATTGTGCGTGCTAGACGCAGGCGACGGTGGATACAGACTTTCTACTCCTTGCGAGCTCAGGAGCAAGACCGCCTGCAAAACCAACAAGTGGATGAGAAGGCAGACCCAGCAACCGCGCCGGCGAGTGCCTCCACACAGGCTGGAGACGAAACAGTGCCAGCAACAGACGGTACGCCATCGCCCGCCACGAATCCGGAACCGGCCGTAACAAGAGGGGAAGTGGACGTAGAGAGCGCAGCAGTTTCTTCACGACTGCCTCAAATGGCCAAGCAAGGTAGAGACCAACTTGCCGACGTTCCTCAGGCTGCGAAGGCCGAAAAACAGCTACACCGAAGCGGATCCGATACCGTCAGGGCCCCTGTTCCCGAAGCCGGAGACGCTTCAATGCCAGCCAGCCCGCCTCGCGAACCTCGACGAGAAAAGAAGAATCTTCAACAAACTCGTCGTTAAGAGTGAAGGCTACAAAGCCGCAGGGGCATCCACAAACTCTGAGTACGGAGAGCAGGACCGGGGATCCAGACGGAGCTCCGCACAACCTGCTGCGTCAAAGGGTTTGAACCTGTGGAAATCGCAACGTGTGAGTTCCACCAAGCAGCAGGGGAAAGCAGAGAAGTGAATCTGAAATGATGCCCCTCTGTGCTGCCCCGTGGCGGGATGCACTGTATCTGAGGGAAAGAGATGAGGGAGTAAAAGTTAAGCAAGGTGGCCTGGATATGCTGGGACCAACGGCGCAAATCAGGAGAACCGCCTCAGAGGAGACTCGAGATTGCACGAAGGTTTCGAGGCTGTCTGTGATCTATGCACGGCAGAGTTCCAACCATCACCGAGGCCACTGCTCAAGTGTATTGTCTATTTTGCGTAGCCCGGCGACATCTGTTTGCCTTAGTCTCGTTTCCAGATCGCCACGGTTGAGATTTTGGCAAACGATTCGGTCGCCAGTAGATCCGAATTCTGTAGCGGCGCTCATGTCGCCCCTGTGGGAAGCTGGCACAGCAAGATGCCCCTGTAGAACGCAAGCGACAAGCTGTTGAAACCGTTTCATGTGTGGTACAATTGAGTCGGTTACCTGCCGCATAGAAAGTGCAGCGTTAGCGGTACTCGCATAGTGACAATGTTCCGTACAGAGTGCGTCTCTACTGGAGGGGAGGAACTCCGGGGGGGGGGGGGGGGGTAGAATCCCTTTCTGACAGTGTTCAGGACGCGCTGCGGCGGGTGAAGAATGCTCTCACGATCCGCCTGGGTCTATTTTCTCGTGACCCCGTGAGAACGCGTTTTCGCAAGTCCAGGTTCCCAGATGAAGGTTACCTCAGATACGTGTTGCGTCGGTATCTGTGCGTGGACGCGTATGCATTGCACCCGGCTCCTGACTTTCGAGATTTGACACGCGTAAGCAGAAATTTTGCGTCTTTTACTGCACGGCTTTGCCGAGCTCGAGGCGCCCCGTGGATTGCTGGCGAACTCGCCCGCCGATCTGGTTCCTGGCGTTTTTGTGAAGGAGCTTTTTTTCCTCCACCGGCCAAGCTGCCAGCAAGAGGACCGAGGGCGATACGCGTTGCAGAACCCGTTCCGCTAAACTGGCGTTTTGTGTTGGAGTGGCTCATCAAGCCGTCGAGACTGCCATCGCGAGGAACAGACACGGGACAACGCCGTTTGCTTCTTCCTTGGCGAGACCGTGTATTTGATCGCGCATCTACTGGGTTGGCCTGCCAAGGAAGAAATGTGGAAAAGCGGGCGGCGAAACCGACGTCCGTTACTGATTGCAAGTCTTCCGCAAGTCCTGTGAACAAATAAGGCTGCACCGTTTCATTCCGCCGTTTTTGAAAAGTCGCAACCAGAAACACCCGCGAACACTTGGGAGCGCTGCACTGGCTGCTGGAGACTAGGATCCGTCGTGTCACTCTGCGGCGGATATACCCTCCTGGGTGGTGAGAATCCGTTTAGCTGGCTCAAGATATTCTGTTTACAAGCTGATCCTTTTTCCCCAGGTTCAAACCAGACAGCCTGCGGGGGAGCAAGCAAGGCGGAACAGAGACGCCCGTTACGCTCAGACTTAGTGATTTAGAGGCGAGCGGCTCTCAAAGAGATATCCGTCTCTCTCGCATTTTCCTGTGATGCACCGCTCAAGGGCTGTACAACCAGCTGCCACGCACAGGAAACGGGATGCGACTGGAGCGTGCATTCCACTTCATAAGGCGTGTCGCTCCAGTTAGGCAGCAGCCTTCCAACGACTCGTGGACTGTTGTCCAGGGAAGTGTGTATACGCGACACACAGTCTCCTTGCAGTGTGAGAGCAAAAAAGAGCCTCCTCTCCCAAGCGCTCGACCCCCGCCACAGCGGTTCGTTTTCGCACACTGACGGCCACGGCACCCGGAGTCTAGACACAGCCATTCGCCACGCAATGCACCACTCCGAGTGTATCCATGGACAGAGAAGTACATGGTCCTTTCTTCCCGTGTCTGCTCTTAGGCAAGAAACTGGAACCCCACAGCCGCGCGATTCATCCTCTGCTGCCACTACCTCTCTCAGGCGTCTGTTGCTCCACTTTCCCTCCCACAGTTTCAGCTCGTGGGTTTCTCTTCTTTCCGCTATATCTCCACAGCCGCGCGTTTCGTGTCTCTCGCGGGTGTCTCTTCTCCGCCCGCGATCCCCGCCGGGAGCCTTCCCCTCTCCCTCCTAGCTTCACTCCCCTCCCTGTGCCGCAGCCGCTTCACCTGCGCTGCCTGCTTTCTTCTCCCGCAAACGCGGAGACCGTGCAGAAGCAAAAACTCTTCCCGCACCTTCGCCTCGTCCCGAAACTTGAACGGAAGGCGTCGGCACCCCGTCCTCGCGCGCGTCGTGACCGTCGCCTCCATCCTCCACGGCCTCCTCGGCCGCACGCTGCTTAGACTTTCTCAGGAACTCAGAGAGAGACCACGCGGTCTGAAACTTTCTGCTGGCAACGCAGAAGCTGCATAGTGCTCTTCTCTCCCTGACAACCCTCGAGGCGGAAACCGTGGCGGTAACACTGGAAGAAGGCGTCTCCGTACGCGCCGCACTCGCGGGTCATTCTGAAAAAACAACACTCTCACAGGATAGGACTCTGCTCCCCCTAGATCCACCTTCGTTTTCTCTCTGTATGTGTCTTCTCTCCCTGGGACACACACACACTGCCTCTCTCTCGTTTGTCTCTTTCTGTCCCTCTCTCGGGTACGGACAACAGCCACATAGAAGAGAGTCAGCCGCGCTGTAGGCTCATCTTCACACGCGCGTGTGAAATGTGCTGGCCAGCCCGCGGAGAGCGCAGACTCTCGAGAGACCGAGGATGCGCGACGAGAAGCCTTCAATTCGACACCCACCGACTGCTCGTGCCAGGCAGTTTCACTTGAAAACGAACTCGGAAACGGTTGCTTACACATCAGCAGCCGCCTGGAGGGCGCGTTGCCGAGCGCTGTGGCAGTCAGCCTCCCAGCGTTGCGGCCCCGCCACTCGGGCACATTGCTCCAAATCGTGGAAACTCGACCGGGCTTCGAAGACGCTCTGTGAGGAAAAAAAGGACAGGCCGACAAGAGACCATTCAAGGGAAGTCGCCAGAACGCGAACTATCGGGTGAGAAAGAGAGACTAGGGGGAGAACAATGAAGAGATCCCGGAACGGCGGGGCAGAAGACAGCGACAAGGTAGCCACCAGAGACAAGGGGCTGTCGAGAGATTGGGCGTCCCAGAGCGAGGGAAGACGAGACACGAGATGAAAGGAGTCCCAATCGGTTCGTTCGCCGGTGAAGAAACTCCCGCTTCTCCACCCGGTGAACAAGTATCAGCGTTGCATTTCCCTCTGTGAAGAAGTGCTCTGGACAGTGCGCATGCGTTTGACGGCGCATCGCGCTGTCGGGGGTCTAGCCATTTTCACACAGAAACAGAGACTGCCCCTTGTTTTTGACGTCTCTGCTTTCCAAGGCGCACACGCAAACAGAAACAACCTGCGTCTCTCCACATACGTCTCCGTGGAACGAGGGCGAGGAGACGGCAGTGTGTACACGCAACCACTCAAAGAGAGGCGTCATCTGCGCCCGTCTCCGCTAGCTATATCGATGAAATATATATATATATATATATGTATATATATATATATATGTATGTATATGTATGTATGTATCTGCGCACTTTTGTGGTAAGGGAAAGAAAGCATGCAAGCAGCCACCACCATAGCTCCACAGCTCTTCCGGTGGACCATTTTTCCGGAAAGAGAACAAATACACACACAAATACCTATCATATGCATGTGCACATTTTTATATTCATTCACATACATATAGGATAAATATATATGTACCCTTGTGTACGGAAAGTCTGCATACATACATATATATAGAGAGGGAGAGAGAGAGAGGAGGGCTGCATGATTCCTGACAGGTTTGTGGGTGTGGTGGGAAGCATCGCTGAGCCTCGTTCTGGCCTGACAGTCAGCGCCAAATAGCAGAGGGAGGATCCCTTTTTTCGACGAGAAAAACTTACAGCCATGGTTGTGAGAGCGACAGAGGAGAGAGAAGCCGAGACGATGGACCCAGCGAACCTGGTGTGGCAGGTCGGGAAAAAATCAGTACCGACAAATTGCTCCGAAAAGAGATTAAAAGGAGAAGAGCGCACAGAAAAGAGAGACAACCGCCTTGAAAAATCAGACAGCAGAAGTTTGGCGAGAAGGGGGGACAGGCGTCGCGATGCGCGACTTACTCTGGACGCGTACGAGAAGAGAACGCGATTTTTGAGAAGGGGGAAAGCGCAAAGAGTTCTGTCCGGGGGAAGAAACAGGCACGTTTGGGAAGAGCCGAGAGAAGAGAGAACAAACACCGGAGCGCGATTCTGCCTATGTTCGATTCGTTTTCTTTCTTCCTTGGCTTTCGTGTGCCGGACCGGGAGGAGCGAATCTGGCGCTCAGGCAACCGGAGGGCGATTTTCCCGCGACTCGCGTTGCCACCCTTGACATCACAGACAAGAAAAGAAACCTTTTCTCTGTTGTTCTGCAAATTTTCTTCGTCTGGCGCCTTCGCGCAGTCTGCATTCCTGAAACCCTCCCGCCGTCTCTCTCCGCACATGCGAAAATTGGGGTGTATGTACACGCGACGTCTTCGCGGGCACCAGACACCTGATCGTCGTTCCGGAGGAGACAGGTTTTTTTTCCGGGCTCTCTCCTCTCTCTTTGGGCGAACGCGCAGCCATCTAGCGGGTGTTGCTCTCTAAAGGTTCGCGTTCTCGTTGCGTGTCCACCGAGAGCGACGGTTTTCTCGACCAAAATCTCCAACCAGGAAAATCCCAACTCGTGCCAAGACACATGCTTGAAGAGGAACGGGAGGCGAAAAAACAGCGGGACCGTTTGGAGAGCTTTCAGCGAAAAGCGCAGAAGAACATGTGACCCTCGCAGTTATCCGAGTCTGTACACCGTGAGCGGCGATTCGTCTGCTCTCTGCATGAATCTTTTCACCCCTCCAAGTCGCGTTCTTTCCCCCCTCCCTTTTCCCTGTTTCCGGGTCTGGTTTTTGTCGAGGCGCGAGAAACAGGCACGGTGCGGAAACCTGGTCTGGGGCCAGAGAAAAGCGGAGGTCTCCGGCGGCTGACCCGGTCCTCTTTTTTCTCAGTCGGCTCGCGAATAAGAAATTCACATCCTTTTTCTCTCCCCGAAGATAGTCCCTGCCGTCTCTCCTCCTGTGACAAACCAAGCAGAAAAGGGCGAGAGTGCCGCGGTGTACACCAATGCATACCCTCAAAAATATATACAGATATACATGTATGAATCTGCGGAGCCGTGCCCATCATAAATTCGAGTTGCAGAGTTCACGCATATATTTATATATGTAGGGACGTGTAAATAGGCGTATTTGTAAGTTTCTGTGAGGAACTGCAAGTACATCTGTACATTTTGTGTGCTGATGTGAATAGTGAAACATTCAGCTATGTAGGTCGTCTTGTGGGAGGTATGAAGCCCGTACGGAGGGGTTTCTCTCCACCGAGATGGATCCTGGTCGGGTAGGCATCCTGTCCTCTGTTCTTTATCATTTTCTGCCTCTCGCTCGTTTCTCGTGTTTGCCTGGGATGTTTGTCTCCTTCCATGAAACAAAAGGCTCCTCGGACACAGCGTTCGGCCCCGCTCTCTCTGGTTTCTCACGTTCCTCCGCAGCAGTTCCAATCGGCACAGGGTGACTGTCTTCTTACGTACTTGTCTTTCTTTTCCTCTCCTCTTCCGTCTTCATTTTCCGGTTCCTTGGAATTTCCCTCTCCTTTCTCGTCTAGTTTCTCACCCTATTCCATCTGGGCCCCGATCCGTTGTTTCCCCGGTTTCCCCCCTCTCTTCCTTTTCCTCTTCTCGACACTCCCTCCTGTCCCTCCTGCTGTTCCTCCTTCGCCTGTTCCTGTCCTCCTCTCTCCCAGTTTGCCACCATGGGGATTTTTCGCTCCGAGGTGAGTTCGCAGGTGGATCGACACCAGCAGATCGGCACTGCGAATCATTTGTTAGAGAAAAGACAGGAGGAAGAGATGCGTCGGTTTTCCTTCATAGCAGATACGCGACATCACTGCGAAATATCCATGCTGTCCCCCACACGGCCCCGATCTATATGCATCAGACTCGCCTTTCTCCTCTATTCGTCACATATATACACCACTTTTGCGCACACCCTTTTGCATATACTTCATATAGGTGCACATATCCACAATACCCCACGTCTATCGATATGTGGATATCCGTTTATCTCTTCCTGTCTCGCATGTTGCTCTTGCTGGCCCTCGATCTCCGCGTCTGCATCCAGTACTAACCCACCACTGCATTTCGAATTATAAAGTCTTGAATCGCCAGTGGGGCCTTTGAAGCGCGAACCTCAGATATGCTTGTCTTTTCACGTTTCTATCCATGCATAGCTGCAGACAGGGCTCTCCGTTTCTGCGCAACTCTGTCTGGCCATCTGCCTCTTTGCCTTTCCGCTGCGTCTCCGCTGTGCTCCCTTCTCCGCGCTCTCAGAGGCGGAAGCATGTGTGCCGCTTCTGCTTTGTCTGTTTCCCCCTTCGACATCAGGCGCATGCGTTTGCCGTCTCTCGAGCCTCTCCTGTCTCTGTGCTTCAGACCATGTGCCGAGGAACCCTCGTCCTGCCGAGCGAAGGCGCGCGCGACTTTCTCGACGCGATCGGCTCTCGAGTCCAAGTCCAATTTGTGGACGTAAGTCTACGCTTTTTTTAGCTTCGCCTCTTCCTTCTCTCTTTTCTCCTCTACAGTCTCCTCTTTCCTCCTTTCTCCTCTCCTCTTCCTTCTCTCTTTCCTCCTCTACATTCTCCTCTTCTCTTTCCTCCTTTCTCCTCTCCTCTTCCTTCTCTCTTTTCTCCTCTACAGTCTCCTCTTTCCTCCTCTGCCCTCTTCCTCCTTTCTTTTCTCCCCTCTTCCTTCTTTCTGCATCTCCTCCCCCTTTTATTCTGTCTCCAGGTTTTCCTCTGTGACCCTGTCCTCTTATTTTTTCGCCGTCGTCGCGCTTTTTCTCTTCGTCGGTCTAATCTTTTTTTCCTGCCGCCTCGCATGGACTTTCTTTTCTGTTCCCTTCCGCGTCGCAGATGAACGCGCAGTCCCTCAGCCGCCAGTACAAGCGCTACGTGCAGCGCCTGGAGGAGATGGAGAGAATTCTTCGCTTTTTGTTTTCGGAGATCGAGAAGCACACGTCGACAAAGTTGGAAGATCGCCTGGATCTCGACGCCTGCGATAGCGACGACTCGCTCTCGGACTGCGACATTGATTTCGCAGCCCCTTCGCGTCCCGCGCTACGCCCGTCGCCGACTCTTTCGGGCGCTCGCGAGACGCGACTCGGCGACAGAGCGCTCGCCGAGGCAGCGCTCGAGGAGGGAGGACACTGGAGAACCTTCTCTCGCCGCGACCGTTCCCAGTCTCGAGAGAGAAGCGAGAGGCGAGAAGGCGAGCTCAGGCACTTTGCCTGCCGGGGGACCGGTGGCGGCTCTGCGTTCCAACTCGACAAAGTGGAAGAAGCTCTGAACAAGCTGTACACGCAGTTTGTTCGCTTCTCCCAAAACAACGAAGACTTGCTCCGACAAAGAAATGCAGCGGTAAGACAAGAAAGCCCGATGCGAAAGGTAGCGAGAGAAACGAGAAGGAAAGGTAGCGAGAGGAATGATAAGGAAAGGTAGCGAGAAGAATGAGACGGAAAGGTAGCGAGAAGAATGAGAAGGAAAGGTAGCGAGAAGAATGAGAAGGAAAGGTAGCGAGAGGAATGAGAACGAAAGGTAGCGACGGAAGGGGAAGTCAAAAGAGAAAACTGTTTCTGAGGGGACACAGATATCGCCGGGTTCCTTGTGGAAAAGGAAAACAGAGCATCTGGGTGCGGCAAAACGTCAGCTGGTCAATGCATTGCAACAGAACTGCATGCGTTACAGAAGCACGGGATTCGCGCGAAAGGGAGGCTCTGTGGTCCAGAGAGAGCCGTGTCGAGAGTCACGAGGCGAAAAAACGGGGATGCAGAAAAAAGCGGAGACGGAAAATTCGAGCCGCGCGTCGGGGCCGACCGCCAATCCAGGCTGCAGCCGATTTACCTACCGGGAGACAGAGAAAGCTTTCTCTTTCCTGCACTACACACGCGTGAATGCATATCTATCTATATGGGTCTGAACATATGGACATGCATGGATTTGTATGCATTTTTTACGTTTGTAAGCAAGTGTATACTTTCGTGCGTGGGCAGCGTGGTCTTTACAGGCGACGCTCGTGTGGAAAGTGAATTTTGCCTGTTTTCGCAGATTGAAGAAACCAGCCTTCTCCTCCTCGCTCGGCACCAACTCGCGCTCCCTGTCCACAGCGGCCGAGCAGCGAGACTCTCAGCTGCAGGGATTCTCGACGGGTGGGTGGTCCTTCTCTGTCTCTCTTGTCTCCTCCTGTCGTGTCTCTTTCTTTCTCTCTTTCCCCTTTCCTGTGTGTTCTGTCCTCTATGTGCGCCCTGCTCTTCTCCTTGTCTTTTGTCTGTGGTTTTCTGCTGTCTCGGCGTCTTTTCTGGCGCCGACCGACGCCCCAGCTGCCTCGGCTTCTCTGTGTCGCAGAGACTGTCGGTTTTTCCGCTTCAATTGTTTTCGCATTTCGCGAAAAAGACAAAGGATTTGGGCCTCAAACATGCGCGCGTGTGGTTTGTGCGTCTCGCGTGTTTTCATCCTCGCGATCTGCTCGGTCGGGCCGCCGCGGTCGATGTCGCCTTCTCGCGGATTCCCTCCCTCGTTTCTTCCTGTGAGCGCTCTCCACCTTTGCACCTTTCTGTCGGCAGAGCAGTTGTCGTCGCGAGTCTCCACGCGAGATTCTCTGCATGCGTCGCTTTGTCTCGTGTTCTCCCTCCTCCCGCAGATCTGCCCTCACCTCCGACCTTCGTCGGCCTTCCTCGCCGCTCTTCGAATCCACGGCCAGCCTGTCTCTCCTCGAGGCCGGGACATCGGGCCTCTCAGGACGCACCGAGGCTGGAGCCCTAGGCGGTCGCGGCGCCTCGCCCCACGTCCCCCAGCGCCTCGACGGCTTCGGCGAAGAACTGGGTTCCGAGTTTCGGTCCATGGCCTTCTCCTCCGTCGCCGGTGTCATCAACAGCTGCGACCAGGTGTGCTCACGCTTCCCTTCCACAGCTCTGATTATCGAAGAAAACACAGCTGCGATAGGGTCACTTCCTCCCTAGGTCTTCTTGACGAGTGGAGATCTGAACTACCTACAAGTGTGCACCTTCACATACATATACATAAGTAACTATGTGGATGTGTGTAAAGAGAGGCATCCACATATGGCGTCCGGAGAGACAGAAAGAGAGTGTGAGGTTACAGGGTCCAGTCTAAAGAGAGGGATAAAGATCGTAACGGGGTTTTGCCTGTGACATGGGAAGGATTAAGGAATGTGGACAGGACTTGGCCGCCGGTTTGGATATCTGCAGGAACAGTTGGATGCAAGGTGCGAGCCTAAACGGTGTATCCTTGCCTACGCCACACCACAGTCGATGCAACTCTCCCTCGCTTCGTCTCTCATTCTCTCTGTGTACGCATCTCTGTACCGGTCCGTCTCTGGATTCTCAGTTTTCTACCCAGAGATATGTGTGTATGTCAGCGGGGGGGGTGTCTGTGTGTGTACCTCATCGACACGGAAGAACGCGCAGGCTCTTTCTTCTCTTTCAGGAGGTTGGGTGACTAGCAGAGCCTCGAGAGGAGTTTCCGTGTCGTGGAGGCGTATACCACGCGCGTGTGGTTCCACCTCGGATGTGACCTTGATTTCGAAAGAGAATGAGAACGCGTTTCTGCGTCGTTGTCCTCGTGTGTTTCAGGAGAAGTTCGCACGCGCCCTTTTCCGGTCGATGAGGGGTAACGCGTACACATACTTCCAACCTGCCGATCTGCGTGACTTCCCCCCGGACTACGCAGTACGTCTTTTGTTTTCTAGGAAAAGTGTATTTTGTGACGCGGTCGTGTCCACGTCTTCGCGCCTTCACATCCCTGAAGTGTCCCTCTGCCTCCACCTTCTCTCTCCTCTCCTTCGCCCTTCCCCCCTTTCCGCTCCTTTTTCCTCGGCTCTTCTCTCCCTTCCGCTGCTCCGTCACCTCCCCTTGCGGGCCTTCTTTCCCCGTCTCCTACCTCCACCAAATCACGGGTCCCATTTGTGTTCTTTTTTTGTGCTCGTGGCTGCTCAGACGACGCTCAAGTCGAAGTCTCTCTTTGTCACCTACTACCAAGGAGGGCGTTCGCCTTCGTCCGCCGCGTACGAGAAAGTTATACGTCTGTGCGCAGCCTTCAACGCGCGATGCTACGCGTGGCCTTCGTCCTACGAAGAAGCTGAGAAGCGGTTCGTTGACGTCTCGACCCTCCTAGCAGACAAGGAGAAGGCTCTCCAAGCTTACGAGCAGTACTTCCTCTCGGAGATCTCGATCCTCCTCGAGCCTGTCGACATGAGTTCCGAGTTGGGGAGGCGGGGACCGCGCAGGCCGCTCATCGAGGAGTGGCGGAGATTCTGCGTGAAAGAAAAGGCGATCTACGCGACACTCAATTTCTTCGAGGCGAGCGACGTGACCATTCGCGCCGACTGCTGGTTCCCCGCTCAAGACGAAGCGAAGCTGCGCGTTGTCCTTGCGGAGCAAAGCAACAAAAGCGTAAGCTCACACCTTTAAGAAAAAGAGGACTCCGGAGCGGACAGGAAAAAGGCTGGCAGAGAAGCGAAGGCGAATCCACAGAGGCGGCGAACGTGCGGAGGACAAAACGAAAGCGAGCGCGAGGTCGGGAGAGAGTGAACACGCGGAGGTAGCTTCGCGGCGCGCGGAAGAAGTGGGAGAAGAAAGAGAAACAAAGGAGGAGGGAAGAACAGGGAAAACAAAGACTAGCGCACGGAGAGAGGAGAGCTCTGTGTTCTCCTTGGAGAACGCGCGGGGCGAATGACTGCGATGAGTTCTTGGCGAGACGCGGGCGAGGATCCTGCGTCTCTTTCTCCTCTGTGTTCCGGGAGGGCCTTCTCGGTCTTGAGGCGGCAGGCGCTCTCAGAGAACCTCTCCTTTTTGGTGCTGCGCGCGCGGGGCACATGAGTGACCACCCAACGCGCGGCGTTTTGTTGCCTTCCCGTGTTTCTGTCCAGCACGCCTCGGCGTTCCTACTTCTCCACCCTCCCGCGTCTTCTCCGTCGCCGCCGACCTTCTTTCGGCTGCCACCGTTTCTCACCCCGTTCCAACAGCTCGTGGACACGTACGGCGTGCCGAGATACAAAGAGGCGAACCCCGCAGTGTTTGCATGCGTTTTCTTCCCCTTTTTGTTCGGCGTCATGTACGGCGATGTAGGCCACGGCTTGATTCTCGTCCTCATTGCCGCGGGGCTTTTCTACATCAAAGCGAACAACCGCGTACTGCGAATGAAAGGCGAAATGATAGACATGCTCCTGGAAGGAAGGTACCCACTCTTGTGTCCCAGCAACTCTCTTCTCTACACCCATCTACATATACATTTATCCGTCTAGCCCTACCCGTGTCTCGACGCAGATATGTGGGTGTTTTTCTGTACCTTTCGGTCCATTTGCCGCTGTCTCTAGTCTCTCTTTCTTCTCGATCTCGCAAGTGTAGCTGTCAGCAAATGCACCCATTTACCTGTCTATCTAGATCTTTCTCTCTGTGTGTCTCTGTCTTTTTGGCCGCGACTCAGCGTTTATCGATCTGTATCTGTGTAGATACGCTCAGAGGCTTTCTCCTTTTCGGGGCGGGTACTGGAGGCAGTCGGGTCTCCGGGAAGGAGAGAGACGAAGCGACGTGCCCCAACTGAGACGAAATCCGTTATGCCGTTCGCGTCTCGATTATCTTCCGGGAAGTCTCTCTCTCTCTGTGTTTCTCCCTCGCCCTCGCTGTCTCTCCTCGGTCTCTGGACGCATCTCGTGTACACAACGCTCTCCCACATCGATAGGAATGCTCAAATATATCCATGTATATGCAAATCTGTGTGTATGTCTCTTCGTGAGCGTGCGTGTGTGGAGAGGTAGGCCGATGCCTTTTCACTGCGTTTTGAGGGCTCTCACGGTTTCCAGGAGTCTCGGAACAACCTGTGGGAGTGCCCCGTTCCGTTTTCGCTCTGGTGCAGACACCTCATCCTTCTGCTCGGCGTGTTTGCGACGTACGCGGGAATTATCTACAACGATGTGCTTTCTCTGGGCGTCGATCTCTTCGGCTCTCGATGGCAAGTCGCCTCGCCGACCTTCGACGACGGCCGGAGTGACATCGCCTTTCCTGCGGCCTCGTCGCCCGCTGGGCCGGCGACTTTCCACGAACGCGACGGGGAGAAACTGGAACCGATGACAGAGGGTTTCCCGTACCCCGTCGGATTCGATCCGGCCTGGAAAGGCGCTGTAAACGAGCTTCTCCTCTTCAACTCCTTCAAAATGAAATTCTCCGTCATTGTAAGTCTGCGGATTCCAAACCGGCTCAAAACGGAAGACCGCGAAGACAGCCAGCGCTGAACGCGCCGGATGGACTAGACACGTGCTCTTCAACCGAAAACGCCGAGAAGTCCCTCGCTGTGAAAAATGCTACACGTATTCATAAATACATATATAGGTATATATACGGATATGTATATATATATATATATATATATATATACATATGTATATGTATATGCGCATATATATATTTTTCGATCTACTGATGTCTCTGTGTCTGTATCTGTATATCTGTCTATTTCGAAGTATTCTCTACCTGTAAATGCTCTAATCTCTTTATCCCCATTTGTGTTTGTGGGTCTGCCGTTCGTGGAATTCGTGGACGTCTCTGCAAGCCTGGCCGTGTCTCTGCGTTCCTCTTTGATTTTCCGTGTTGTGTTGCGTATCTCTCGAGCACCGCGATGCCGTGTGTGGCCCCCACGGAGTCCAGGTGTGAGTCGCGCGTTTCGCGCATCCCACGCGACTGCTCGTCATCTTGTGAAAAAAATGTGTAGGATTTCGGTTGACCGTACGTTGCCAGATATTCGTGATCAACGCTTCGTCTCCGCTCTCTCTTGGTTGCCCACTTCTCTCTGAAGTTGTGCGTCGCTGCGTCAACTGGAGGCTCTTTTTCGACTTCTTTTCCTCGCTTTTTTCTCAGGTCGCCTTCTTCCAGATGCTTTTGGGAATCGTACTGAAGGCGCTGAATGCGCTCTACTTTCGTCAGTTTCTGGATTTTTTCTTCGAGGCGCTTCCCCAGCTCTTCCTCTTTGTCGCTCTAATAGGCTACATGACCTTCCTCATTCTCTTCAAGTGGCTGACGCCTGTGGATGCCTACGCGAAACCTTCCCTCATCAACGTTCTCATCGACATGCACATGGGCGGTGCGCAGCCCGACCCTTCGCTCATCATGTTTGACGGCCAAGCCGAAATCCAACAAGTAAACATCTTACACAAAAAGATCCAAACGTTAATGCAGCACTTCACACAGAGAGAGCGAGATGTCTATAAAGATAGCATCTATCGATATATCTGTACATAAAAATCTATATGTATATGTATATATATGTATATATGTATGTACACTAATGCACATATAGATGCATATATCTGTGCAGAGATGGAGATGCAAATGTGCAAATGCACATGTGGGGATGAAGTTGATAAATAGACACGAGGGAGAGAGGGGATGTCTGCCTCTCGTAGACCGTCTGCGAATGTATATCCGGGTGATTTCCATTCAGCCAAAAATCCAAATGTATATACATGGATATGCACATATATATATATATATATACATATATATATATATCCATATATATATATCCACATGAGATGTTTGCGTGTTCAACTTCCAGCACAAGCATGTGGCCTTGTACGAATATCCACGCGTGTAAACTCTCTGCACCGAGAGACGTATCTCTCTCTTCTCATGGAGTCGTGTCGCTGCTTTTTCCTGGAACGGGTTTTGCTTGCGTGTTTGTCTTTCTCTGGTGCGGTCCGTTTTTTCAGGTTTTGCGACTCGTGGTCGTGCTGTGCATTCCGGTGATGCTGCTGGCGAAACCGCTGTGGCAGCTGTACAGACAGAAGCGGGCGTCTCCGACTGCGCGTGCGCTGCAGAGCTCCTCGAGCTTCGCGTACCAAATGCATCGCCCGGGAGGGAGTCGTCCGGCGTCTCCGGGGGATGCGCCTCTCGCATCTCCCTTTGAGGAGGAGCGTGAGAGCCTCGTCGTTGTCTCTTCTCGTGCGCTTCCTGGTGGCAGAGGAAGGTCAGCGGAGCGAAGTCTTGAGAACGGCGAGGCCGTGACGAGCTCGCCGCCTCTATCCTTCTCCGTCTCTCAGGCGCCGCGTCCAGTTCGAAGTGCGAGGAGGGAAAGACGTCGTGAGGAAGGCCTGGATTTCGACGACGACCGCGAGTCGGTCGCGAGCGGGACCGACGCGGAAGAGCAAATCAGCGAAGTTTTCATCCATCAGATGATTGAAACCATCGAGTTTGTCCTCGGGACCATTTCCAACACGGCCAGCTACCTCAGGCTCTGGGCACTTTCTCTTGCGCACCAGCAACTCGCCCTCGTCTTCTTCGAGAAGACCATCGGCCTCGCTCTCCAACCCGGGACGAATGGATTCGAAATGACAGTTAAAGTAAGGCTTCCGCGAAAAAAAGAGAGAACGGGGAAGCGGAAGAAGGTTTGCTTCGAGAGAGGGACACAGTGCCTGCGCGTAGATAGGTGTGCGGCCTAAGCAAAAAGAAGAACCAGAGAGACAGGGGGGGATTGCCTGCGTCGTCTGGTCCTGGAAATGTTCACTGGGGGCCGCGTCGGCGTTTCGTTCCTCATCCGGTTTCTGCAAAGAAGGCCTTCGCATCGTCTCCAGATTCTTCTGGCGTCTCCGGGGGGCATGTTGGATTCTTTGGCGCGACGCTGCGTGGGTCTTTGCAGTTTGTGCTTCTTTTCCCCGTCTTCGCACTAATCACCTTCTTCGTCATGGTCGGAATGGACAGCCTCGAGTGTTTCCTCCACGCCTTGCGTCTCCAGTGGTAAGTGCAGAGAGAAGAGATGGGAAGAAGAAGCAGCGAAGAGAGGGGAGACACGAGGAAAACAGAGAAAAGGCAGACGAGACACGACAACACGGGAAAAGGGGACGGAGAAGAGGAGGGCGAGAAACAGAAGACGGCACAGAGAGTGAAGCACAAACGGCCAGAAAAATGACACACGCAAAAAGAGGAGAAACGCGAGAGGACGGCGGGAAGCGGGATTAAGCGAGAGAAGAAAACGAGAGAGAGAGAGGAGGCGAGACCGTGAGAATTTTCTTTCTTTTCAGGGTCGAGTTCCAAGGCAAGTTCTTCAAGGCAGATGGCCACGCCTTCGCCCCCCTCAATTTCAACAAAATCCTCCGAGAGTCCCGGTCGCAAGGATCGTGAAGTCCTTCCTCGCCACTGTCTCTTGTTCTGGCTGCCAGGCGGTCGCATTCTCCATTCCCTGTCTCTGCTGTCCCTTTTCTGTCTCTGCTGTCTCTCTCTGCCGCTCGCTCCTGTATTTGATGCCTCCGTTTCTCCGTTGTCTTTGCTTCTTCGCCTTCACGTTCCCGATAAGACACTCTGTCGTCCGCCGCCGTCTCATGGTGAAGAGGAAGACCAGAGTTTTGAGGAGACAGGGGGTACGATAAAGGCGGGAATGCGAGACAAGAGCCTCCTTCACTTAGCTTTGTTTCGAACTTCTTCTAGTAGCTCTGCGGTTCCTGACGTTCGCTTTTCTCTTCACTTTTTTTCCTTCCCACTCCGTCTCTCTCTTTTTACGTTTCTCTTCCCTGGTCCTCTGTGCTTCTCCTCGTGTTCGTTTCTCTTCGAGTCTTCCTTTGCGTGTCAACTTTGTTTTTTGTGAGCCCTCAAACGGTCTGTTTTCAAACGCTTTCGCCGTCCCTTTCTCCTCCTTCCCCCGCATGCGTGCCTTTCTCCACGCTTCCCTGTCTGAATGTGGCGGATCCTCTCACGTGCACCATTATCGGAGTTGGCTTTCCATGGGAAACCCGCAAGTTTGCGCGTTGTTTCTCCGAAAAGAACAGAAGCGAGAGAGGTGATTCTTGCGTCTCGAAGATAAAGGGTGAGAGAGATGGACACGAACCGAGGCAGTGTCTCGACACCCTCCAAGTTCTCTCGTCTGTGTGTAATGGGGGGAGAGACAGAAGGAGAGAGGTTCAGCGACGCAAGACACAGAGAACACAAGGAGAAGGGAAGAACACAAGAAGCACACCTAGGAATGCAGTAGATGAGTGCGGGGAAGAAGGACGAGGCACCGGCAACCCGCGCGCAAAATCACAAAGCTTTCGAACAACACACGCAAAAGAAAAATTAGAGAGGCTCGGAAGACGCCAGAGAACGAACCCTTGACGTGGAGACTTTATAGGTTTTTGTATCCATAGGTATTATGCATTTACATAACAGTATTTATCCATATATGTATATATAGATGTATATATATCAGCTATCCAGAGGTATATTCTCACAATGAAGTACAGGGGAAAATGCATGGGTATATGTGGAAAGTTAGGCACTTGCGTAGCTCGCGCAGTTTGACTCAGAGAAACTTTCGGTTCTGGACGAGCCTCAAACAACTTGTCACTGGGCAGAATAAATAGACCGTTACCAAATCCATTATCCTTAATATAAATAGACAGATCTAAGTGGACACTGCAGACCCCCTGCGACGTTAGCGAGAAGCGCGGGAACGCAAAGCGAGTCCAGTTTGATGTAAAAATTCTCTCGCCGGAGAAGAAATTCCAGCGAGGGATTTTCTGTTTTGTCACTCTCAGCGAATCTGCGATGACAGATGTATATACAGACGCATATATGTATGTATGTATATATATATATATATATATATAAATGCATATATATACACTTACCTAAACCCTATATATATATATATATATATATATGGATATGAAAAATGTGATTGACTGTTACTGGGGCTCGCCTGGCGAGTCCTACATCTTTTCTCTATTTGCAGGCTCGTGGGAGGTGATATCTCGTCTCTGACGATGAAGCAGGCAGAGAGAGAAGAATGGACAGTGAAGCGTGAGACAAAACAGAGGGGACCGGTTGGCGAGAAAACTGGAGACTTGCGATGTAGAGGCGACAGACGTATCTCCCAGAAGCGCACGAGAGAGGACCAGATGGAGAAGGCGGTGGAAGATTCCCCTGCAATTTTGGTTCGAGTCGGCAAAAAGTTTTGGTGGAAGCTGTATCCTGTGTATCCGTGTTGCTGCATTGATTCTTTTCTTGGGAGAGAAAACGTATTTTCTCCTCTTCCTCTCTTTTCTACGTTTCGTCCTTCCCCTTTTCTGTCTCGTTTCTCGTGCTCATCTTCCTCCTCGCCTCACGCACAGAAGAGAAGCGCTGCCTTTCCATTCGGAAATCCACGCCCCATGTTTTGTCTTCTCTCTCCTCTCCGCTAGCTTTTTCCCCGCCTTTTCTCAACGTGCATGCACACCACCGCTGTGTGTCCTGCCTATCAGAGCCACGTTCTCCCGCGTCTCTTCGTCTTCCCTCTCTCGCCTTTCCATTCCCTACGTCTTTTCTCTCTCCCTTTCTCTCTCGTCTTTTCTTTCTCTCCTTTCCTGTTCTCGTTTCTCTCCCTCCTCTCTACCCGGCCGTCTTGTCTTGTCGGCTGCGGGCTGTCCTCTTGTTTCTCGCGTCTTCTCCGCAGGGGCGAGAGTGCTGAGCTTCATCCTTTCTTCTTCCTAAGACATCTTGCAGCTTTGAGTTTTTTCGTTTCC